>NC_083409.1:62444384-62747422 GCF_020745735.1 Hemiscyllium ocellatum | reverse complement strand
GCCCTCGATCTCTTCATAGCTAACTGCCGCCGCGACATTGACCACCTCAACCTGTCCACCCCTCTCACCCACTCCAACCTCTCACCTCGCAACATGCAGCCCTCCACTCCCTCCGCTCCAACACCTCTATTCTCCTATTTCACGAATTACACCAGCTCAGATGCCACACTCCAGTAGAACAAATAAAACAGGAACTTAGATTTTCCTCTGATGACTCACACAGCACAAGTGACTATGAACAGATGGTGGAGCCAGGAACAATAGTGAACTGACCATGTTAGTGGATGCTACCATCTGAAACACTGCTCAGTTAAACATTGCAGTACATTGAGGGCTGGCAACAAAGAGGAGAGTCATTCACCAGCAGATTGAAGGAATCTGCATTATGCATGATGAATGTGCAAGTCACTGAAATAATGTCTCCTGTTCGCTATGGGGTACCATACGATCTGATCAAATGAGTCCAACATCACAGAATAGACTCTGAAAGCCAACTTTTCTACTACCTTCAATAAGATACCTTAACCGTAGACATATCGTGGCCCACTTACACCAAAGTGCAAGTGCACAGTAGCAGCAGGGAATTGAGGCAGGGCTATGAGAGGGACATGGGTGAAAGGCATCAATCAAGTATAAACACCTTTAAGAATACTTCCACTTTTCACCCACAGCCCTTTCTCAGTTAATTGCCCTCTTTTCGCCTTGCCACCTGATGGTGAAGTCTGCCCCAATAAGTTTGCATCAAGAGTAATCTCTGGTGGCCCTTCTAATGGTTTCAGAACACTATGGACATTGATCAAAAATGTTCCAACAGTCTGAGCAGGGATGTGAGTAGCCTGTATCTGCTACCTCTGCTCAACCCATAGGAACTGGATCATGTAGAAGTCAATTAAAGAAGAATCAGACACAAAGATATAAATATTGATGTCCAAAAGAAGTTTTGATACATTTTTGTTCTTTAGTTAATTCATTTGAATGTTATTATTTCATTAGTTTATTTATGTGTTTGGTGGTAAATAGTATGATGATGAATGTGAACAGATAAAGGGCCCATTCCTGTGCTGTACAAGTGAGTTGTCGGGATCCAAAGATTGAAGGACTGGCTGGTCATTTGCTTGCAATACCAACTTCAATTCACACTTATACAATGCTTTAACATAATTAAATGTCCCAAGGCACTTCATCGAAACAGTGTAAAATAAAATATGACACTGTGTCACATCGGGAGATATTAGTGAAGCAACATATTGTAGATGTTGAATTCTCACAGTAAAACAGAAAAAGCTGAAAACACTCAACTGGTCAGGAAGCATTTATGAATAGGGAAACTGATTTAAAGTTTCAGGCCAATGACCCTTTATCAAAACTAAGGAAAGAAAGAAATGTTATACATTTTGAGCAACGAAAAGTGTTTTGTGCTGATATTGCTGTCACTATAGATGGTGCTGCCTGAATTATTTCACCTTCGTAAATTCTGCCTAACATCTAGACATTTGAGTGCCCATACTGCACTCTTGAGGCTTCTCTTCTGAGCTAGACGTATCTGACTGAGTTTATTGCAACTTTGACATTTGGAAAGGTACATGAATAGGAAAGGTTTGGAAGGATAAAGGTTGAATGCAGGCTAGTGGGACTAGTTCTGTTTGGGAACGTGGTCGGCATGGACTAGTTGGATCAAAAGTGATGACAATGTGACATATATTGATCTAGTTGAATTAATTCATATCTCTTATCTCCCACTGGGCTTTCAAATGTGCAGTAGGAGTCACTGCATAAAGCAGGTGACAGGTCTTCATGGGTGCAAAGTCTTTCTGAGTTTGTACCATTACAGGATATATTCAGAAATTACACCAGCTCAGATACCACACTCCAGCAGAACCAACAAAATAGAAACTTAGATTTTATTCTGATGACTCACACAACATGCTGCATGACTCTATGATTCTATCATTACCTTGTCTAGAAGCAGCTAATTTGTGACTCTTTAGGTCCTGTAAACTCTTCATTTATATTTTAATGTGCAGAATACTGACTAACATTCTCTCGTAACATTTTTCCATTTCTTAGTCTTGATAGCATTTGACTGTTGATGCCAGAATTTCATCATCATGTACACCATCACTATTAATATATTTGCTACCATTATACCAAAGGAAGGAGGGAGGAAGAACAAAAGGGAAGGTCTTCAATAGGGTGAAGGACAGTAAAGATGAAATTACCAACTATCTAACAGAACAGAGGCCAAAGGGAGTGGTCGTGTGTCTAGTAAAGAAACAAAAAGCATGTGCAGAGAGATGTTACCAGCTTGGTAGCAGCTACTTGAATGTAAAGTAAGGGAATAAATAAAGAAATGAGAGAAAACAAACAAAATGAAACAAACTGGAGTTAGAGGTTATGTTCTAAAATTGTTGGATTGAACCTAGAAGGCTGTAGACAACTAAGTCAAAAATGTGTTGCTGGCTTGAATTAAGTCTGACTTTATTTTCTTTGAGAAGAAAAGGCTGAGAAATTTGAAGTTTGATACAGTGAAAAGTGTTGTTTTACATGCTAAACAGGCAGGTTGTACCATATAAAATGCATCAGGGTAGCAGAACAGAGTGCAGAATACACAAATGTGCAGAGAGAAAGATCTGAATTAACATTTGAGATGTCCATCCAAACGTCTGAGACAGTGGGGAAGAAGCTGTTCTTGAATCTCTGTTATCTGGCCTTCATTACCTTCTTAGCATGCTACAGTCAAAAAATGAGTGAAGAAATATTTACTCATTTTAGTCCTAAGTGGGCTATCCCATGTCCTAATATGTTTATATCTTCTGCCAGACAAAAGAGGGTGGAAAGGAGTATAACTGTGATGGAAAAGGTTCTTGATTATGTTGGTTGCTTTCCCAAGGCAGTGAGAAGTACAGATGGAGTCAATTCATGAAAGGCTGGTTTGTGTGATGGACTGGGTTGTGTTCACGCTTTCCATGGTGCATCTATAAAAATTGGTAAGAGTCCATGTGCACATATTGAATTTCCTTAACCTCCTGAGAAAGTAATAGCATTGCTGTGTTTTCTTGACTGTTGTATTGATGTGGGTGGACCAGGACGATTATTGGTGATCATCACTTCCAAGAACTTGATGCTCTCAACTATCTCCACCTTAGCAGCATTGATGCAGACAGGCGCATGCCCTCCACTCCACTTCCTGAAGTCAATGAGGAGTGACTGAATAGAAATATTTCACATTATGAAAGGTTTTGATAGAATGGAAACACAGAGAGTGTTTACACTTATGGAGAAGAACAAAATTAAAGGCAATCAATATAAGAGTTTCTAAGGAGATATCAGTAGTGACTTCAGAAGAAATAACTTTATCCAGAAAGATGGAATTCATTACCACAGGGAATGGTCGTGGTAAATAATATGATTTTTTTCAAGGGTACTCCACTCAGATATTTCTGACTGCAGGTCCCTGTAATGTTTTAATTAAATTCAAAACAAATGTCAGGAACAACATTTTATGTCTTTTTAACAACCTCTTCAATTTATCCTGCCATTTTCAAGCATTTGTATCCAAGCACTTGCAAAAGACTCAGTCCAGAACCTATGCCCAAAAAATTATTATTGGTATGGATCAAGAATTGGTTGACAAACAGGAAACAGAGAGTTGGAATAAAGAGATTTATTTTCCAGGGAGTGACTAAAGTAGGTAGTGACTAAAGGGATAATGCAAGGATCAGTGCTTGGGTCCCAGCTAAACAGGCAGGATTAAGTTGTAAGGAGGAGGAGGCAAAGAGGCTTCAAGGTGATTTAAGACAAGTTGAATGAGTAGGCAAATGCACTTCAGAAAGCAGTACAAGGTGGCTAAATGTGAAGTTGTTCATTTTAGTGTGGAAAAACAGGAAGGAACAGTATTAGTTAAATGATGATACAGTGGGAAGTGTAATGTACGAAGGGATCTGAGTGCCCTTGCATATCAATGAATTAAAATAGGCATATGCAACAAACAATTAGAAAGGAAATAGAATATTGGTCTTCATGGCAAGAGGATTTGAGTTCAGAAGTAGGAATGTCTTACTGCAATTTTACATCACCTTGTTGAGACCACACCTGAAATTTTACAGAGTAGCAGTTTTGGTCTACGTATGGGAGGAAGGATATATTTGCCATTAAGGGAGTGCAGCAGAGGTTCACTAGGTTAATACTGAGGATAGAAGGACTTATGTATGAGGAGAGAAATGATATGAAATGGCCTGTATTCACTAGAGATAAGAAAGATGAAAGGGGATCTAATTGAAAGATATGCAATTCTAACAGAGCTAGGCAGTTTCGATGCAGGGAGGATGCTTTGTTTGGATGGCGAGTCTAGAACCAAAGAACACAGTTTGAGGACATGTGATAGCCCACTTCGGACTAAAACGAATAAATATTTATTCACTCATTTTTTGACTGTAGAATCCTCTACTACAGAAGGCCATGAAGGCCAGATAACTGAATATATATTCAAGAAATAGATACATTTTTAGGTTTTAAAAGCATCAAGGTGCACAGAGCAAAAGTGGGAACATGACACTGAGATAGAGATCAGCAATGATTGTATTGTGTGGAGAATCAGGCTTAAAGGGCTGTATGGTTTATTCCGGATAGTTTCTTTGTTTCTGGTCTCTGTTGCTAACCATTTCTTTTTAAAAATGATACTATTGGTTGATATTCCTTTTCCTCAATCTTTCTCCTGACAAAATTAAGCCTAACGGTAAGACTGTGATGCTGACTAATGTTTAATCTATTATAACCTATATTTATAAAGCAGAAACCAACATAATCCTTTTAAGTAAAAGGACGTGGATAGGGTTTTGAAATAGATACAAACTGCATCTTGCTACCTTTGAAGAAAGAAATGCAAGCAGAGGAATGATTTCCAGATCCACAGTTAATTGATTATTTCCCTTCCATTCATTGAGAGAAAATGAACCATTTAGCTCCTTGTATAATAGAAATGATGGGAGTCTTTCAGAATTAACAATGTAATCAATTCAAACATGACTGCACAATGTCAGCATCAGTTCTCTAAAGATATTGGCTGCACCTGTGACCAAATCGAAATTAATGGGACTGATATGCATTCAAGTTGCATAAAGTTCAACACTGGGAGTGCTGAAAACAAAGTTTAACTCAAGACAAATTATCAAGTAGCACGTGGATGATGGAGAAATTGGACTGAGAGAACCTTGAAGAGAATAGGAAAGTGTGAGGATTTAGGGAGGGTAAGAAAAGTTAGGTGAGGAAACATATTTTCCCACAACTCCTTGGAAAGGTGACTATGGCTGATTTTAACTCTTGAAAGGAAACCAAATGGAAATTTTAAGTGAAAAAGCTTGATCTAAGACCTATCAGATTGCAGCTGCCAGGCATTTCAAAGCCACTCTTGACTCCTTGCTCAAAGGAATGTTACAGGCAGCAAGATAAATCCTGTAGGGCAGGGTGTTGTGAGCACTGATGATTGAGGCAGTGATATCCTGCCAGAATATATGCAGTGCCAGATTTTTCTGGCATTGGGCCAACCCTGGAGGTCTTTATAAATTGGTGGACAAGATCTGGTTGTGGAGGTCCTGCCCCATTTTCAATATATTCCAATTTTACTGGCACAGGAAGGCAATGGGCTGTGAATCACATATGTGACATCTGAAGTCATAAGGGCTATTTGAAATCAGTGTTGTATTCAAACAGCCTGTATTTATACAGTTCCAAGAGTCCTAATCTACAGTGTGGGTGTCACACATTTATGGACCAGAAGTAAAACATTTGTGAGAAATGGATATGTTTGATTCAGTTTCATAATCCGATTTTTTTATACTTTAAAATTTCTATCTCTTTAAACCACTCTGAAGCTGTCAGGTGACAGTTTCCAAAAACACTAACTGCTGGTTGTTTTGATTAACAGACCATCTGGTGTAGGTTAGAAAACATCGCCATTTGTTCCGTTGGCTTCAGGTGGTTTTTGCTGCAATTTTCCGAGTGTGGTCAATATAATTTACATTATAAAAATACATCACAGTATGGCCTGTGTGTGTGTGTTGAGCTTATATTTTGATTGACATTTTAAGTAGGCAATTAACGGATTATTTGAATCTATTATGTTTACTGAAAAGAATTTCACTTTTCTAAGAGATTGAAGACTTGAATGGTGAGGTTTGTTTCTAGCATTAATTGTGCTCTGTTAGATTATTTGAAGTTTTCTTTTATCTCCATATAGGTTTTCAGGTCTGCCCATTGTGGATACTGGGTGAGTGACTGTTATGGTGACACAGGGTCATGAGGCAGCATAGAGGTATCATGGAAGGCATGAAGGATTCATGTGGTAATATTGAAAGGGCAATGGAATGGAGGGATGAACGATTGCAAAGTGAAACATTTTTTGAAAGAAATTGGTTGACATTCTAGAGTCATAGAGTCATAGAGATGTACAACATGGAAACAGACTCTTCGGTCCAAATTGTCCATGTCGACCATACATCCTAAATTAATCTAGACCCATTTGCTAGCATTTGGCACAAAGGATATGGAGGAAATAGATGGTGACACCTTGTAGAATGTCTAGATTACAGAGGAGGAAGTGCTGGATGTCTTGAAATGGTTAAAAGTGGATAAATCCCCAGGACCTGATCAGGTGTACCCGTGAACTCTGTGGGAAGCGAGAGAAGTGATTGCTGGGCTTCTTGCTCAGATATTTGTATCATTGATCGTCACAGGTGAGGTGCCGGAAGACTGGAGGTTGGCAAACGTGGTGCCACTGTTTAAGAAAGGTGGTAAGCCAGTGAACTATAGACAAGTGAGCCTGACCTCGGTGGTGGGCAAGTTGTTGGAGGGAATCCTGAGGGACACGGTGTACATATATTTGGAAAGGCAAGGACTGATTTGGGATAGTCAACATGGCTTTGTGTGTGGGAAGTCATGTCTCACAAACTTGATTCAGTTTTTTGAAAAAGTAACAAAGAAGATTGAGGGCAGAGCAGTAGATGTGATCTATATGGCGTAAGGCGTTTGACAAGGTTCCCCATGGGAGACTGATTAGTTAGGTTAGATCTCATGGAATACAGGGAGAACTAGCCATTTGGATACAGAACTGGCTCAAAGGTAGAACACAGAGGATGGTGGTGAAGGGTTGTTTTTCAGACTGGAGGCCTGTGGCCAGTGGAGTGCCACAAGGATCGGTGCTGGGTCCTCTACTTTTTGTCATTTACATAAATGATTTGGGTGCGAGCATAAGAGGTATAGTTAGTAAGTTTGCAGATGACACCAAAATTGGAGGGTAGTGGACAGCGAAGACGGTTACCTCAGATTACAACAGGATCTGGACCAGATGGGCCAATGGGCTGAGAAGTGGCAGATGGAGTTCAATTCAGATAAATGCCAGGTGCTGCATTTTGGGAAAGCAAATCTTAGCAGGACTTATACGCTTAATGGTAAGATCCTAGGGAGTGTTGCTGAACAAAGAGACCTTGGAGTGCAGGTTCATAGCTCCTTGAAAGTGGAGTCACAGGTAGATAGGATAGTGAAGAAGGCCTTTGGTATGCTTTCCTTTATTGGTCAGAGTATTGAGTACAGGAGTTGGGAGGACACGTTGCGGCTGTATAGAACATTGGTTAGGCCACTGTTGGAGTATTGCATGCAATTCTGGTCTCCTTCCTATTGGAAAGATGTTGTAAAACTTGAAAGGGTTCAGAAAAGATTTACAAGGATGTTGCCAGGGTTGGAGGATCTGAGCTACATGGAGAGGCTGAACAGGCTGGGGCTGTTTTCCCTGGAGCATCGGAGGCTGAGGGGTGACCTTATAGAGGTTTGCAAAATTATGAGGGGCATGGATAGGATAAATAGGCAAAGTCTTTTCCCTGGGGTCGGGGAGTGTAGAACTAGAGGGTATAGGTTTAAGGTGAGAGGGGGAAGATATAAAAGAGACCTAAGGGGCAACCTTTTCACACAGAGGGTGGTATATGTATGGAATGAGCTGCCAGAGGATGTGGTGGAGGCTGGTACAATTTCATTTAAGAGACATTTGGATGGGTATATGAATAGGAAGGGTTTGGAGGGATATGGGCCGGGTGCTGGCAGGTGGGACTAGAATGGGTTAGGATATCTGGTCAGCATGGACGGGTTGGACCAAAGGGTCTGTTTCCATGCTGTACATCTCTATGACTCTGTAAACCCTTTCTATTTATGCACCCATCGAGGTGTATTTTAAATGTTGCAATTATACTAGCCTCCACCAATTTGTCTGGCAGCTCATTCCACACACGCACCACCCTCTGCATAAAAAAGTTACCCCTTAGGTCTCTTTTAAATCTTTCCCCTCACCCTAAATCTATGACCTCTAGTTCTGGACTCCAACACCCCAGGGAAAAGACCTTGTCTGTTAACTCTATCCATGCCTCTCATGATTTTATAAACCTCTTTAAGGTCACCCCTCAGCCTCCAGGGAAAAGTCTATTCAGCGTTTCCCTGTAGCTTAAATCCTCCAACTCTGCCAATATCCTTGTAAATCTTTTCTGAACCCTTTCAAGTTTCACAACATCCTTCCTAGAGGAGGGAGGCCAGAATTGCACACAATATTCTAAATGTGCCTTAACCAATGTCCTGTATAGCTGCAACATGACCTCCCAACTCCTATACTCAGTATTCTGATCAATAAAGGAAAGCATACCAAATGCCTTCTTCACTATCCCATCTACCTGAAGGAACAATGAACCTGCACTCCAAGGTCTTTCTGTTCAGCAATACTCCCCAGGACCTTACCATTAAGTGTCTATGTCCTGCCCTGATTTAACTTTCCAAAATGCAACACCTCACAATTATTTAAATTAAACTCCATTCACCACTCCTCAGCCCATTGGCCTATCTGATCAAGATCCTGTTATACTCTGATGTATCCTTCTTCACTGTTCACCATACCTCCAATTTTGGTGTCATTTGCATTCTGTTTTGACACTCACATGCACCCAAGGCTGCCAAGGCTCTACCTCTGGGGTCAGTGGGTTAAAAGCACCTGCAGTTTCTGATCCCCGTAACAAGCGCAGTTACTTTCTTGCAAATAACTTGTTGTGGAATTTGTTGTAATTTTTCTATCAATGACAGATCCTAATTTTGTTTAGTTTTGGCCAGTAGAACATAAATATCAAGCTTGGAGAAGCTAGGCATTGATCTGCCTCCTTCTTTAGCATCAGACAAATTGAACTATCTGAATCTGGGATTTCTCTTGGGATCAGATTCCCTTGATTCTTGCAATTTGTAATGCCTGCTCACATCAAGGAGCTAAGACTTCTCAGTCTTCCACTTCTAACAATTTTTGGATATATTTCACAAAAAATTTTTGATGAATACTGTTCCTGTAACCAAGGAAGGTTAAGCATGTACAAAATAAATGTTCAAACTGCAATGAATTTAAAAAAAAACAATTACTGCAACCATAGTAACAGGATGTTCTGACATCATCTGCTGTGATTCAGACTGTAATTACGCAGCTTCCATTTCTTACCTGATGAAACCTCATCTGTGATCCTGAAAGCCAGTCTAATTCCAATAGTTCTTTTGACTATCATTAGAAATCCAATTACTCTCTTTGTTATTGTTATGACTTCAGAGACAGACAGATAACTTTAAAATAAAAGTGAACTTTCATTGCATGGCTGATGGGGTCACATGACAAAGTTTCAAATTTTAAGACTTTTACTGTAACACCCAATCTACAATAATCATTGACTAAACACCTCTTTCAGTAGGAACATATATTTTAAACAAGAGAAAAATATCCCATTTTTAACATTTTAAAGACTGAAGAGCTCCCTTCAATTCTGTCCCTTAAGTAGCTTTTCCCAGAACCAGACCAAAGTAATTTGTTTTCCCTAAAGACGTTTCTCCTTTTTACCCTTTCCCATGTGGATTATTTCTACTTTACAAATTGGCTTTCATGATGAAGATTACTTAGAGCTCCTTCCTTCAAGTAAAGTTGTGTGAAATCTTCCCGTCTCATTTAAAACCTCTGAGACTCAATTTCTTCAATCTGAGTGCAAACTCCCATTGCTACTTTTACATGATTAACTGACTTGCTACTTTCTTCTTCTCTCTCTCTCTAAAACACACACACACACACACACTTTCCTTACAAATTCATTAATATTTATTACAGTCTAGAATCTAATCCTACAATAGCTCCTCTGGATTGTCACCTTCTCAAAGCCTCTCAACAGGAATCACATAGGTCTTGTATTCAAGTGAAATGGGCTCATCTTGAAATGAAATAGGTAGTGCAAATCAAAACTATTTATAAAGTCTTGGCATTTCTAACACTTTTGAGTCTTTGATGATCAACAGACCATCTACCACTAGCTTTTGACATCACCTACAAGCATGAAAAACTTCCAACTTTTCCCAAAATAAAAAATTAGATTCTCCTTTAGTCTTTGAAATATAGCCAAACAGGCTTAATTTAATACTACAGATATAGGAGACCTAGACTAGGTACAAGTGAAATTTAGATTTAATGCCTGAAAACAAAGGACAATACGTTTAGATTTGCTGTGGATCAGTTTCAAGATTCTAAGATCATTTGATTTTAAAGCAGGGTCACAGAGATAGAAGGAGAGGGAGACAATCAGAGGGAGCTACTGGAACAGCATAATGAGGGAAAAAGAATGGTTTTCTGTGAGTTACGGGGCAGATTGAGAGGGTCTTTGGTTGAGGCGATGAAAACCCTGTAATTTAAACACACTGGGATATTCTTCCATGGCTGGAGGAAGCAATCACCAGAATTAGCCTGATACTGGAGATTGGTTCAGGATTTCTCTAAAGTCTCAGTAAAAAGATTTTCAACCAAGCAGATTTGGGTGGAAGCATGAGAAGCTGACAGTAACTTTGACTGGTTGCTATAAATTCCAAAAGATGTGTATGTTAGGTGGGTTGGCCATCCTAAATTGCCCACTGTGTGCAGAGATGTGCAGGTTAGGTGGATTAGCCAAGGGAAATATAGGGTGAGGGTAGGGGATTAGGCCTAAGTGAGATACTCTTTAGAATGTTGATCTGGACCCAATGGGCTGAATGGCCTGCTTCCAAACCACAGGAGATTCTACGAAGTGGAGACTGTGCTTTGACATAGAAATGTGGCATACGTTTTTCATGTGTTTAATCTAATAAGAGATATATTTTCTGCGTTTTAGGATATTAGTTGTCTTCTGATTAAGGTTCAGTCAAAGTTGATTTTTTTTACAATAAAAAAGTCTTAAAACTTGATATCTTATACAGTTCCTTTGAATTGTTCACTTGGAATTCAATATCTTTATTAAAAGCAAAAAGTGGGCTCAGCTATGACTATAATACCCTTCATGAGCAAACAGTGTATACATTCAATGTCTAGCTTGTGGCAGCTTATCCCAGAAATAAGCAACACCTTCAAATGATCATGGAATAGATTTTCACATAAGAAAACGTTCCTCAGTGCCTGATGAACGTTATGTCTTTGGTGGAAATGAGATAACTAAACCATTATAGACCCAAACCTCTGATCAAAAAATTTAAACAAACATCTAATGGTGAGATTTACTTCCAATGATGGAGCAGCAGAATGTTGGAGCTGGTGCGGGTGTCGATGAGATCTCATAGATAGAGGTCATTTTTCACATTTTCTTGCTTTTGTTTCAAATATCCAACACTTGCTGAGTTTTGCTTTTAATTGGGAGCTTTAATTCTTCAGTTTCTCATGTAATCCTGCTTGAATTGGATGGAAATGTTAAATTTTCAGGTTCAATATGAAGGTGTTTCTACTGATAATTGAAAACACCCAATAAAATTCAAAACTACATTCAGAGATCCTATTTAATAGACAATCAAAAAAGATTGCTATTTTCCCCAAAGGGATATAAAATATTTATCATCTGGGTTGGAATGGCTAGAATCTATCCTGGACTTAATTTGTAATATAAAGCCAGTTCCAGTAAAATGTTTTGCTTTAGCAAGATGTATTTGCGAACAGGAAACAGTTTTGGCCTTTCAATACTATATAATTGAATGAAAAAAGCAAGTACAATTTAATAAACATTATATTGGAAACAATATAACCAGCACAGCGAGTGATTGATAGCTTTTTGAAATAAATAATCCTACTAATGTGAGATATTTTGTCAATTTTATTGTTTCTGTGTGATCTTATTGACAATTGTACAATTGAGACCATTCATTGTTGCAGAGTGGTTCTAGATATGGCATTATGAAGAAGGTAAAGAATTGGAAACATCTAATGAAAAAAATGAATGAAAATATAGTTATAAGCCTATCCCAGCATTATCTGGAACAAAGGTGGCCTTTGATGGAAACATGTGCTCATATAATCTTGCATTTCAGATCTTTGATCCCAGAGACTGTTGTTTTATCCGCTCAACTGTTGCTCAATTACTGTGAGATACTCTTCTGAGAAACTCAGGTATTTGTTGCAAAAATCCATCACTTTTTTTATTTTAAAATTGTGGTTATATTTTACTTTTCAATACAGCAAGCTTTTTATTAAACAGCAGCCATGGGACCAGGAATGTGCTGGTTGATCAACTATTCCGGATAATGAAGAGGTTCATGTCACCTTGACAAAACAGAGTTCGAGACATTCGAAACCAGAGCACCCGGAGGAAACCCACACAGACATGGAGCATTGGATCATTATGTCAATAGTAACAAATTGCAAGATTATGGTGAAGAGAGAGGCGATTCATACAATGTAAGTATGCACAGAGCTGGTTCAGACACAATGGACTGAATGGCTTCTTTCCCATCATAACAATTCCGTGATTCTGTGCCTTCTATATAGTTTTGACTTTCATGAAGCTCAGATCCTGCTTCCTTCATTTCCTCTTCACTCAATCACCAGCTTGAGTAAATCAAAGATGGATGTGGGAAAAGTGGGTATTAGTTGATGAACATAGCCACAGTTTCTGTTAAAAAAGAGAGTTGAACAGTTGGGATGTTCCTCACATGAACCACACTAGGATCAACGCCCTGGTCAATCACATATCCAGAGCTGCAGACATAGATTTACGCTAAATAGTGGGATGGATGTTTACATACAGGGAGAGAAAGCCCAAGACAATAGTGCAGAATGGTGACATGAGTAATGATAATCAGATTGTGACAGGAAAAATGAACAGTACAAGCATATAGATGTATCAAAAAATAAAGGCAGAGTGGGAAATCTCTTACAAAGGCAGAAGTAAAGATTCTTTACCTAAGTGCATGCAGTATTCATAAGAAGTTAGATGAATTAATAATCCAAATAAAAATAGGCATAACTGAGAAACTGAGACATGGTTGCAAAGTGATGAGAATTCAATCCGAATAGTGAGAGATATTTGACATTTCAGAATGCAGAGACGAAAGAAAAGGAGTTGAGTTAGTTTTGCGAACCGAGCCCTGGAAACCGCAGCTGGAGCCCAGAGCCAGGAGCAGAGTGAGTGCAGGCCCAGTCCTGGAAGTGAGTCACTGACAGAGCTCAGAGTGGGATCAGTATGAGCACAAGTCAAGTTCGGAGCTGAGTCACAGGCCTGAGCTCAGAGTGGGAGCAGTGCGAGAGCAAGCCAAGTTGGGAGCTGAGTCACTGACAGAGCCCAGAGTGGGAGCAGTACGAGTGTAAGCCAAGCTGGGAGCTGAGTCACTGACAGAGCCCAGAGTGGGTGCAGTATGAGCGCAAGCCAAGCTGGGAGCTAAGTCACTGACAGAGCCCAGAGTGGGTGCAGTGCGAGTGTAAGCCAAGCTGACGCTGAATCACTGACAGATCCCAGAGTGGGAGCAGTACGAGTGTAAGCCAAGCTGGGAGCTGAATCACTGACAGAGCCCAGAGTGGGTGCAGTATGAGCGCAAGCCAAGCTGGAAGCTGAGTCACTGACAGAGCCCAGAGTGGGAGCAGTGTGAGTACAAGCCAAGCTGGGAGCTGAGTCACTGACAGAGTCCAGAGTGGGAGTGTGGTGAAAGCCCAGGCTGGGAGCTGAGTGACAGGCCTGAGTCCAAAATGGGAGCAGTGCAAGTGTGGGCCAAGTACCAGAAGTAGGTTATGGCCAAAGCCTGAAGCGGAAGAGGAACGAGTCTGGACTGAGTCCTGGAAGTAAGTCGCGGTTGGTGCCTGGTGCCTGGAGCCCGGAGCCCAGAGCAGAGTGAGCCTGGGTCGAGTCCCAGAAACAAGTTGTGGCTGGAGCCTGGAGCAGGGAGCAGAGTGAGCCCAGGCTGGCTGGGGGATGAGTCCTGGAAGTAAGGCTTGGACAGAGGCCTACATGTGGAGGCAGTGAGGCCTTGTGTTCTGAAGCCCGCTGGGCATGGACTCAGTAAAAAAGGACTATATCTTGAGTACTTTGAAGGTACTTTTTAATATCAATCTGGACTTTTTAAACTCTGTATTCCCATACTAGTTTTTAAAAACTATTTCAATTCTAGAAGAACATTTAAAAAATCTATACCTTGGTACCTTGTGCCTAAGATGGAAGCGAGAGACAACATTACAAACTTTTTACTGCACTCATTTGAGTGTACGTGACAATAAAGGCTACTCTATTTTTTTCTATTGGGCATTGGTTGTGGAGCGACAAAACGTTTGTGGATTTGGTGTCCTTCAGTTGAGCTGTTCAGTCATAGATGGTGCTAAGCTTCATGTGTGTTGCTAGAGCTGCACTCATCTGGGCAAGTGGGGAGTATTCCGTCACATTCCTGACTTGAACCTTGTAGATGATGGACAGACTCAGCAGAGTCAAGAGATGAGTTACTTGCTATAGTATTCCCAGCATCTGACCTGCTCTGTATTTAAATAACAAGTCTGTTCAGTTTCTGGTTAAAGGTTACTCCCAGGCTGTTGATAATGGTGGATTCTTACTGAAAGTAGGCTTCTTTTGGAACAGTTCTGCGATGATGCCGGAAAGCAACTTCTAAGAATTCCAGGATGCCATCTCTTTTACAAAGTGAACACTGAATTAATTTTCCTAAATGTTTAATGTGTTTAAATATTTAAACACTAGGATAAACATGTTATAAAGAATATAAATATGGAGTAAAAAGTAAAATTGAAAAAGACTGTTCAAATATATACCAGAACTGAATGTTAAAAGGACATTAAAAATGAACCCAAATGACAATTGTGGACAGTTATGGAGAGAAAAAGATTAAAAAATATGCTAAAAACATAAAGTGACTCGTTGGATTGGTCTACTGAAAAATGACAGCATTGTTGACTTAAATTTCCATTTTCTGCTCTTAACATTTTTATATTCTTGATCCTGTTCAGCTTTTATACGATATACTGCCCAATCCCTTTAAAAGCCTTATTTACAAATCCCAACAATTTCATTTTCTCTAAGTTCAAGTATCAAATCAAGGTCATAGAAACGTTTCCTGTACAATATTGTTTGTCATCTAATTTTAAAGTTTAATTCTGTAATTTCTGTCCACAATGTTTGCAAAGTGCAAGATATGCTAAACCATGGCTTTCTGCTTGTCAACTCCACTTCAAGATCAGTTAAGTACAGAAAGGAAGAGCGTACAAGTGTCAGGCTCTCCTTTCACCTCAGGTTGAAACGACTCTTCTGACCCCAATTAAGAATGTACAAAAAGTATTCCAGCTCAGAATGACAGATTCAAATACAACTGAGTGTCAGGAACTCAATCAATGATCTCTACCCTGCCAGAAAGTAATGCACTTTCTATGACCATTTTCCTTTGTCCACATCTTATAATTTTCTTTTACCTTTGGCTTTTAAAGGTTCCCTACATTATAAGATTATTTAGATTACTTACAGTGTGAAAACAGGCCTTCGGCCCAACAAGTCCACACCGACCCGCCGAAGCGAAACCCACCCACACCCCTACATTTGCCCTTACCTAACACTACGGGCAATTTAGCATGGCCAATTCACCTGGCCTGCACGAGGAAACCGGAGCACCTGGAGGAAACCCACGAAGACACGGGGAGAACGTGCAAACTCCACACAGTCAGTCATCTGAGGTGGGAGTTGAACCCAGGTCTCTGGTGCTGTGAGGCAGCAGTGCTAACCACTGTGCCGCCTACAAATTAGATTACCTACTGTATGGAAATAGGCCCCTCAGCCCAATAAGTCCACACTGACCCTCTGAAGAGTAACCCACTCCGCTAATTAATGCGCCTAACCTGCACATCTTTGGATTGTGGGAGGAAACCTATGCAGATGCAGGGAGAACATGTAAACTCCACAAAGACAGTTGCCCAAGGTGGGAATTGAACCCAGGTCCCGAGCACTGCCAAGCAGTGGTGCTAACCACTGAGCTACTATGCTGCTGTATGAGCAGTTCTTTGATATTTACAAAGATTCAAAAACCTTTAGCACTTGAAATGTCACCCAATTTAATTTGTGTGTTAAATTTTACAAATGTTTAACTCTTTATGAGAAAGAAATATTGTAATGATGAAAATTCCCAGCGAGTATAAAATGTGGAAAAAAAAGCTACAATGAGTCCATATAACAGAATCGAAACATTTCCAAGAAATGGATTCAATATCACCTGAAATACGGCATGGCGTTTTAGTCTGGTTGGATCATGGAGAGAGATAGGTAAATATTGCAGAAGACTTATAATGTAGGGTCAAGCATTACCTTTTTATTGAAGCACAGAAAATACTAACTATTAACAGATCAAGACATCACTTCTGCCACAGAGCTGCTAAAAAGAACTATTTCCCATAGTAGTCATGTGATCTTACAATGATGGTATGAATGACCTTACTCACTAAACCTTTACAATACAGTGACAGCAATGTGTGATTAACCTGCACCCACTGACTGCATGTGTACGCTTTGTGCTAGCCCACGTATTTCAATTATTTCAACAGTGAGCGCTAACAATATTGATCATTAGCTGAGTGCATTAGTTGAGGCCAATAATAAAACTGGACTGCATAAGTTTAAGGCAGTGGACAACAATAAAAACAAAGCACTTTGGATGCTGAAGACCTGCAATTCAAACAGCAAGAGCTGAAAAATCTCAACAGGTTGGCAGCATCTATGGAAGGAGAAATAGAGTTAATGCTTCAAGTCCAATATGTCTTTTCATCAGAGAAAGAAGACCCATTGGACTTAAAATGTTAATGCTCTCTCTCCCCCCACAGCTTCTGGAAGAACTGTTGAGTTCCCCTTAAAGTGAAAGTGGCTGGAGAAGGTATTAGTTGTTGCACAATGCATCCATGTATCCTTGGAAACATTGGAAATGCCACAACATAGGAGAGAGTGACTTCAACGTTGGCAGAGTTTGCATGGGATTAAATGATAGGAGATAAAAGAGGGGAACCAGGATGGAGCTTCTTAAAATAGTCAGTGGTCTCACACATGTGATCAAGGTCAGTTTGAATACAAAGATCATATCTTATAAAATATAAAATTAATTAGAGATACTGCTCAATTCACTACTCTTTTATTATTCATCTATCAGCAACCTCAATTGGTCAGGACTCCTACATGGCAAAATGTGAGGACTGCAGATGCTGGAAATCAGAGTCTTGATTAGAGTGGTGCTGGAAAAGCACAGCAGGTCAGGCAGCATCTGAGTAGGAAAATCAAAGTTTTGGGCAAAAGCCCTTCATCAGTCCCGATGAAGGGCTTTTGCCCGAAACGTCGATTTCCTACTCTTCGGATGCTGCCTGGCCTGCTGTACTTTTCCAGCGCCACTCTAATCAGGACTCATACATGACATGCATATGCTCTGCTGTATCCTCAAATATTTAGTGCTTCTACACACCTCACATCCACTTTCACAGCTTGATCATACTGACAGTTATTTGGGGCAGACATGGCAAAGAATAGAGGCTTTTGTGAGGTTGCTAATGAGGCAGTAGATGCACTGGTTTTAAATTTTCTAAAGTTCATCTGATTCAAGAAAGGTTACATCAGACAGGAATGGAGAAAAAGCCATTCCTTTTTTTCACTAAGGGAAGGAAATAGAAAACAAAAAAAAACAATAGGCCATCACTTGATGTCTGTAGTGTGTAAGTTGTTAGAATCAATGATTAAGTGATTCTAGCTGAGCTCTTGGAAAAACTGAAGGAAATAGGGATAAGTCAGCTTGTTTCCTTCAAGAGGAAATCATGTTTAACCAATTTATTAGAGTAACGTATGCTGTGGATGAGAGGGATCATGTAGATGTATTAAACTTGAATTTCCTTAAGACGTTTTATAAGATGCCACACTACAGATTATTGCATGAAATAGGAGCTCAGGGTGCAGTAGATAACATACCGGCAAGGTGAAAGCATATTTTTAATTCCTTTTTTTCGACCAGACAAGACTCCAGTTTCATTGTTAAAATAAAGTATCTATGCACGCATAGCAGATGTACATATCAAAGATGGCATACAACTCAAACTTTAATACAAAAACAAAAGTTTTAGACTATTTCTACCAAGGTTCTAGTCAGCTACTTCTGCAGATAATAATTTCCAATCAAGAGATTACACATCCACTCATCCATCCATCTTTCCAACAATATATTAACATGTAACATATATCCATGGTAAATCATAACATTGGATATAATATCGAATGATATCATAACATGTTCACATCTTCTAGTTGTGAATACATCTTCTAAAGGTACTTGTGATTACCAAAAACCTATACTGCCCTTTTATCCCCTTTCACATGGTCAGTAGATAGGCTCGCTGGCAGAAGACTGCAAGTGTGCATTCATGCATCTTTGTTTGATAGGTGTGATTATGATGAGTGAAGATCTGGGGGCAGGGTCTTCAATATTTTACAATTTACATCAGTGATTTAGAGGAGGGGAGTGAAGGTATGGAAGCTAAATTTTCAGTTGACACCAAGATAAGTTGA
Organism: Hemiscyllium ocellatum; assembly: GCF_020745735.1. NCBI lineage: Eukaryota > Metazoa > Chordata > Chondrichthyes > Orectolobiformes > Hemiscylliidae > Hemiscyllium > Hemiscyllium ocellatum. The sequence continues at coordinate 62,728,571 of NC_083409.1, read as the reverse complement.
AAAGCACTTTGTGAAGAAGGCATAGGAAGGTGCAGACAGGCCTAAATAAGTTGAGTGAGGGGGCAAAATCTCGCAGGTGATGTATGATATGGGAAAATACAAAATTCTTCAGTTTAGCAAGAAGAATGAAAAAGCAGAATTACTTAAATTGAGATTGACTGCTGAATTTCGAGGTGCAGAGGGATTTCATCATTCTGCTGCATGAGTTTCAAAATGTTAGTGTGTACGCAAAGAATATAATTGAGAAGGCTAATGGGATATTACAAGAGGAATGAAACTTAAAAGTAAGGATGCTATTCTTCAGTTACATGGGACATTGGTGAGATCATACCTCAAGTATGGTATGCAGTTCTACTCTCCATATTTAAGGAAGGATGTAAGGAGATGGTTAAGATGGGGTTTACCAAATTGATACCTCAAATGAGCATTTGCATACATTAGGCTGAACAGATTGGGCTGAATTTTAAAACAATGAGGGGAGACTTGATTGAAGTGTATAAGATTCTGAATGGTTTTGACAAGGTGAATGAGGAAAGGATGAGTCAGTGCAGAATTAGATCATACTATTTTAAAGTTAGATGTTGCCTTTAAAGAGTCATAGAGATATAGAGATGTACAGCACAGATACACATCCTCAGTCCAACTCATCTATGTCGACCAGATATCCTAACCTAATCTAGTCCCATTTGCCAGCACATGGTTTATATCCTTCTGAACACTTGCTATTCATGTACCCATCCAGATGCTTTTTAAATGTTGTGCCTGTACCAGCTTCCACCACTTCCTCTGGCAGCTCATTCTATACACGCACCACCCTCTACATGAAAAGGTTGCCCCTTAGGTCCCTTTTATATCTTTCCCCTTTCACCCTAAATCTATGCCCTTTAGTTCTGGACTCCACACCCCAGGGAAAAGACTTTGTCTATTTACCCTATCCATGCCCCTCATGATTTTATAAACCTCTTTAAGGTCACCCCTCAGCTTCTGATGCTCCAAGGAAAAATCCCCAGCCTATTCAGCCTCTTCCTATAGCTCAAATCCTCCAACCCTGGCAACATCCTTGTAAATCTTTTCTGAACCCTTTCAAGTTTCACAACATCCTTCTGATAGCAGGGGGACCAGAATTGTATGCAATATTCCAAAAATGGCTAACCAATGTCTTGTGCAGCTGCAACATAATCTCTCAACTTCTATACTCATTGCTCTGTCCAATAAAGGAAAGCATACCAAATGGCTTCTTCACTATCCTATATACCTGTGACTTCACTTTCAAGGATCTATGAACCTGCACTTGAAGATCTCTTTGTTCAGCAGCACTCCCAAGGACCTCACCACTAAGTGTATAAGTCCTGCTCTGATTTGCTTTTCCAAAATGCAGCACCTCACATTTATCTAAATTAAATTCCATTGGCCATTTCTTGGCCCCATTGGCCATTCCTTGGCCCATTGGCCCATCTGATCAAGATCCCATTGTACTCTGAGGTAACCTTCTTCGCTGTACACTATACCTCCAATTTTGGTGTCATCTGCAAACTTACGAACTATACCTCCTATGTTCACATCCAAATCATTTATATAAATGATGAAAAGCAGTCGACCCAGCACTGATCCTTGTGGTACATCACTGATCACAGGCCTCCAGTATGAAAAGCAACCCTCCACTACCATCCTGTGTCTTTGACCTTCAAGCTAGTTCTGTATCCAAATGGCTAAATCTCCCTGTATGCTGTGAGGTTGAACTTTGCTAACCAGTCTACCATAAGAAACCTTGTTGAAAGCCTTGCTGAAGTCCACATAGATCATGTCCACCGCTCAGCTCTCATCAACCCTCTTTGTTACTTCTTCAAAAAACTCAATCAAGTTCATGAGGCATGATTTCCCACGCACATAGCTATGTTGACTATCCATAATCAGTCCTTGCCTTTCCAATTACATGCAAATTCTGTCCTTCAGAATTCCCTCTGAAAACTTGCCCACCACCGACGTCAGGCTCACCAGTCTATAGTTTCTTGGCTTTTCCTTACCATTTTTCTTAAATAGTGGCACCACATCAGCTAATCCCCAGTCTTCTGGCACCCCACCTGTGACTATCGATGATACAAATATCTCAGTAAGGGGTCCAGCAATCACTTCCCTAGCTTCCCATAGAGTTCTAGGGTACATCCGATCAAGTTCAAGGTATTAATCCACTTTTGTGCATTTTAAGACATCCAGCACCTTCTCCTCTGTAATATGGACATTTTTCAAGATGTCACCATTTATTTCCCCACATTCTATATCTTCCATGTCCTGTTCTACAGTAAACATTGATGCAAAATACTCATTTAGTATCTCCCCTATCTCCTTTGGTTTCACACGCAGGTTTCCTTGCTGATCTTTAAGGGACCCTATTCTCTTCCTAGTTACGTTTTTGACCTTAACATATTCATAAAATCCCTTTGGATTCTCCTTAACCCTATTTGCCAAAGCTATCTCATGTCCCCTTTTTGCCCTCCTGATTTCCCTCTTCCCTCTTTATACTCTTCTCAGAATTGATTTGATCTCTGCTGTCTATATCTGACATACGCTTCTTTCTTTTTCTGAACCAAACCTCAATTTCTCTAATCAACCAGCCTTTCCTTTCACCCTAACAGGAATATACTTTCTCTGGATTCTTGTTATCTCATTCCTAAAGGCTTCCCATTTTCCAGCTGTCCCTTTACCTGTAAAAATCTGCCCTCAATCAACTTTAGAAAGTTCTTGCCTAATACCATCAAAATTAGCCTTTCTCCAATTTAGAACTTCAACTTTTAGATCTGGTCTATCTTTTTCCATCACTATTTTATAACTAATAGAATTATGGTCACTGGCCCCAAAGTGCTCCCCAACTGACACCTCAGTCACCTGCACTACCTTATTCACCCAGATTATTTCAGGTTTTGCACCTTCTCTAGTGGGTACATCCATATCCCCTGAATCAGAAAATGTTCAAGTATACATTTAACAAATTCCTCTCCATCTAAACCCTTAACACTATGGAAGTCCCAGTCTATGTTTGGAAAGTTAACATTCCCTACCATCACCACCCTATTATTCTTACAGATAACTGAGATCTCCTGACAAATTTGTTTTGCAATTTTCCACTGACTATTGGCAAGTCTACAATACAATCCCAATAAGGTGATCATCCCTTTCCTATTTCTCAGTTCCACCCAAATAACTTCACTGGATGTATTCCCAGGAATATTCTCCTTAAGTACAGTTGTAATGCAATCCCTTATCTGAAACGTTATTCCCCCTCCTATCTTGACCCCCTTTCTATCCTTCCTATGGCATTTGTATCCTGGAACATTAAGCTGCCAGTCCTGTCTATCCCTGAGGCACGTTTCTGTAATTGCTATGATATCCCAATCCCATGTTTCTAACGATGCCCTGAGTTCATCTGCCTTCCGTTAGGCCTCTTGCGTTGAAATAAATGCAGGTTAATTTATCAGTCCTACCTTATTCTCTGTTTTCTCCCTGTCTGCCCTGACTATTTGACTCACCTTTGTTCTCAACTGTATCAGTCTCAGATTGATCTCTTTCCTCACTATTTCCCTGCATCCCACCACCCCCACCTTACTAGTTTAAATCCTCCTGAGCAGCTCTAACAAATAACCCTGCCAGCTTATTAGACCCCTTCCAATTCAGGTGCAATCCTTCTTGTACAGACCACTTCTACCCCAGAAGAGATTCCAGTGATTCAAAAATGGGAACCTTCTCTCTTGCACCAGCTCCTTAGTCACACATTCACCTGCCCTATTCTCCTATTTTTACCCTCATTAGCTCATAGCACTGGAATTAATCCAGATATTACTACCCTCGAGAAACACATTTTTAAATTCCTGTCAACTTTCTGTATTCCCCCTTCAGAATTTCATTCTTTTGCCTTCCTATGTCATTGGTTCCAATGTGTACAATGACCTCCTGCTGGTCCCTCTCCCCTGTGAGAACATTTTGCACCCTCTCTGAGATATCCTTGATCCTGGCACCAGGGAAGCAACATTCTGATTTCTCGCTGCTGGCTGCAGAAACGTTTGTCTCTGCCTCTGACTGGAGTGACCCCTATCACAATTGATCACTTGGAAACTGACATAATCTTCATTACATTAGAGCTTGTCATGGTACCAGAACTTGGCTGTTGAAGCTACATTCCTCTGACAGAACATCACCCCCTACATTTTCCAAAATAGCATACTTCTTTGAGATGGGGATAGCCACAGGAGACACCTGCACTACCTGCCTACCTCTCCTACCCTTCCTGGAGTTAACCCACTTACCTGACTTTTCTCCCTTCCTCTAACTGCCATCCATCACACCCCCACCTCCTGTAAATTCCTTAATGCCTCTAACTGCTGCTCTAACCAATCCATGCAATATCATAGAATTCACAACCAAAGACACTTCCTGCAGAGATAATCATCAGTAACATTGAAACTCTCCCTAATTTTCCATGTCTGACAGTAGACTTCACTCTACTGAAGACCATCTTTGCTCCTTCACCATCTACAGACCCAGAAAATAGCACTGTTTTATTGCTCTAAAATAACTGGTCCATGCTAACTTAATATTTATGGCTTATATTTTGAAAATTTAATCAAGAGACAGATCTCAATAAAACTTATAATCACGAACGAACCCACTCTACTCACTATTGTAGATTTACAGCAAGGCTACACTGAAAAACTATGCACTCATCTGTTCCTGTGCTTTGAGTGGCACAATGGCTGACAATACCAGGGACTTGGGTTTGATCCCTACCTTGGGTGACTGTCTTTGTGGAGTTTGTGCATTATCCCTGTGTCAGCGTGGGTTTGCTCTGGGTGCTCTGGTTTCATCCCACAATCCAAAGATGTGCAGGTTAGTTGAATTAACCATGCTAAATTGCCCATAATGTTAAGTGCATTAGTCAGAGGGAAATGGGGCTGGGTGGATTACTCTTTGGAGGGTTGGTGTGGACTTGTTGGGCCAAATGCCCTGTTTCCACACTGTAGATAATCTAATCTAGCTCTCCCACAGAGGTTCCTTCAAGATCAGCTGTGAATTTCGCTGTTTGTTAATTTTTCCTAGATGCACTCCGATGTCCAGAGATGCTTGAATTCAAACAGAAAAGGCAGTAACTGTGGAGATTTCCTGCTGTATTAGACAGCATTATAGGTTTCTTTCTCTGATCATGTGGTCAATGCCTTTGTCTGTCTTCCTCATTTTTAAAATGCCATTGTTTTGATCTTTTGTCCCCCAAAGCTCCAAAACAGTACAACAGTCTATAAAACAGTAATTGCTGCTCCAGGAATTCAAGGAACTCACCTCCAACACTTAAAATGCCTCAAAAAAGGAGTAGCTCTTCCAGCCACATGTTTTTTCCATCCTCCATCTTGGATTACCCAGAATCCTTTTTTCCTCTCTCTAAGGTTTGTGCATCTTTGGAACTCTGCCTCAGTGGGGAAGTGAAGGTGGGGTCAGTGAACATTTTTAAGATGGAAGGGGACAGATTTTTGTTAAGCAGGGGAATCAAAGATTTTACAGGGTTGCTGGAAATATGAAATTCAAAAAATAAGCAGGTTAGGTTGATCTTGTTAAATATTACAGCAGACTTGAGAGGATAAATAATTTACTTCTGCTGCTATTTTGTGCATTTATATAAGCAACAAACCAGAAGGGATATATGCACCAGCATTCCATAACACTCATGGTGAAAACTGTACTGAGGCCATCGTCCCAGTTGCCCCTTGATGCCAGCAAATCTCATTTAGCATCTATGATGCCACTCTCTGTAAGCTTTGACAAACTTAAACAGCTATACAAAGTGCCAATGTTAGTTTCATCAAAGCAATAGCCAGAAGAAATTACCAGCAACTAAGTTGTAAGTCATTTTAAATAGAATTAATGGGGATGCTTTCCTGTTGCTCAGTATGTGTTCACTTCTGTGAGATTCAGAGAGGGTATTAGTTGGACCACTGAGCTCCCAATTGACCCACTGCTGGTGTCAAATTACTGTGGCATGTTGGAGCCTACAATGTACAAATGCATTTCCCCAAACATCCCCTTTTTTAATAAAAGTATATGCACATTTTCTCTTAGTATGTATCATTTCCAGATTGTTTTGAGATTCTTTGGATCTCTGCAGACTTTCAGTTTTCAAGATTTTCTCATTGCTATTCTTCGCTATCCAATCTGTAGGAGTTGTCATTTTCTTGATTACTCCTTTCATTTCCATTCTCTCTCTCTCCTGGCTTTCAGGCTGACCTTGAAGCAACAGGAACTCTCCTCAGCAGATGCTGAGTTGGTCTCACATTTCATTGACTTCAATATGATAATTAACAGGAAGATATCCAAGACCTGCAAAATCATCTTTGTCTTTTAGGACCTATTTAACAGTCAATGGCTTAGTGACCTGTGAATTATTAAAAATCTCTTCTGGCAGGTATAGAGCTCATAGACCATACTTTAGACTTGTTGAGACGAATAGATATTGTTTAATATTTACCTTCTGAAAGTACAAACATGTATTCTTCTCACTACTTTGGTCTCTCAGCTTCACAATTCCCCCTGGGATATTATAGATCAATCAGATCATCTCACTTTCCCAAGAGGGCTTCATTTTTGGTTCACCATCTTGAGCCACTTTGCAGAGTTCTGTGAATCTCATGATGTTGCATGACACACTGAGACTTTTTGGACACTACATTCACTTGAAGCGCTCCCTCTGCAGTCATCATTCCAACATTCACAAGCCATTTATCTATTTTTAGACCTGACAATGCTAATCTATTGTAAGGTGTAGAGTGACTTGTCAGAATCATCACCTGATATCTCTCCAGCAGTTATCTTTATATACTTGCTACTTTGTAGCAGGAATGCATTCTAACTTGAATGCAAAATGTTTCAGCTCCTGTTGAAGCTTCCTCCATGTTGGGCCTCTTCCTTTTCTTTTGGCACTGTCCTCCCACTATTTACAATCTGTATTCTGGACTTGACATTTTTGGTGGCCCTCTGCAAATAATTCTTCCTTTTTTTTTAACAATTGTTCTGTTTAGAACAGCCTCATCCATTTTCCGATCAATATCCTCTTGCTGATGATCGACAATTTCAGACCTCCTACACGTCAATAATTTTCTTCTGAATAAGTTGCTTCTCTCTCAGCATATGGTGCTTATAATGAGATATGTCAATTCCATTACTAACAATATCATCTTTCAGTTGTTTAACCTCACATGTATAAACTGGATGTCTCAGTGTCATTGCATACTGATTAATATTCACCCTTTCCCTTTCATATGTTGAACATGTCATTCTTAAGTAACATTAGATGAGGGTACAAACTGTCTTTAAGGCCTTGAAAATGCCTCCAATTTAACCTACCACCACCTCATTGAAGTCTCAGATGCAATAGAGCATTTAGCACCATTTTGCTCAGCACTGCTAACAGAGTTACCCCTCTTAAGGTTCAAATTTTTCCTTCACCTCTGTAGGTACTTCATACTTTTGCCATTGAGACGGGAAAAAGTTTCAATTCTGCCTCACCTCGCTTTTCATTTCCACAGCACCAGAAGTGGAAAAACTTCAGCCATTCTGACTCATCAAGTAGTTAAAAGTAGCAAGAAAGTCATTGAACTTGCTTATAGCTGATATTCCATGGCATTTTAGCTGCAAATTTCTGTCACCATTTTACTGTTGATTGTTTAAACTGGAAATTACTACATTGGTAGCTGCATGACTATAGCAAGTCAGAATATACAGTGTACAAATGCATTTCGCCAAATCAGACAGTCCTATTTTATATCCTTGCAACAGTTAGGGCGGCACGGTGGCACAGTGGTTAGCACTGCTGCCTCACAGCGCCAGGGACCTGGGTTCAATTCCCGCCTCAGGCGACTGACTGTGTGGAGTTTGCACATTCTCCCCGTGTCTGCGTGGGTTTCCTCCGGGTGCTCCGGTTTCCTCTCACAGTCCAAAGATGTGCTGGTCAGGTGAATTGGCCATGCTAAATTGCCCGTAGTGTTAGGTAAGGGGTATATGTAGGGGTATGGGTGGGTTGCGCTTCGGCGGGTCGGTGTGGACTTGTTGGGCCGAAGGGCCTGTTTCCACACTGTAAGTAATCTAATCTAATATAGTACAAATGAACAGATAAAGTATGGATAGCAGAACAGAAGAAACGTGGTACCAGGAAACCTAGCTTGTATCTAGATTTGACAGAGCCTTCTTTCAAAGAAGGTTTTCTAAGCATCATTGGCAGCCCAGCCAAGCTTTGGGCTGCAGATGGTAATTCCGAGAGAAGAGTTCAATAGCTGTACAAACACAGTCTTACATGATGATTTTGCAACACTGCAAAATGCACCGTGAAACATATGGCAACAGCAGGTACCATCTGCCATGCAATCTCTATGCCAGAGACCTTAAGGGCAGTCAGTGCTTTTCCCAAGGATGCTTAGCCCACAGTCTGAGAGGAAGAGGCTAGCTCATTTGATTTCAAATTTTATTAGAGGCAGCACAAAGCAGGACTTCACTGATTATTGATACAATCAGGTTGGATGTCAAGCCAATCAGTTACAATACTGAGGCACGACACAGCAGCGCGTGTTTAGTTGAAATAGCCATGCATGGTAATATGTTAATGCAATTAAATCCTTCAATAAGTACCTTCTATGACCTGTATATGCAATTGATATCTCAACTTGTGATTCTTCTTATATATAAGATCAAGATTTAATTGGTAGCTGGACCATGGGTAACAAGGGAAATTAAGGATTTGTACTGGACCCATGGAATGGGCAAACAAATTAGCAGACCTGAGGATCAGGAGCAGTTCAGAATTCGACAAAGGGATTGATCAAGGGTGGAGACCATACAGACCCCTACAGTCAGAAACTGGGGAAGTTATAATGGAGAATAAAATGAGTGGAATATATATTTTGGTTCACAAAAGAGAATACAAATAACTTCCTGAAATGTTAGAGAACACAGGATCTAGTGAAAGGGAGAAACTGAAGGAAGTCGGTATAACTAGGGAAACTGTGACTGGGAAACTAGGGAGACTAAAGGTGGATAGATCAGCTGAACCTGATAATATGCTTCCCAGTGTACTCAAGGAAGTGGCCTGAGATGTGATAGATACATTGGTGATCATCTTCCAAGATTCCACAACAGTTCTTACAGATTGGAAGGTAGTTAAATATATATAACCCATTATTTTAAAAAGGGATAAGGAGAAAACAGGAATCGTAGACTGGCTAGTCTGATACTGGTAGTGGGGAAAATGCTAGCGTCCATTATAAACTATTCAGTAGCTGTGCAGTTGGAAAACAGTGGCAGGATTGTGAGGAAGTTAGAAAGCCACAAAGGGATCAGTTCCATGTTTTATTCTTTTTCAAGGCATACTGGAGACTCAAGGGTTAAACATTCCACTACTAAAGAGACTCACTGCAGTACCAATTGCATGTCTGTCCTCTTACAGTATAGACAGAATTTCTCATAGGGAGGATGCTGACTGAATCTGAGAGAAGGAATCCATTGGAACCTCACGTGTGGATTCCTCTGCAGCCTTAGGATAAGGTATTTGTCCTCCCCAGACAAGACTGATAGCCTTGGCCACAACCCTGTAAACTGCCTCCTACTCCTATTGACTTACTTCCCCACTGTATTAGCATAGGTATGTGAAATTCCCCCATTGAGAACAGGCAAAACCCTTTTGTTTAATCTCTTCCCATCAACACATGATCATGAAGAATACGATAATCAGTCCCTGTAATCCATTCACTCGTTATCACCGGACATCGGCATTCACTGGGCTTTGGAAATGTATAATTGCCTATCTTAAACTATGTAACAACAATTGACCATGTGACTGATAGATCTTTTGTTTTATTCCTATGTAAAAATACTGTCTTTGTGAATAGGGTAGAGATTTGTGAAGAAATGTCACCACAACTAGGCTAATAAGTACTGCTGGTCATCTTGAGAATCTCTCACTGGCTGTCCGATAATAAAGCATCTACCTTTGTGCAGGAACTTGTGTTGTCCGGATTTGTGGGAAAAAAAGGACATCAACTAGTCATGATATGGAGTTCCAGATAAACCTGTTGAGCTGTTTTGTGATTTTTAACTTTAGGATTGGACAAAGTCAACATGAATTTATGAAAGGGAAGTCATACTTGACAAATCTACTGGAATCTTTTGGATATAACTAGTAGAGTTGATAGAGGAGGTGGAAGTGAATGTCATTACGTGGACTTTCAAAAGGCTTTTGATAAGGTACTACGTAACAGATTAACATATAAAATCAAAGTGCATGAGATTGGGGTCAACGGATTGACATGGGTAAGGAACTAATTGGCAGACAAGAAACAAAGAGGTGTTTTCCAAGTGGCAGGCAGTGACTAGTAAAGTACTGCAGGGATCAGTGCTCAGCCCCAGCTATTCATAATATATATTAATGATTTAGACGAGAGACCTAAATGTAATATCTCCAAGTTTGCAAATGACACAAAGCTACGTGGGAAGGTGAAATGTTAGGAGGATGCAGTGATGCTGGAGTGTGAATTGGCCAAATTGAATGAGTGGTTAAGTGCATGGCAGATGAAATATAATATAGATAAATGTGACTTGATGCGCACAGGTAGCTAAACCAGGAAGGCAGATCATTATCTGAGTAGTGATAGATTTGGAAGAGTAGTAGGAGAAGTTGCAATGAAACTTGGGTGTCCTTGTATTACCTGAAAGTAAGCAGGCAGGTGCTGCAAGTGGTGAAGGAGGCAAATAGTATATTAGCCTTCATAGCGAGAGGATTCAAATACAGGAGAGTAGAAGGCTTGCTTCAATTGCACAGGGCTTTGATAAGACCAAACTTGGAGTATTGTACGCAATTTTCATCATCTTATCTGAGGAAGGATATTCTTGCTATGCAGAGTGTGCAATGAAGGTTTACCAGACTGATACCTGGGATGTCAATACAGACATACGAAGAAACACTGTGCTCTGTTTACTAGAGTTTAGCAGAATGAAGGGTGATCTCATAGAATCCTATCAAATTGTAACAAGGCTAAACAGAATCAACACAAGAAAGGTATTTCAGAGAAATGGACAGTCCAGACCAGGGACACAGTTTAACGAAATGGAATAGGCCATTTCGGACTGGATCGATAAGAAATCTTTTCACCCAGAGAGTGATGAGCCTGTGGATTTTTCTGTCACATAGTGCAGTTGAAGCAAAAACATTAAATGTTTTGAAAAAGGAGTTTAGTATAGTTCTTAGGACTAAAGGGACAAAAAGATATGGGGAGCAAGCAGGAACAGGGTACTGGGTGTGACGGTTAGCTGTGATCATACTGAATAGTGGAGGGCTGAATGGTAGTATTTTCCATGTTTCTACTTTTCCTACACTTTGATCATCTTCTTGCTATACCCTTCCTTTATATTAATCTTCCCTGATCATCCAACCGATACAAACTTACGCAAACTTCCAATCTACGCTTGTCAACCTTCCTTAGGTCACATGCTGTATGCAAATCACTTGTATTCATTTTGTATTGCAATTCATGAGTCACTATATAATTATCTATTTTGTACATTTTGTTGAAGACAGTTCTATCAGCCAAAATTCCTTGATCTCTGACAATTCTAATTAACAGTTAGTAGCTTCTAAACTCAGGCTCCTTGTTTTAACCTCCTTCATTTATTGGTGGGAATAGTCAGCAGTAGGATTGATGGCTGTAGATGGAAAACGTATATTGAGCAATGAACATTGGCAATTGAATATTCCAACTTGCACTATCATCTTCCTCTTGCCAGACTTAACTTGAGGCCACAGAGGAGAGCCCTATTTAAAACAGAAAATGATGTAAACTACATCGTTTCATTTTCATTTTGTCTGTCCAGAATTATAATGTAAATTCTTGTAACAATCACATTATCATTCCTCACCACATGAAGCACTGATATATTTTCATTATCACTTGTCATATTTTTATTATAACCTTTATGAATCCTAATTTTGAGGGCTTTTTTAATCTGTCACGGAATATTGAAAGATGGTACTGTTAACAATGCAATCTGTAAATCATCTTAATGTTAATTAAATCATCATTTTTACAGAACAATATTGGGAGTATGTAATTGTCTTATGTCAGGCTAGCCCTTAATTCATATGTAATCACCAAGATAGCTCCCTAACTTCAATCACACTCCAAATCTAATCCTGTACAACCTCGTCACGCAGCGAGAGGGCTGTCACCTCCACAAAAAGGAACAGAAGGCTGCTTTGACATTCGTCATGTCACAAGTAAACCCAGTGCACTAACATTCAGCGGATTGTTTAACCTGGCTGTACAGCACACCATATCGGTTCAGTGTGAGTATTGGAACAAACTTTGTCAAATTGCAGCTTCCACTTGTATCAGTTCAGAAATCAAACTATTAGGCTTCGCTGGTTGACGGAAACTTGGTATACGAAATAGTCCCTAGAGTTCAAAGCAGAACTTTAATCTCTGCCAAAGAATGTCACTGCCTCACAAACAGATGGTAGCAAGATGACGTCAACCCGACCTGGCATTATCCTGCTAATTTGTATTTCACTGCAACACCATTATTGAACAGAGCTGTCAAACTACATCTGTGATTTCATTAAGTCACTTAAGTTGTGATTGAACGAATTCTATCTGAGTAAACTTCCCTGGACTGGTACTGCTCGATAATAAAAACATAGGCAAATATGCAATGTGCCTGTGGTGTGGGCAAAGAATCATTGACTGCGACAGCTAACCTCACCTGTGATACTCAGCTGAGCTCACATCATTGCATGTCTGCTCTGGGTTTTTGCCAGAGTCAAGAAGGGATCATCTTATGAAGAGAGGTTGAATAGATTGAGCCTGTACTCATTGTAGAAGAATGGGGAGGTGGTTGGTTGGGGGGGAGGGGGGAGGTGGAGTGGTGGTGATGGTGGGGGACTGTTGACCTTACTGATATATACAGGAATCATAGAAGACTTGACAGGATGGATTCAGAAAGGGTGTTTCCTCTTGTGGAAGAGTTTAGGAACAGAGGGCATGATTTCAGAACAAAGGCTTAAGATAGAGGTGAGGAATTTCTCCTGTTCGAGGGTGAATGCATGGAATTCTTAATCACACAGGAAGATCATTAATCAGTAAGGGCTCAAAGGTTACGGGGTAAAGACAGTGTTAGGTTGGTGCTTCCTTTTGGGAGACAAGTTGTAAATCTGAATAGGAACACTATTGATGATGCTCACAGCTCTACAGCCACTTCTAGATTAGACCCAAACTTGGCTTCTCAGGGTCACCTGGCTATTTCTCTTAAAGGGGCAGCACCCTCAACTACTGTACATGCTTCAAAAGCAGGAAAGCAGAATTGAGGATTATTAGGTCAGCCGTGATCCCATTGAACGGCAGAGCAAACTTGATGGACTGAATGGCCTAATTTTGCTCCCATGTCTTATAATCTTATTCAGGGCAGAGGAAAGAAAGAGAAAGAACAAATAAACAAAACATTAATTTTATCCTGTTTGATAATGCTAACAATAATTTTAATGCTGTTTTGTGCTTTCCACCATTCCTTAAAATGCATACAACTCATGAATTTCTCTGTTTTTTATATTTCTGTGTTTTACATGCATTACATATAGTACAAAATTAACAGGTTTAATTGATGGAAGCATGAGCATTCACAATACTTTGAGTAGACCTTTTAAAGTTGTCCTTACAAAATGTTGGTTATTTTCACCCTAGGATATGACGTTTCACTGTTTAGATTTTGCTGGCAATACTTTACTGAGGATCTGTTCAAAACCCTTACTCTAAATTGACATAACACGTCACTAAGGTCATTGATATTAGGCAAATAATCATAGCTGCTCAGTAAAAAGCATTATTCAGAGATTATAATCACTCTGACTAGCCGAACTCATATAAGCACACATCCACAAAAGCCTTCCTGTTTTAAGTGCATTCTACCCATGATTTGTATCTGAGTTTTTGATTATGCTGATTAGCTGATCTTATTAAAATAAATGGCACATACGTGTCAGAAATGCAAAACAACCTTTTACCAATCAGATGGAACAAGTACAAAGTTATTAGTCACTGCTAATGGATTGAAATATTTGTCACAATCCTGATCTCAGAACATCCAGTTGATATTCCCATATTTTCATACAGGATCTACTGTTATACTTACAGCATTCAAAGGAGGGAGCTGCCAAATTACAGACAACCTATGACATCATTTCCATTGTAAATGGCATCTTCCATCATCAGATCAAGTTAACCTGTATCATTAAATGCAAATTATTTGACTCTTATCAATTGATGTTTGTTATGACTTCACAGAAACATAAATTATCAAGGAAACAGTGGACATAATTATTTATTCATGTGGGAGAGTGGTGTTTTGAACCAATCTAAAATTATAGATGGGGAGCACGGTCTTGCACACAATAATCCTTGCTGGATCTCTAATGCTTGAGGACATCTTACTCTGAAGTTCCTGTTGAGGTTAATGATGAATATATATTATTTGATTTGTCAAGACAATGATATGAATATAAGCGAGAACTTCGGTTCTTAGTTGCACAGAAGGTAAATATCTATTGTTGTGTTAAGGTCAGAGTCTACCATCTGGCCTGTGCCGCATTAGTTCATATGGTCTGGGGCAATGTGGAGAGAACAGAAAAATTAACAGATGCTGTGACTCCTGTGCATTATGTAGTGATTCCTGCTAAAAGTAAACATATACGGATGCCTGGTGATCACAGAGTTAAGCTGTCTTGCTATAACCTCACATTCTCATGACTTTCTGACACCCACACACAGAAAGTCAGTTAGATATAGTCACAAGCGCATGTGAAATATTCTATCAACAACATAATCACTGCCCTGAAGAGAGATGGAGAGAAAGAGAACAGCATTAGAAAGGGAGAATATGCAAAAAAGAGTCAGGATAAAGTTTCCAAAGATACTTTAGGCATTAGAAAGAATCTATGAGGTAGCAAATGTGCAGTCCTGAGGTGCGACACCTGGTTAGGATGCCTCTAGCACAAGGTACCATATTGATACATACTGGGCTAGTAAGCAATGTCCCCATCTGCGAATGCTTTTTTAAAAAAATGAGAAGGTATCCTGCTCTGCTAGTAGCCACAGCATCTGCTAGTGCCCTCCTGCTCATCACTTCCCTTGCTTCCTGAAGGGCAGCATTCTCCATACACCCTCCAGTCAGGTCCTGGTGTCCTATCCTAGATAAAAAATATCATGAGTGGGAATAAGCATATCGACAGGGCTGACAGGACAACCATATTGACAACTGTTTCAGAGCATTAGTAAGACTGCATCTGGAGAACTATATACAGTACTGCTCACTATACTTAAATATGTTAATTCATTGAAAGCAGTACAGAGAAATTTCACGAGCTTAGTACCTGGAATGAGCAGATTACTTTATGAGGAAAGGCTAGACAGGCTAGGCTTGTATTCTTTGGACTTTAGAAGATTCAGAGGTAACTTAATTGAAACACAAGACCCTGAGTGATGTTAAAGTATGTTTCATCTTGTGGGAGAATCTAGAACTAGGAATTCATAGTTTTAAACTAAGGAGCCCCCATTTAAAACAAAGATGAGGAAACAATGTTTTCTGACAGGGTAGATTGTCTTTGGAATTCTCTTCCTCAAAATGCAGTGGATGCAAAATCTTTAATTATTTTTAAGGCAAAGATAAATGGATTCTCAATTTTCAAGATTATCTGAGATATATGTGAATGTAACACCCAGATTGACCCCCTATCTTATAGAATAGCGGGGGCAGGTTCTACGGGCCGAATGGCCTATTTTTGTTCCATGGTCATATGTAAGTATTATTGTGCATTTCTGGGTTGTAGCTGAGGTGTGACTGTGAACCTGTGAGAATGGTGGTGTATTGTTTGGTGACAGATGCAGTGTGTTGAGGTTGTGATGGTGATGCTCTTAGTAAGAAGTGTATTTGAGAGAAGGGATCTTATCTTGACTGCTTATGTAAAATCAATAAATTCTTTGCAGCACTTCATCATTTCTCAGGGGCTTTCCCTGACTCAGCAATCGCTTCTTAAAAATGTGTTGCTGGAAAAGCGCAGCAGGTCAGACAGCATCAAAGGAACAGGAGAATTGACATTTCGGGCATAAGCCCTTCTTCAGGAATGAGGAGGGTGTGCCAAGCAGGCTAAGATGAAAGGTCGGGAGGAGGGACTTGGGGGAGGGGCGTTGAGAATACAATAGGTGGAAGGGGGTTAAGGTGAGGGTGATAGGCTGGAGATGGGGTGGGGCGGAGAGGTCAGGAAGAAGATTGCAGGTCAAGAAGGTGGTGCTGAGTCTGAGGGTCGGGACTGGGAAAAGGTGGGAGGAAGGGAAATGAGAAAGCTGGAGAAATCTGCATTCATCCTTTGTTGTTGGAGGGTTTCTAGGCGGAAGATGAGGCGCTTTTCTCCAGGTGTCGTGTTGCCATGGTCTGGCGATGGAGGAGGCCAAGGATCTGAATGTCCTTGGTGGAGTGGGAGGGGGAGTTAAAGTGTTCAGCCCGGGGTAATTGAGTTGGATGGTGTGGGTGTCCCAGAGGTGTTCTCTGAAATGTTCCACAAGAACTCTGCCAAGGACATGCAGGTCCTTGGCCTCCTCCATCACCAGACCATGGCAACACGACGCCTGGAGGAAGAGCGCCTCATCTTCTGCCTAGGAACCCTCCAACCACAAGGGATGAATGCAGAATTCTCCAGCTTTCTCATTTCTCTTCCCCCAATCTTTTCTCAATCCCAATCCTCAGCCTCAGCACCGCCTTCTTGTCCTGCAATCTTCTTCCCAACCCCTCTGCCCCCACCTCCTCTCCGGCCTCTCACTCTCACCTTAACCCCCTTCCACCTATCGTATTCCCAATGCCCCTCCCCCAAGTCCCTCCTCCCTATCTTTTATCTTGGCACACCCTCCTCATTCCTGAAGAAGGGCTTATGCCCGAAACATCGATTCTCCTGTTCCTTTGATGCTGCCTGACCTGCTGCGCTTTTCCAGCAACTGATCTTTTTAAGCTCTGATCTCTATCATCTGCAGTCCTCAGTTTTTTCTCAGTAATCCCTTCCTCCACCTGCAGTTATTTCAGTAGTCTCCCTCACCTCAGTGGTTTTGTATTCTGCAGACTTATCACATCGATGTCATTACTGCTGTGACAGTGTCTGAAATTGAAAGCCTCTGTACCATCTAAAACTCACTTGGCTCAGAACAGAATATTAACGTTGCTGTTTAGAGGGAAGTAAACAGTTTTTGGGGAAATACGGATTTAACACTCAACACCATAATTGTTAAAAGTATTTTTACTCATGTTCAGGAGAATATTTCTGCGATTACTGGAAAAGATCAACTTCGATGTGTTGCTCAGATCCCAGAACAAAAATCATTGAAAAGAATGTGCTTGAACTGGAAAGGATATTTCAACAGTCTTGTAGCATTGCAGCAGTGACATTTGCATTTCTGCTTGGACAGCAATAATCACTCACAACAGGACATCATTTTGCAAACTGATGGAACAAATAGTGAGCTCATTTATAGGTGTCAACCTATGTTGATCTTGAAAAATACAACATTTTAAAGACATACTACTTGATGTCTTTTAAGAATAAAGAACAATGAAATTATTGTTGCTGGTATTGGTAAACAAATAATTAATCTGTATGTGTAATGTTCCTTTGTCCTTTACGTTAACTAAAGTATTAATATTCAAGTTAACTGAAATATTCATATTCAAGTTACAGTGGGTTCAGAAGTCCAAAACTTCACAGACTATTGATCCAGTCATGAACTTTATTTAAAAAAAATTCACTCAAGGGATGTGTTTTGGTGGCTGGGCCAGCATGTATTGCCCATCCCTAGTTGCCCTTGAGAAGATGTAGGCAAAAGTGAGGAAACCAGAGTCAAGATAGCACCACTCTAATCTTAAGAAGATGGTGGTGAGCTGCCTTTTTGAACAGCAGCAGTCCATGTGCTGTGAGTATTCTCATACTACTCTTGTGGAGTGGAAGGGAGACAAGCCAGAGGCTGGAAGAACTCGGCAAGTCAGGCAGCATCAGGAGGTGGAGAAGTCAACTTTTTCGGTGTAACCCTTCTTCAGAACTGATGGCAGGTGAAAGGGGACCTCCAGATAAGGTGTGTGTGTGTGTGTGTGTGGTGGAGGGGGGGTGGAGGGTGAGGGGAGAGTGGAGCAGTGAGGTAGGGATAGATGAACACAGCTGGAGGATATAACCTGGTTGGTCAATGGGAGGAATGAATCTGGTTGGTAGCTGGATGGAAGGATCAATCAGAGGAATGGAAATGAGGGGGAGGGGAAGGGGAGGGAGGTTATTTGAAATTGGCGAACTCAATGTCTCTTCTAATGAAGTTCAGGATTTTGACACAGTGACAGTCAAGGAATGATGATATATTTATAAGCCAGGATGATGAGTGGCTAGGAGGGCATTTGGAGGTGGTAATGTTCCCATGTATATGCTGCCCTCGTCCTATTGGGTGGAAGTGGCCGTGTGTTTGGAAGGGCTGTCGAATGATCTTTGGTGTATTTCTGTGGTGCATCTGATGTTACTGAGCATCGGTGCCAGATGAAGTGGATGTTTGCGGATGTGGTGCCAATCAAGCAGGCATGGATGGTGTCAAACTTATTGAGTGTTGTTGGAGCTGCACCCATGGAGGCAAGTGGGGAGTATTCCATCACACTCCTGACTTGTGTCTTGCTAATGGTGGAGGGGCTTTAGGGAGTCAGGAGGTTAGTTACTTGCCGTAGTATTCCTAGACTCTAACCTGCTCTTGTAGCCATTGTATTTACATGGTGAGTCCAGTTCTGTTTCTGATCAATGACAGCCTCAGGATCTTCACAGTCGGGGATTAGGTGATGGGAACACCATTGAATGTTAAGGAATTGTGATTAGATTGTCTTTTACTGGAGATGTCATTTCTGTGAAGCAAATGATACTTTCCACTTTTCAGCCCGAGCCTGCATATTGTTCAAGTCTTACTGCATTTTGACATGAACTGCTTCATGGACTGAGGAACTGCGAATGGTCCTAAACAAGGTGCAGCAAACATCTCCACTTTGGACCTTAATGGTGCTGGGAAGGTCTTTGAGGAAGCAGCTGAAGGGGTTGGTCATAGGACACTACCCCTGGGGAAGTCCTGCAGAGATGTCCTGGAGCTGAGATGACTGACCTCAAACAACTACAACTATCTTCCATTATGTTGGGTATGACTGCCATGATTCCCATTGATTACACTCTTGTTAGGGCTCCTTGATGCCAGACTCAGTCAAATGCCTTGATGTCAAGAGCTGTCATTCTCACCTTGCCTCTGGAATTCAGCTCTTTCATCTGTGTTTGAACCAAAGCTGGTTAAGGTCAGGAGCTGAGTGGCCCTGGTAGAACCCAAACTGGGCATCACTGAGCAGGTTATTACTGACCAGGAACTGCTTGATAGCACTGTTGATGACACACTCCATTACTTTCCTGATGATAGAGTGTAGACGGTAATTGGCAGGGTTAGATTTGTCCAGGTTTTTGTGCAGAGGACACACCTGGGCAATTTTCCACAGTGTTGGGTAGATGTTAGTGTTGTAACTGTATTCGAAGAGCTTGGTTCAGGTGTGGCAAGTTCTGGAGTACAAACCTCCAATACTATTACCTGTATATTGTGAGGACCCACAGCATTTGCAATATCCAGTGCCTCCAATCATTTTTTGATATCACATGGAATAAATCCAGTTGGCTGAAGACTGGTATCCATGATGACCATTAGAGGAAACCAAAGTGGATCTTCTACTCAGCACTTCTGGCTGAAGAATGCTGCAAATATTTCAGCTTTTAACACTGATCTTCTCGGGTTTACCATTATTGGGAATGGGAATACAGAACATCCTCCTGAAGTGAGTTGTATGTCTCTACCAACATTCACAGTTGGAAGTGGCAGGACTGCCCAGCTAATATTTGGCATGATGGTTGAGGGATCAGTCAACTCTGTCTAATACTTGCTGCTTATGCTGTTTGGCATGCAAGGACCCTGTTTTGTAGCTTCACACATCATTCAGGTATGCCTGGTCCTGCTCCTAGCATGCCCTCCTGCACTTCCATCAAACCAGGATTGATCCCCTGGTTTGATGGTAATGATTGAGTGAAGGATATGCCAGACCATGTAGTTGCAGATCTTCTTAGAGTACAATTTTGTTGCTGCTGTGAGCCCACGTATGGATGTGCATTCTTGAGTTTTTATATCTGTTCACAGTCTATACTATTTAGCATCACACTAGTGCCACACAACATAATGGAAGGTATTTTCAATGTGAAGGCAGAACTTGTTCTCCACGAGGACTAAGCAGTGGTCACTGTTACTGTAAATGTCATGGACAGATGCAGCAGTCAGATTGGTAAGGATGAAGTCAGATATGATTTTTTTCCCTCTTTTTGGTTCCCTCACCATTGCTAAAGACCCAATCATATCCTTTTGGACTGGGCCAAATCGATCAGTGATTCTGCTGCTGACCCATTCATAGAAATGGTCATTAAAATGTGTGACCCAAAGTAAATTCTGTGCCCTTGCCACACCCAGTGCTTCCTTGAATTGTTATTCACCTTGGAGGAGTACTGATTCAGTAGCTGAGGGAGGACTGCACCTTCAGCTATTTCTTGCTATCTCACAACAAGTAGTTATGGTCAAGTAAACAGCAGGAAGTTTCTTTGCCAATATTTATCCTGATACCATGAGACTTCATAATGTCTGGAGTCAATGTTGAGGGAACTCCCTCCAACTATATATCACTCTACCATCACCCCTGCTTAGCCTGAACCAAGAGTGGAACATGTCACATCAAAGGTGGTGCCTGAGAAATTGTCTGTAAGGTATGATTCCATAGGTATCATTATGTCAGGCTGCTGCTTGACTGGTCTGACAGATAGGTCTTTTGCACGGTTGGCAGGGCTGCTTTTGTCATTGCTATTGCTGGTGTTTAGGTTGATGCTGGGTGGTTCATGTGGTTTCATTCCTTTTTAAAGATTTCATAGGGATTGTTACAACTGAATGGCTTACTTGATCATTTCAGAGGGCAGTTCAGGGTCACCCACGTTGCTATGGATCTGGAGTCACATGCACACCAGACCAAATAAGGCTGTCAGTTTCCTTTCCAAAAAAGTGATTTTTTTTTCCCCTGATAACCCCGAATGGTTTCACAGTCATCGTTAAACCCTCAGATTCTTAATTCCAGATTTTCATTGAATTCAAAATTCCACTGTCTGCCATGGTGGGCGTTCAAACCACAATGCTAAATATTACCTTGGAGTTCCTGGATAAATAGTTCAGCAATAATACCACTAGGCCATTGCCTCCCTGAGATCAGATCCAACTGAATCATCTACGAAGTTTGATAGGCACAAAAGTACCTTTATAAAATACTTATTGCATCCTCAAGAGCATATTATCCCCAGCTTTTACTTCATGGCACTCTGAAGGGATATATCCAAAGGGGTAGAATAGGATATGGGAATCCCAAAAATGATGACAGCAGTGCCAGGCAGTACCTTTTAAATGCAGAAAAGGCATTCTAATTTAACTTCCAGGTTTCCTGTCCACTCAGAGGCAGTGGGCATGGTTAGATCCATATGATGAGATCTCAACTGAAGTATCTAAATGGACGCAGCAAACATGCAACTTGAATATATTTGGGAATGTATGTGGCAGAATGGATTCCAGATGGCCAGAAGTTGTGCCCTCCTGAATCTATTACTGAGGACTAGGAGGAGTAAGACAGAGCCTCTTTCCCCTATGAATTAGAGAATTAAGTTTGCTGGTGAGCCTGGTTGGAGCTAACTGAGCTCAGCCAGAGGCCTTTGGCATCATACTCCTGGAACAGTATAGAACAGAGCTTAAGGATCTCACTGCAACAGGAAAGGTGCACAGTAAGGCCAATTACTACCAGAGAGGGTTAACTGATACTATGAGATAAGCCTCTGCCATCAGGATATAGAGGACTGTTCCTGGCAGGAGCTAACCAGCTCTCTGTTTGTTATTTCACTTTGTGAGAATGTTATAGTGGCAGTAAGGTAACCTTACTTTTAAAATTGAGTTTGGCATCTCACAAGAGAAGATCATGCATCTCTGATGTGCTGGTTATTAAGTAATATGTATAAAACCTACTTACTATTTGTCAGGATTGGTAAAACATATGCACAAAGGCTTTTTGACGTTATCTTCCTTCACATGTTGTTATCAGTAGGCTAATGTAATACCAGCAAGGAGGACTGGTGCCAGTAAAACTATCTGATGTTCCTGGTCCCCATTATTATAATATGGTATTAGCAATGCTCATCTGAAGATTTGGTTTTGATGTCCAGTAAGTTTTCAGTTGTGTAGGAACGACTGTCTATAGTAGCAACAGTCAGCACTGCCTGAAAAGGTTCAGTTCTACAAAAAAAAATACACTTTTTGAGAGGTGGCAAATGGAGTTTAATGCGGACAAGTGTGAGGTGATTCACTTTGGTCGGAGTAACCGGAATGCAAAGTACTGGGCTAATGGTAAGATTCTTGGTAGTGTAGATGAGCAGAGAGATCTCAGTGTCCTTGTACACAGATCCCTGAAAGTTGCCACCCAGGTTGTTAAGAAGGCATACAGTGTTTTAGCTTTTATTAATAGAGGGATCGAGTTCCGGAACAATGAGGTTATGCTACAGCTGTACAAAACTCTACTGCGGCCGCACTTGGAGTATTATGTACAGTTCTGGCCACTGCATTATAAGAAGGATGTGGAAGCTTTGGAAAGGGTGCAGAGGAGATTTACTAGGATGTTGCCTGGGTATGGAGGGAAGGTCTTATGAGGAAAGGCTGAGGGACTTGAGGCTGTTTTCCTTAGAGAGAAGAAGGTTGAGAGGTGACTTAATAGAGACATATAAGATAACCAGAGGGTTAGATAGGGTGAACAGAGAGAACCTTTTTCCAAGAATGCCGAGCACGAGGGGGCATAGCTTTAAATTGAGGGGTGATAGATATAGGACAGATGTCAGAGGTAGTTTCTTTACTTGAGAGTAGTAAGGGTATGGAATGCTTTGCCTGCAACAGTAGTAGATTCACCAACTTTAAGTGCATTTAAGTCATCATTGTACAAGCATAAGAACGTACATCGAATAGTGTAGGTTAGATGGGCTTCAGATTGGTATGACTGGTTGGCGCAACATCGAGGGCCAAAGGACCAGTACTGCGCTGTAATGTTCTATGTTCTATGATCTTATCTTCATATGAGTGTGAGTGTTTCTTTAAATATTCAGCAGCTCAAAAGCACCAATAAAGTCTGTCAGCTTCTGTGAATGCAGCAGCCAGCAGTGAAAAGAGCAACAGCACTGAAAGCAATACCAAACCTGCCTGTAAAAGTCTAGAACAACTGAGCATTGTAAACAATAATGAAAAGCTTGAGTAGACCATGGAAGATCTTATCAGTGCTACAAAGAGAAAAATGTAAATCATATATCTGTGTTACAGTAACCGATATCAGATCCCAATGTTAAGTAAGTCCCTTCTGGGAAGGGTGAATATCTTTTCCATTGGGTCAAGTGCTATTGTATTTTCAAAAAAATACTTGAGAAACATAAAGTTGTAACCTTCTGATTTAATGTTATGTGGGGTGGATGGGAAACCCCCCCACACAAAATTTTGAAAAGCGATGTTAATAGTTTTGAGGAATGGAAATTATTGCCGGACAGAAAAAGGCAAACATCATCCATGATCAGCAGAGCTTGTTGTTCATTGTAATAAATATTAGCCTAAGATTTGATCTGTTTTCCAAGTTTAAGTTAAATGAAATTAAATGAGAATAAATAGCTTAAGACCCTGGTGATGCATAATAATTAGAAATTGATTTTAACGTGTTTGAATTTTGCTGAAGGAATGTGCATTTATAGTAGGTGCTGCAAAATCAACAGTAATGGACTGACTCTGTAACTCTAGAAAAGGCTGAAGTTCTGTTTCAAAACAAACAGTGCGTAAATCAAATGGGATAATGTGAACTATTTATCAGTTGACGATTTGAGATTGTCATGGAATTGTGCTGTGTAGATACCATACAGTTGATTGGATGACATAAAGCGTGAGCAAGATAAAGCTGAGGTCAAAATTTTAAGCCTCTTTGAAGGGAGGGACAAGCACCTCTTAATGGGCTAACTTTTTAACTGACATGATAGATGACACATTTGGTGATAGTTAAAAATCACACAATGCTAGGTTATAGTCCAACAGGTTTAATTGGAAGCACTAGCTTTCAGAGCACCGCTCCTTCATCAGGTTGTTGTGATGAAGGGTGAACCTGATGAAGGAGCAGCCCTCTGAAAGCTAGTACTTCCAATTAGATCTGTTAGAGTATAACCTGGTGTTGTGTGATTTTTGATTTTGTACACCCCAGTCCAACATCGACATCTCCAAATCATGACATCTGGTGATGTATACTAGTGGTCAAACTGATAATTTGCTGGAGATTAGAAAACATTAAAGTTGAGTACACAGCTTCTTTGCATGGAGAAGGTCTGAAGAAGGTTTGCCTTATAGCATCATTAGTGAGCTCAGGAAGGAGCTGGTCTGATCAGCAGCTGGAGGTTAGGATGGACCAGACTGATCAGCAGCTTGACTCTGATCCTCATACACATCCATGCAAATGAGTTCACTTTTGATAGGAAGCATTGAATGTGTAAGATATTTTGTGATATTCTTTGCGGTATACTTTGGGTGGATCCCATTGTTACAACTGCCTCAGGTTACTGGGTACCCAGCGTAAATTTGATGGACCAGGGGAAGTGAAAATAAAAGCCTAGATTGGTATGCAAAAAAAGTTCTGAGTCTCCTTCATTAATATAAAAGTTCTGCAACAGATAGAAGGGTTATTTTGAGAAAGAAGATCCTAAATTATTTCCTATTAGATAATCATAACATAGAATATAGCATCATATTAAGAAAAGATTTTAATCATGTTGTTCACAGCCAGCAGGCTTCCACATTGTTTAAACAGAACAGGTAAGGACTTAATCATAGGAGATGACCAATATGTGCATCATCTCATACATAATAAAGCCATAATGTTGTTTGGGCATAGTCAATTTATCAAAACTAATGGTTCGATCAGAATATATATTGAACTCACAACTCAATAAGGCGTTAGCTAAAGAAGTCTACTTGCTGCTGTAGATAAGTCCTTATCCAAAAGCAAGATCTTCATTAAACTTGATGCCAAGTGGTTTCAGCTAAAAAAAAGTGAGTAAGCTCTTCAACACCAGTAGTTAAGAAACTTTTTTCTTGCCGTTCTTTGGTCTCCTTGGTGGAATTGCATTCTCATTATGGTGCACCTGGTGAGTTTTGGGAATCCTAGGAAACTCAGACTCAACATAAAGTGAGCACACAAATGCCACTGTCATTCTAAGAGAGCAATTAGTGTACGAAATGGGCAACCTGTCTCTTGAAGATATTGCACAGAGCCTACCTAACAAACCAGAGTCAATTGTGGAACTGTGTGGGTTGGAGCTGGCTTCACAATGAGCTGTTAATTCTGCTATTTTAACCTCTCCTCTGCAATCAAGTATACACGCACTTCCTCCAGTTCTCAGAGACATGCTTAAGCAAAGGTGTCAACATGTTCAGAAAAAGGTAATAGAAGTGACTCATTAGAATGGTGCCAGAGAAAAGAGTGATTTCAATTTCATTGAGTTATTCTCATGAACAAAAGAAGGTTATGAAAAAAGTGGTCAAAATCATGACTGGTTTTAACTGAGTCAATATGGTGAAATGCCTCTACTGGTACATGGGGCAGTAATTAGAGGACACAGACTTAAAAGACAAAAATAGAGTGTTGATGTGAGGATAACATTTCATAATGCAGCAAGCTATTATCATCTGGAATGCATTATCTGAAAGGGTGGTGAAAGCAGCTTTAGTTATAATTTTCAAAAGGGAATAGGATAAATATTTGAAGTGGAAATGTTTGCAGGACCAGGGCAAAACACCTGGGGAGTGTGAATTAATTTGAAATCTTGAAAGATTTGGCACAGGTAGCATAGGCTACCACTTGTTTGTTGCGCCAAAGGTATTATGACGCCTCATGTGAAGCCAAATTGCAACAGAAAATCACAGAAGTGCATTTGATTTGATGTTTCTTTGAAGCTAAGGGGAGAACTCTTCAGGACTAGTGGTAGTGTCTCTACCAGTGAGCCAGGAGGCCTGCGATCAAGTCACACCTATTCCAGAGGTGTGCATATTGATTAGAAAAATTATTAAAGCCAAATGGAGGCTCTTGTGGTGAAGTGATAGCATCTGTACCTTTGGGCTAGGAGGCATGGTTAAGAAGCATATAATGACATCTCTGAACAGGTTGATAATGGAAAAGAAATTGAAGCGAATGGACAGAATTTCAGGGAGAATATTTCTGTTTTAACATAGAGACAGGTGAGAGGTTTTAAAATGTACTCTCATAGATAAAGGTAAAATGTAATGTGTCTTTTTTTTCTTCTCTTCAAAAAAGTGTTAAGCAATTTTCATGGACACAGTGTTCCTTTAAACCAATCGGTTATGTGTTGTTGACAGAAATGTGTTAATTTCTTCCCTTGATCTTTTCTTCAGTGCAATCTAGTGTCACACATATGCTGGTTGCCTCAATAAGTTAGTTCTGGTGAGAGTAGGATTTCACTATGCAAAAAAAAATCAAGCATTCAAAACTACACTGAAGCACACTGCTGCTCCTATGTGTAAGCACATTATGGCACTGAATCCTTTACCATTTCACAGCTTTTAATAACCCAGCTGAGTTATATCTAAAAATTATGATTCCAAGCATTGCTGACATCCTCTAGTGACTAGTGGGCTGAGATTAAACAAAAGCTTGTTCAATAAAGTATTTATTATGTTGAGTATCTGGAAACATAGTACAGTATTCATTGTGGAGATTTCATCACTTATACTTAGCACACAAACAAATACATTACGACTGTTATCATCAACAGCAATATTTGAGGAAGACTGGTTTTTACTTTTTATTTAAATACCACAATGTTCACTTTAAATACAAATAATTCTGCTTTTTTTAGTTGTCATAATAAGCTGAATGATAGTGAAGATCCAGCTATAAATTAAGAATAGGGACTGAAGCAAAGTGCAGAGTGCTGGCTTAAAGAAATCGGCTGAAGGATGTCTAAAATGGTGTAGGTGCAACATAAAGAATCAATGACTCAGGCAGTTAATCCGCCTTCAATAAATGAATCACAGTATCAGATTGACATTTCTGTTAAATAGCTCAGTTACCAAACATCTAGAACTGTCAGAAATACAATAAGGTTTCCTACGCATGTACCTACACACTTTATTACTATTAGGATTGGTAAAAAGTTTAAAACATCAGACAGAATGTTAAAAATATTGAATAAGAGCAAGAAGGGATGCTGGATGGACTTGTTTTTGACACAAAGGTGCAGAGTGACCATTGAATTGGTAATCAAATAGATTCAATAAGCAATTGAATGTTTTTCATGAGAACGAAGGCGTGCAGTGTAAGTTCTACAGGGAAGGAATTACTCAGCAATTCTGCCAAAGTCTGTTCTGAAAAGCATTAATGTTATAGGCAGATAGACTTTCCATCAGTCCATAATGTCAGAGACCTGAATGGGTAAGCTGATGGTTTCCCACTCCACACATACTCCCAGATCAGTCAGTATTTCCAGCATTTTCTGCTGATATATTTCAGCTAAACCAGCATGTGTAGTAATTTGCTTATGCATGCAAGCTCCCAGGCTAGAATTCTCAGTTTCAGGCAAGAATCCAACTCCACTGAAGCACTTAATTTTAACTGCTCCCTTTTTCACCCACTGGGGAAGTGACACCTCATTACAAGTTAGAAATAAATATTTCTTTAAAATTGTTCAAACTGCCCAGCTTAAAATTTAAATAAATCTTGACAGTTAGCTGTCAATCAACATAAACTGATGTATTCACCTTGGCAATGCCTTTACCAAACAAGTTCACAACCAATCTGTGCTATCCTGTCATACAATATAACTGTTTCCCCTTTACATTGGTATTTCTTGCAAATTGCTTGATGACTGCAAGATGTAAAGTTTTAAAAAATGCGTCTGTCTTCTGAAAATATACATGAGGGATGGAAAGAATACTCTAAATATTAGAAGGGTACTCAGACTTTTAAAACAGAGGCACAACCATTCCAAATTTGAAAAGTTTCCTAAGGAGGGTGATTTTTTTAAAATGGCATTTTGCTCATTTAGTTGTCTCTAAAATCTACTTGGGATAATTCTTCCAATCAGCTACCATTTGAAAATAAAAGATTGTTGACTGTAGCAGCCACTGACTTATCTTGCCTGCATTCTATTCCTCAGCAAGCAAATAAAATAGTGACCAGTTTTACATCAAGTGATCATGATAATTGCCAAAGGAGACAGATGGAATGGGCAGGGTATTATTTTTTAAATGAATCAAGTTCCAATGATCTGGAAATGTGTTGCCTGAAAGGGTTGTATGAGTAAATTTGGAAGTAATATCCAAAAGATATTGATTTAAATAAAATAGAAGATGTGCAGGGGAAAAAGCAGAGAGTGAATCTAATTGCATAGCTCTTTCAAACACTAGGCACATTCATGATGGGCCAAGTGCTGTCTTGCTGAGTCACATAATTCAGTGATTCTTATGGAGTTAGGTTGAAAAATGTGGTCAAAGGTATTTAGTTTATCTCTACCTCTCTGCTTAAAATCTGTAACAGGAGAAAATCTTTTGGTATTACCATTCTTCACCTACACCTTCTCAGTTGTCAGAAAAGTAGGTAAAGGATCCACTGATAAAATTTGCACTCTTTGATTTTCAAGCAAGCATTCTTGGAGCACATTAATTCTTATCTGAGCAAGCTTAAAGTAAATTTGACAGTCAAGAAAATAATGCTACAAAAGAGATGAAGGTTCATGTATAATCTAGTGAAATCTGAAGAGCATATTTCAAGATCAAAAGCTAAATCTTTCAAATGAGATTCTTACATGTATTAGCCTAATTTGCAGAAAATAATACAATACTGCTCAGGGAAATGTAATATTTGAATTCCCCTCCAGTAGCACCTTGCCATTTACAAACAACTAAGAACATGACATTTAATTTTTTCTTAAATTTGACCAAATTATAATGCAAATTACCCACATTTCAAAGAGGGTAAACTGCCAATAACTTGTAAAACTTCTAAGGTTTGCAGTTTCAATATTTCCTTTGAAATGTTTGTTTGATATAGCCTGGACATGTCTTCATTTGTCTCAACACTTTCAGTAGTTCACCGAAGAGGTTATTTTTCAGGAGTGAATGAGTTAGTGTGTGCTAGCAAGAATTCTATTTACTGTTTGACCTGCACACATGTTATCTTCAGAAAGATTTAGAATGTTTGCTCCCTTCCAGCTCCCTCTAATTAATCAAGTGACTCTGAAATCACCACTACAGTGGCATCTTATGTGCTTCTGATGTTAATCCCATTATTTTACATCTCTTCCAATATTTATCTGCAATTGATGTACTTTGCTAAGCATCTCCCCAAAGACTCAGACTTCACAGGGTTAGTCTCTGCGATGTCTACACCAATCTCATTGATCCGGTTCTGATCTCATTCTGAGGTGAAGAATATTCTGCACTTTTATTTCTGGCAGCGAATGTACCTCTCCTGGGTGGTCAAAGAGCTTTCTTCTCCCTCTTCTGAGAAATTGTTACAAGTCTATATTGGTTTCTTGTTGAATGATATCAATGCATTACGATTTCTCCTTAAAACTCATGAATGGTTTCAACCATTTGCAATCTTGGCTGTTGGCTGTGATCATTACCTCTGTCTATTGATCTCTTGATACTTTCTCCTTCACTGGTCTTCTGATAACTCATGCTATGTACCTTTCAGTGAACCTAGTTGTTCCTTTGATCCTCCTTTGAGCTGTTTCACTCTATTGTGATTATTTTCCGTA
This sequence comes from Hemiscyllium ocellatum, assembly GCF_020745735.1. Classification (NCBI taxonomy): domain Eukaryota; kingdom Metazoa; phylum Chordata; class Chondrichthyes; order Orectolobiformes; family Hemiscylliidae; genus Hemiscyllium; species Hemiscyllium ocellatum. Next base: position 62,698,552 of record NC_083409.1, on the reverse strand, counting down.
ATGTAAGGTGTTAACAGCAGTGATGGAAATAGAAGGTGCATTCTCAATCTCCTGCCCATCAGTGATGTTGACAGTGATAACCTATTCTGTCATGGTGAGAATCAGTAATTTAACAGCAAAATTCAAATTTGCTTTCCTTCAATAATACTTTTCTTGTCCGCACTCATCACTCAGGGGCCTTCACTTGGGGATAGTGAAGTGAATTGGTAACACAAATGAAATTGTGTTCACGTGTGAACCTTTTAACCTGCTTATTTGCAAACTGTGGCCCATTGTCCATATTACAATGTACTATGACTACCATGTATTGAGTAGATTCTCAAGTGATTTTATAACTGCCAGTGATATTGTGCAGGAGGTCGATTTCAATCCACCTTCAGTAATAGTCCTTGAAGAGAATGAAAATCTTACCATAGAGCTCCAACATATCCATGCCCAGTGTTCCTATGGCTTTGACAGAAAAAGTAATAGCGTTCCAGCACACAGACCTCAGTTAGCAATCATTTCCTGTTCACATAGCGAGAGTGTGAGCACTATCTGTTTACCAGACTGATCATTATACCCTTGCATGATACGTTAAAACTCCCAAATCTCCTTGAATTATTTGAGTAGTCTCAAGTCGAAATGCCCCAGCTGTTACTAATCTCTTGTTGAAGACTAGCAAATCAATGACAATGAAATGTTTGCTCAGATCAAAGTACTGACCTGATTATGGATTGCTAGGTACATAAGGGTGGCATGGTGGCATAGTGGTTAGCTTTGCTGCCTCACAGCGTCAGAGACCCAGGTTCAATTCTGTGTGGAGTTTGCCTGTTCTCTCTGTGTCTCTGTGGGTTTCCTCCGGGTGCTCTGGTTTCCTCCCACAGTCCAAAGATGTGCAGGTTAGGTGAATTGGCTGTGCTAAATTGCCCTTAGTGTAAGGTGTAGGGGAATGGGTCTGGGTGGGTTGCTCTTCAGAGGGTCAGTGTGGACCTGTTGGGCTGAAGGGCCTGTTTCCACACTGTAAGTAATCTAAGATAGTCTGGGTACCCTTTCAGATAATAATTTCCGATCTGGTTATATTCTTCATCCTATTTGTGAATTTCTTGCATCTTCTTCACAGTTAGCTAGCAAGAATTTAGTAACTTCTGATATCTCGGCTTCAATCTCCTTAAAGTCTAAACCTTCTTGTTCTGCTCCACTCTATGGTGTCATAAACAGTATATCAACTGTTGTTTGGTACTTTCCCAGTACGTATATCATTCCTCATGTGCTTCAATCTGAACCATTGAATTCTTGATAGCACGTTAGTAATTTTTTTGCATTCAGAAATGTGGCCAATAGCTTATTGTCAGATTCAATTTTGAAATATAAGCCCATCGCATAATGCAGCCATGTTACTGTTAAACCTCTTTCTCAGTGTAGCATAATGCAACTTTTAGCAATCTAGAAGCATAGTAGATCAGCCACATTGTTCATTTTATCCCATTTGAAAAATACTGCCCCAAATCCATCTGAAGATTCCTTACTTGCTGCAATGAATGATAAATCTGGACTAGAGTGGGTTAGTATTTCTGAAGACATCAGATGCTTGATATTGTCAAAAAGCATTTTCTTAGTTAATGTTCCAGCATCATTGTTGACACTTGTGTAAAAACTGTCTCAAGGTCTCAATAACCTCTTCCATGGTCACACGTTGTCCGCTTGGCTCACCATTTCAATGAGTATTTAAGATTTGATGATGTTCACAGCTGGTGTGAATTCTCCTATCAATTTGATTGATCATCTGGGATTCCAACAGATTGAATAACATTCGCTAGAAATCTGATCTTAGGTTTTGCAACTTTGCATTTCTCATTCGGTGTCAGACTTGCATTCTGTCAGACTTCCATCACTGTTCTTGCGTTTTGGTGATGTTGTACTTTTGAGGATCCATGCATTATAAAGTAGTGCCTGTGTGCTGAATTGCACTATTGATGCCTTTCACCCTATTGGACATCGCTGTCTGAAAAATATTTGGAATAGACTAAATTCCAAAAGGTGCTTTATTAAAGCAGTAATGTCTGGAAGGTTTAATAAAATATAGACAATGATCCATAATTTTCATATTGAAGATGGGTAGTAGCTGGTTAGTCCCAGTGATTATGGTGTGCTGCTAAAAATATTCGAGTAAAAAGTGAGGTCTGCAGATGCTGGAGATCAGAGCTGAAAATGTGTTGCTGGTTAAAGCACAGCAGGTTAGGCAGCATCCAAGGAACAGGAAATTCGACGTTTCGGGCCAGAGCCCTTCATCAGGAGCCTGATGAAGGGCTCTGGCCCGAAACGTCGAATTTCCTGTTCCTTGGATGCTGCCTAACCTGCTGTGCTTTAACCAGCAACACATTTTCAGTGCTGCTAAAAATGCCAGTTCAATCCCCAAAGTGGCCAATATCACTGGTTTTGATACCAGCTCTCATTTCTTGCGGCTCACATAATACAATGGTATTGTCATTAACCATGCTTTCCCTGGTGAAGAAAAACTCCCCAACTCCCCCTTTCTCCAAACAGAAGAAGAATATTGTCAAGACTGCAGATTGACAGAATGGCAACAAAGCCTGTGGTCCACTAGTTCCTCCCTCCTGGCCTCTTGCTTTCTTGAAAGATGGATCTTTCTATGCAGGGCATCTGCAGTTTCCTGATCTCTCCCATCATTAAGTGAGGACTAAAACCAGGGGGTTGTTTGCTCATATAACAACACCAGTGATGGGGCCAACCATCACCAGTGTAGCAGAGCCTGTTTTGGTCCCATCGCCATTTACATTACAAGGAGACAAACTTGTGGCACATGAATTCCTTCCAGTTGATCCATCTGGCCTGGCATGTAATGTTTCATGGGGCTTTAAACAATGCCATGTGTGATGCCATGCTGACAATCCATCTCAAGGCATGATCCATGGGCACCAGCAGCACATACGCTTCATCCATGGTTAGTCACATCTGACCTTTGCCAATCCTTCATGGCCATCATGAAAGTGCTAAGGTGAGGAAGAACTGCTTAACTTCCAGGTGGCCACACTAGAATGTTGCATATTGTCCCCAGTCCATTTCAAATCCCACAAGGGACAAAGTACGCTGCATTGCCATCCAGTGTCCCCATGCCAATGATATTGAAGAGACCATCTATGCAGAAGAAATGAGTAGATGAGTATTAAACATTTAGAAGTGCCCTCCCCCAGCCCTGTGTTACCACAAGTTGGTTATGCTCCCACATATCCCCAAGTGTTCCTATGTAGTCCCAAGCTGCACATTACACCATTATTGTTGGATATTGTTGGCAGAAAGGATAAGGGAGGTGGTGGGGGGGAGGGGGGGGGCAGTGGAGGATGTCTCCTGTGAAAATAGAGGTCTCCCATGCTCCTCATGCTTCATGAAAAATGCAACACTCTTGAAAACAGAAACAACCATTAATTGACACCATAAAAGAGGCAGTGGTGCCACCTAAAAAGCCTTCTCCCTGCAGCTTTTAGGTTATGGAACCAAATCCACCATTATTGTCACTGTACTCAGGTCTTGGTGCCTCAGGAGCTGAGGTGGGCATTGTCCTTGTATGCCATCTGGTGTGGAACCTGAGCCACCTTTCCCAGAGGACTGGTGTATTGGCTGCCTTCCTGACGTTTGATCAGGAGAAGGTGATCGACAAGGTGAATTACAAGTATTTGTCTGGTACTCTGCAAGTTCAGGTTCAGGATGCAGTTTGTATCCCAGATAAGACTTCTGTATGCCATTATTATATGTCTAATTAAGATTAACAGATCACTGATGGTATCCCATCTCTTTGGGAGAGGAATGAGTCAGGGCTGCCCTTACCTGACCAATTATAGTCCATTTTCATGGAGGTTTTCCTACAACTCTTTTGAAGGAGATTGTCAGGTACGCGTCTGCATGTGGTAGACATGGAGGTAGCTTATTTTGGCTTACACTGATGATGTGTTCTTCATGTTCACAGAACCCCTTGACATTTCGTGTATGCAAAAGTGTCAAGAAATGTCACTCTGTAACATCCACTGCAAAGATTAATTTGGACAAACACTCCAACTCCTGGTAGTCAGTGATGGTTGGGCTCCCTGCCAGAGGAACTCAGGTCATTCACATCCAACTGCTCTGGTTGCTATGATACAGAGGTTGACAATCTCCTCTCCTGGAGATTGTCACAAAGATTCAGGGGTGCTCAGATTTCTTTGTGGACTGCTGAGGTTCAGAGTCTCCCTCTTTAGGGATGGTATGCCTTCACATCCAAGTGGTAACTGAAACCCTGCAGCAATTTTCTTTATGTTGAGTCCCCTTTTTAGATGGTGAGCTCTGGTGATTTAACCTTCCAACAGGGTCCACAGCATCAGTGTGACTTGCAATTTCTGTTCCCAGACCACTCCAGTCTTTGTTATTCTTTACAGGGGTTCCCGATCTTTTATTGAACCTGATCAAAGTTTGAGACCCTCCAGAATACTAGTTTGGGGTCCTTATATCTGACATATTACAATTCTCAGATAGCTAAGATTTTTGAAGAAATATTTTAAGGGCTATGATTGATTAAAAGCAACATATGCTGAATCATTCTCTTTTTGATAAATTATCTTGTTAGTGAGCTCTAAGCTTGTTCCAGTTCCCAGATCCATTAACATTGCTATCAATTCAGCAACATCTCTCTAATACTTTAAGACCTTAATGCACAAGCCTTTTCACTGAAATGCAGCTCTGCAGGATTCTCCCATGTGGAGAACTTACTTTCCTTTGGGCTTGAGAGCAGAGATTAGTGTGAGGCAAAGTGCAGGTAATGTACAAGAATACAAGAAATGTTCATTTGTCAGTAGTCCTTCGTGGTAAAATATAAAAACAAACTATTCTTTTTAAATAAAAACATTTTGTAGCTTCAAAGCCGTTAGGATTAGCTTAGTATGGTATTCCTCCAGGTGTTTCTGAGCAGCTTGATTTTTGGAAAATCATAGAGTCATAGAGATGTACAGCATGGAAACAGACCCTTCAGTCCAACTATCCACGCCACCTAGAGATCTCAACCTAATCTAGTCCCACCTGCCAGCACCAGGCCCATATCCCTCCAAACCCTTCCAACTCATATACCCATCCAGATGCCTTTTAAATGTTGCAATTGTATCAGCCTCTACCACTTCCTCTGGCAGCTCATTCCATACATGTACCATCCTCTGTGTGAAAATGTTGCCCCTTCGGTATCCTTTATATCTTTCCCCTCTGACCCTAAACCTTTGCCCTCTATTAATGGAACCCCCACCCAGGGAAAAGACTTTGTCTATTTGTCCTACCCAAACCCTTCATGATTTAATAAATCTCTAAAAGGTACCTTTATATCCTCCACAGTTGGCCTGGATACGATGCTTCTTCAGTGCATTTGTGACATTAAACATTTTGAAAAATGACAGAAATGAACCCAAGAAATGGGTGGTGGTCTGTGCGTATGCCTCTAAGCTGGAAAGTCTGGATTCAAGTCCCACTCCCGGACATGGTCTTTAGAGAAAGTGCATACATAATGTGGCTGAACAGTTTGAGTTTCAAACTTATAAATCTTTCCAAGATATGCCAATGGTCAGCCATGCGATGAAAAGAAATTTTAGCCTGTACCATTGCTATTCACAAATCTAGGCTCCAACATGCATATAAAAGTGCACATAGCCACCGCAACTCAGATTCTGTGAGGTTGGGGGGTGGTTGTGGGAAGCAGTTGGCTGGATGGTTGGTATGGGTTAGATTGATACCAACAGCATGGGTTTGACCTTAGCTGGTATGGACATGGGATCTGCCTCCCAGTCACAGTGCTGTAGGTTGGATCTGTTATTAGGTAGAGAATTCCAGAAGGAGTTGATAAAAAAAAGATTGCAATTACTTTACTTAAGTTACTCTTACTGAAATTTATGGTTCCAGTTGATGGATTACAGCACATTTAATTACTATGCATATGGGGGATATTCTCATACTAATGAGTCTTTCTAATTGATTTCACACTGGATCCAAGTATTGGATCCCAGTGTATTAAATTATTCCTTACTAGTTGTTATTCAAACTAGCCAAGGTGTAAACATTTTCCTAATGGCCAATTACGTTGCAGATTCTCAGAAACCATCTAGATACTGGCAGAAATGTATTTTATTCAGAGAAAGCTGTTTGCTTTATTACTCATTATTGTTCACTTTTAGTGACAGAATTCCTTACATCTATTTAACATGCCAACTGTTTGCTTTCATTTACACGGATATAAAATAGTGAACGCAGCCCATTTGCCAATAATAGAAATTATTCTACTGGACATTTGACACACCAACTAATTTAACAGATTGGGAATGGTACGGGAGGAAAGCTCATAATCGTAAAATGAACATTACTGGCAAATCTAAGACAACTCCTGTAATCCAGCACCCTAGAAAATACTACCATTACATTGGATCTTGTCTAGAGATTTTGTAATGTTCTACAAATAACTGTTTGACACACCATTATGCAATTTTTTTTTATTTTGTCCCTACTCTTCTGGGAGCTGACTTTTGTTGGAGTGCAGATTGGGGTGCAGCAGCAGATTGGCTGAGACAGAAGCAGGTGATGTCATGGAAATGGAAGTGGATCAGTTTTATGAAGGAGCAAGTACGTGGTTAGAGGCTCAGCTCTGAATCAGATAGGTCGCTAAAGATCTAAACTCCCCTGATCAGCCTGGATAGTGCCAGGGAGAGGGATACTTCTGTTTCTCTCCACAGATGCGGCCATTTCCGCTGAGTTTCTTCAGCCCTTTCTGTTTTTGTTTTAGGACACCATAATTCACTGTATTTCATTTGAATTAGGAATCAACAGGAGCTGAAGACAAATAGTATTCCCAATTTTGAGCTGGAGGAAAATCCTGCTCATTCAGGAGCAGAAGGGAGCTAAGCTAGAATTGGATATCAATCACTTACACAAGGAACCTGAATTTTTAATGCTTTATTTGAATTAAGAAGCGGTTTGCTGGACATTTTCACTTAAAGAATACTTACTGCACAACAAAAATGTCAGAGAAAATGTGGAGGAACACATTGTGCCAAGATTCTGCTCTGTTTATATTGTCAGGGGGTTTTGAAGGCAAGAGTTCCTCTTACAGTTTTACTTCCTCTGCCCCCAGTTGCACTCATTAATGGAGAAAAAGCAAAATCTATTATCTCCCATGTAGTCTTCCTCCTTACTCTTAAAACCTAACTTCACTTATTTAATACTTTTAGGGACTCATTAACATTGTTGATTGCACTCAGGGAAGATTTCAATTGGCTATTGAAATTTATAGCTAACGGATCTATAGCAACAAACCGGACTCAGTTCTAACTTAATCTCATTTCTAACCACGTTACCAGAAAAAAAGTCTACCATAAGGCTATTAAGAAATCCAATACCTTCAAAACAACAAACCAAAATTAAAATGCACAGTGCTAAAAATAACAAAGATAATATAAAATCACGTTGACCCCCCCACAATATCATTCGCAGTATAATGTAGTAATGTTTTACTACATGTATTTGTAATACCACTATTGCAGATAAAAGTAATTGATGTTGTGGTAATACATTCAATCCCTGACAATGCAAAAAGAAGGTAAATGCAGCTCTGCAGCAATATATTTTTGATATTTCATACACAAGTAAACATACTGTTGCCATCAACAGCTGGGGGGGGTGCCTCAGAATGCATTGCTTCTGTGAGCAATGTTCCATGCTACTACTTTTTTCCTTTTTGTTACCACCTCATCTTAGTGAATAGTTGAACTGATGCTATCTTCCTTCTAGAATCTTATATCATAGGCACCTTCACTTGTGTGGCCGTTGAAGGCTGACAGATTATTTAAAGTTGCCAAAGCATTTTAAATAATTTTTTTTACAATCAACATGATATGACACAGACTGAACCAGGGTCATAACCTGGAGTTCCATGCCAGCTGGTGACCTGTTAGAATCTCCATCTTTAATTGTAAGGTGTCTTTAAATGGAGCCTCTCCCAACAGGCACCCTGACTGACTGGCTTGAAGTCCTTCAGGTGGAACAGGGCTCCCGTGAGCATATAATGGTGGTCAGGGGTACGGTTGGATGGTAGTCAGGCAGGGATCTCATGCTTGAAAAGTGTGATGCTGGAAAAGCACAGCCGGTCAGGCAGCATCAATGGAGCAGGAGAGTCGACATTTCGAGCTGAGCTCTTCATTGGGATTTCACGCTGTTTAAAATGGGGAGTTAGTGCAGTTAAGCTCAGGGGATACAATGGGACAATTCATACCTAGGCTTAAAAATAAGATAGCAATTAAAATCAAGAATGCAACTTCAGTATAAAAGATTTACACTAATGGTTTTGTCACCTATTTTTGTCTTGCCTCCATTCAAAACCAAAGGATGGATTCATGATGGCAGGTATTCCTGTTTCAGATTTCTTGCATTTTGATCTCTGATAGATACACAACTCACCTTTCCCGAGGACCTAAAATTCAACAAATAGTTATATTTAAAATCATCATTGGTTAGCTATTGGGATCAAGAATTCTTGCTCAGTTATATGACCAGACTGTTGTAACACTCACTCTTCTTTACAATATTAGCAAACGACAAAGTTTCTTTGGAGTTTACTTGGGAACTTTGTGGTCAGCAATGCAGTCTTACCCTTTAACTTTGATGTTGACTCATGTTAGATCAGCTCAGTGGATTGAACTGAATATATTGACATTGTTTATAACAAATGATGTAATTACCACTTTCTCTTGATCCATGTATGTATATTACTGATGGATAATTCAAGCAGGTTCACAATTTACAGCAGAATTATACAACCTGATTTGCTTGGGCCAGTTGCACCTGAATTCGTCCTATATCATCCAATCCAGAATTCAATATAACCTGGGCATTAATGATTCAGTCAGCACACAGGCTGAGATTTAGTACTTTGTGACTGCAAGCTGAAGCTTCTATTTATCTGTGGGAATGGCATACTCCCCAAGTTAATGAATGGAGAATCACCACATAGATTGATTTTCGAATAAGTGATGTGGCTAATAATTCCATTATGACATTGCTTTTGTCTGTTACCTGTTAATTTCATTGGAATGTATAAAATTTCAATCAGAACTGTTTCACTACACCAATCATCACTGCCAGTTGTAAAATTGTCTGAGGAAAGAATTTCAGAGGACAGAAGGTTGCTTTATCAGATACAGACAATAGAGTGATATAAACTGGGTGATAATCTCAATCCCTACCTAATTTAAGAAAATGGAAAATTCAGTGGGGGAGAAAACAGGCTGAACAGTCTCTGATTTTTAAGTGCTATGCAGTTTCCTGTTGCTTGAATGTCCAGATGGGAAGTGGGCTGGACATTGTTTATCGGTGGAATGGTTTGTGTACTTGCCAACGGCTAGGAGCAAGCAGATCATGATGTAAATCAGAGTGCAGTGTTACTGTTCAAATTCAATTCTTCAACTTGCGTTCTGTCTGAATCACACAAAGATGAACACAGGTTAAGCAAATGAAGGGCAATCTCCTGTTGCCCCTCCATCAGCACTGTTTTAAGTGATTGTAAACGATTTGTAAGACAGCTGGATTGCTTCTTCTGGCTAAAACAAAACCAAAATACTATGGATGATGGAGATCTGAAAAAAAGCAAAAAACAAAATGCTAGAAAAACGCAGCAGTTCTGGCAACATCTATGGTGAGAGAAACAATGTCATATTTTGCATCCAATGAATCCTCTTTGAAACAAAAACAGAATTTGTTGGAAAAACTCAGCAGAGCAATAAGAGTTAACGTTCTGGTTTCAGTGAGACTTCCTTAGAACTATTCTTTGGAACTATGTGCTGAGATGAAGTTTGAAGTGAGTGGGACAGCTTTGAGATAGCTTGAGAGGCAGTGATGTTGGAGGAAGAGTTTGAAAGGGTTGATGCAGCAGTGCATGGCACTGAGTGTGGATCTCAGGATGTGGCAGAAACAACTGTCTGACCAGAAGTTGTATGTCACAGATAGTCCTGGCTGGATGTACTTATAATCCTGACTGGATTTGAAATACAAAGGATGGAACTTTAGGTAGAATCCACATGGGGTAAGGCAAAACCTGGAGACAGACAGCGATATGGCTGTGAAAGTGAATTTTGACAAACACTTATTCAAATACGACATGGAAAATAGAAAGCAATGAACAATGAAAGCACTAGAAGGTTAAAGCTAAGATCCTGTTGCAGAGAACAGCAGAATTTGTTCCAGGTGGGCATACTTGGAAGGGAAGTGGCAATAGATTAAATTTTCAAATAAAAGCAAAATATTGTAGATGCTGAAAATTCAAAATAACAAGGTGCTGGAGAAACTCAGGAGGTCTGTCAGCAGCTGTGGAGAGAGAATCACAGTTAGTGTCTTGAGTCCAATATGATGCACCAGCGCTCTCTGTTTTTATTACTTCTGATTGCTGGTGTAATTGTTCAGATCTTTCAGCTTTTCTGTGTTTGGCTAAAGGCTAAATAGTGTTCAGTTGTAGTTTGGTTGATACTGAGGTGCTTCTTGTTTGAGTTAAATTTGGGCCTAAGCCAAACATGGGGTGCAAGATTCTGCTAAAGCTTCTTCTAGCATTAAGCATGACTTGGAGGATGAAGGGAAGTGATGCAGCATGGAATAAGCTGTTGGAAATCCAAAGACATGCAGGCCAGGTGAATTGACCATGCTAAATTGTCCCATAGCAATAGGTGCATTAGTCAGGGTGGGGGAATGGGTCTGGGTGGGTTACTCTTTGGATGGTCAGTGTAGATGTGTTGGGCTGAAGGGCCTGTTTCCAAACCATAGGTACTCTAATCATGGAAGAGAGAAAAGGAGTAGGTGGAGGAGGAATATCTACTGGAGGCCTGATCCATTGAGGATCATTAAAGAATGACACTTTTGTCTCAATTTAAATAAGGGTAAAGTTAAACATCATGCAACACCAGATTAAAGTCCAACAGGTTTATCTGGAAGCACTAGCTTTTGAAGTGCTGCTTCTTCATAGGGTGGTTATGGTTGAGATACCATCACTTTGCCACAGAGGTGGCACGGTGGTTAGCACTGCTGCCTCACAGCGCCAGAGACCCGGGTTCAATTCCTGACTCAGGCGACTGACCGTGTGGATTTTTCACATTCTCCCCGTGTCTGTGTGAGTTTCCTCTGGGTGCTCCGGTTTCGTCCCATAGTCCAAAAATGTGCAGGTCAGGTGAATTGGCCATGATAAATTGCCCGTAATATTAGGAGCAGGGGTAAATGTAGGGGAATAGATCTGGGTGGATTACGCTTCACTGGGTCAGTGTGGACTTGTTGGGCTGAAGGGCCTGTTTCCACACTGTAAGTAATCTAATCTAATCTAATCAAATTAAAGGTTATAATTTATGTGAACTGCTACAGCCACAACTACAACCTTAAACAACTCTTACGGTTAAGATGGCAGCAGAGTAAAGACATTCGAAATGGAGCTGCTCTGCTCACCAGTTCCTTCTCCTCTTTCTTTCATTTTCCTCTTGCTGCAGTTTTGTTCCCCCCCACCCTCCCCCAGATGACTCTACCTGGAGGAATGGAGAACAGGGTTGGAGACTAGCCCAATACAGGAGACAAGTCATGGCCAGGTAGGCTGAGTCCCAGAAGTGAGTAGTGGCTGGAGCGGCAGCAGAGCGCATGCCAGCTGAGTCCTGGAAGCGAGTCACAGCCGGAGCCCAGAGCGGGAGCAGGTCGAGTCCAGGACAGCCAGAGGGACTGAGTCTCAGAAGCGAGTCGCAGCCAAAGCGGGGAGCAGGGTGAGCACGGCCTGAGCTGGGGGATGAGTCATGCCTGGAGCCCGGAGCCTTGAGTTGGGAGCAGAGTGAGCCCAGGCTGGCTGGGGGATGCATCCTGGAAGTAAGTCACGGTTGGTGCCTGGAGCCCAGAGCCTAGAGCCTGGAGCGGGAAGCAGTGTGAGTGTGGGCCAAGTCCCAAAAGCCAGTTGCGGCTGGAGCCTGGAGTGGGGAGCAGAGTGAGCCCAGGCTGGCTGGGGAAGTGAGTCCGGGACAGAGGCCAACATGTGGAGGCAGCGAGGCCTTGTGTTCTGAAATCTCTGGGCATGGACTCAGTGAAAAAGGACTTAAATTTGAGTACTTTGAAGGTACTTTTATTCTCATTCTGGACTTTTAAAGCTCTGTACCCCCATGCTAATTTTTTTTAACTATTTCAATTTTGCAACAACATGTAAAGGATCTGTACCTAGGTACCCTATACCTAAGATGGTGCCAAAGGGTGATATTATAGACTTTTCACTGCACTCATTCGAGTCTATGTGACAATAAAGGCTATTCTATTCTTAAAGGACAGGTACCTGTGGCTGTCAAGGTGGCTGTAATCCTGAGCTTATATGCCTCTGGTTCGAACCAGGCTGTTGCTGGAGAAATAAGAATATCTTGCAGTTTGAAGCATAGATGCATAGGGCACATCGCTGAAGTTCTCTATAAATGGAGATACTGTGACATCTCATGTCGCCTTGATGGAGACAAGCAGCTGAATCTCCATGGTGATTTGTACAGCTTCCAGGTGTTGCCATGGTACAGGATTCCACTGACTGCATATTCCCGTGTGTGCAGCTGATATGAACTTAGCCGTTCTCATGCATCAAGATTTCCATTCCCTAAATGTGGGGCTCGTGTCTCACTACAGGCAGGAATTGATAGAAGGGAATGCTTTTTATTTTGGCAATCATAATGATTCTTACATCTTTCTGTAGCCTGGGCCATTGAAGTCCCCAGCCATTAAAGAGAAGGCAACATGAATTGGCTATGCTGCCTATAAAATAACAAACAGGCATGTGTTATTCTTGTTCTATTATCCTCATGTCTGTTTCCAGGATTCAGACAATTTCTTCAACATCCAATAACTATATGAGAATGATTGCACAATATAATGACCTGAAAATTCCTTTAAAGTAGAAAATAACAATACAATGTAAGGCAGATGAACTTAGGGCATGGTTAGGAACATGGGATTGGGATATCATAGCAATTACAGAAACGTGACTCAGGGATGGACAGGACTGGCATATTAATGTTCCAGGGTACAAATGCAACAGGAAGGACAGAAGGGAAGGCAAGCGAGGAGAGGGAGTGGTGTTTTTGATAAGGAATAGCATTACAGCTGTGCTGAGGGAGGATATTCCCAGAAATACATCTAGGGAAGTTATTTGGGTGAAACTGAGAAATAGAAAAGGGATGATCAACTTATTGGGATTGTGTTATGGACCCCGAATAGTCAGAGGGAACTGGAGAAACAAATTTGTCAGGAGATCTCAATTATCTGTAAGAATAATAGGGTGGGTATGGTAGGGGATTTTAACTTTCCAAACATAGACTGGGACTGCAATCGTGTTAAGGGTTTAGATGGAGAAGGACAAAAACATTTTCTGATTCAGTATGTGGATGTACCAACAAAAGAAGGTGCAAAACTTTATCTACTCTTGACAGGGCAGGAGACTGAGGTGTCAATGGGGGTGCACTTTGGGCCAGCAACCACAAATGTATTAGTTTTAAAATATTGATCGAAAAGGATAGACCAGATGTAAAAGTTGAAGTCCTAAATTGGAGGAAGGCTAATTTTGATGGTATTAGGCAAGTACATTCAAAAGCTGATTGGGACAGATGTTCGTAGGTGAAGGATGGTTGAAAAATGGGAAGCCTTCAGAAATGAGATAACGAGAATCCAGAGGAAGTATATTCCTGTTAGGGTGAAAGGAAAGGCTGGTAGGTATAGGGAATGCTGGATGTCTAAAGAAATTGAGTGTTTGGTTAAGAAAAAGAAGGAAGTATATGTCTAGTATAGACAAGATAATTGAATGAATCCTTAGAAGAGTATAAAGGCAGTAGGAGTATACTTAAGAGGGAAATCAGGAGGGCGAAAGGGGACATGAGATAGCTTTGGCAATTAGAGTTAAGGAGAATCCAAAGGGTTTTTACAGATACTTTAAGGACAAAAGGGTAACTAGGGAGAAAATGTGGCCCGTCAAAGATCAGCAAGGTGGCCTTTGTGTGGAACTGCAGGAAATGGGGGAGATACTAAATGAGTATTTTGCATCAGTATTTACTGTGGAAAAAGACATGAAAGATATAGATTGTAGGGAAATAGATGGTGACATCATGAAAAATGTCCATATTATGGAGGAGGAAGAACTGGATGTCTTGAAATGCATAAAAATGAATAAATCTCCTGATCAGGTGTTCCATAGAATTCTGTGGGAAGTTAGGGAAGTGATTACTTGGCCCCTTGCTGAAATATTTATATAATCGAGTCACAGATTAGGTGCCAGAAGACTGGAGGTTGGCTCATGTGGTGCCAATGTTTAAGAAGGGTGGTAAGGACAAGCCAGAGAACTATAGACCGGTGAGCCTGACGTCGGTGATGGGCAAGTTGTTGGAGGGAACCCTGAGGGACAGGATGAACATGGATTTGGAAAGGCAAGGACTGATTAGGGATAGTCAACATAGCTATATGCATGGGAAATCATGACTCACAAACTTGATTGAGTTTTTTTGAAGAAGTAACAAAGAAGATTGATGGGAGCAGAGTGGTGGACATGATCTATAGTGACTTCAGTAAGGCGTTCGAGAAGATTTCCCATGAGAGACTGATTAGCAAGGTTAGGTCTCATGGAATACAGGAAGAACTAGCCATTTGGATACAGAACTGGCCTAAAGGTACAAGACAAGAGGGTGGTGGTGGCTGCATTTTGGAAAAGCAAATCTTAGTAGGACTTAAACACTTAATACTGGATGAATGGTACTAGAAGAGCATAGCAGTTCAGGCAGCATCCAAGGAGCAGTAAAATCGACTTTTCGGGCAAAAGCCCTTAAATCAGGAATACAGATAGAGAGCCTGAAGCATGGAGAGATAAGTGAGAAGAGGGTGGGGGTGGGGAAAAAGTAGCGTAGAGTACAATAGGTGAGTGGGGGAGGGTGTGAAGGTGATAGATTGGGGGAGGGGGGAATGGATAGGTGAAAAAGAAGATAGGCAGATAGGACAAGTCATTAGGATAGTGCTGAGCTGAAGTTTGCAACTGGGGTGATGTGGGGGAAGGGGAAATGAGGAAACTGTTGAAGTCCACATTGATGCCCTGGGGTTGAAGTGTTCCGAGGCGGAAGATGAGGCGTTCTTCCTCCAGGCGTCTAGTGGTGAGGGAGCGGCGGTGAAGGAGGCCCAGGATCTCTATGTCCTCGGCAGAGTGCGAGGGGGAGTTAAAATGTTGGGCCACAGGGCGGTGTGGTTGATTGGTGCGGGTGTCCCAGAGATGTTCCCTAAAGCGCTCTGCTAGGAGGCATCCAGTCTCCCCAGTGTAGAGGAGACTGCATCGGGAGCAATGGATACAGTAAATGATATTGGTGGATGTGCAGGTAAAACTTTGATGGATGTGGAAGGCTCCTTTAGAGCTTTGGATAGAGGTGAGGGAGGAGGTGTGGGCACAGGTTTTACAGTTCCTGTGGTGGCAGGGGAAGGTACCAGGATGGGAGGGTGGGTTGTAGGGGGGCGTGGACCTGACCAGGTAGTCACGGAGGGAACGGTCTTTGCGGAAGGCAGAAAGGGGTGGGGAGGGAAATATATCCCTGGTGGTGGGGACCGTTTGGAGGTGGCGGAAATGTAGGCCGATGATTTGGTTTATGTGCAGGTTGGTAGGGTGGAAGGTGAGCACCAGGGGAGTTCTGTCCTTGGAGGGCTGGGGTCTGAGGGTGGAGGTGCGAGATGTGGACGAGATGCGTTGGAGGGCATCTTTAACCACGTGGAAAGGGAAATTGCGGTCTCTAAAGAAGGAGGCCATCTGGTGTGTTCTGTGGTGGAACTGGTCCTCCTGGGAGTAGATACGGTGGAAGTGGAGGAATTGGGAATATGGGATGGCATTTTTGCAGGAGGTAGGGTTGGAAGAGGTGTAATCCAGGTAGCTGTGGGAGTTGGTGGGTTTGTAAAAAATGTCGGTGTCAAGTCGGTCGTCATTAATAGAGATGGAGAGGTCCAGGAAGGGGAGGGAGGTGTCAGAGATGGTCCAGGTAAATTTAAGGTCAGGATGGAATGTGTTGGTGAAGTCGATGAATTGCTCAACCTCCTCACAGGAGCATGAGGTGGCGCCAATGCAGTCATCAATGTAGCGGAGGAAGAGGTGGGGAGTGGTGCCAGTGTAATTATGGAAGATAGACTGTTCTACATAGCCAACAAAGAGACAGGCATAGCTGGGGCCCATACGGGTGCCCATGGCTACCCCTTTGATTTGGAGGCAGTGGGAGGATTCGAAAGAGAAATTGTTAAGGGTGAGGACCAGTTCAACCAGACAAATGAGAGTGTCGATGGAAGGGAACTGTTTGGGACATCGAGAGAGGAAGAAACGGAGGGCTTGGAGGCATTGGCCATGGCAGATGGAGGTGTAGAGGGATTGGATATCCATGGTGAAGATGAGACGTTGGGGGCCAGGGAAACGGAAGTCTTGGAGGAGGCGGAGGACGTGGGTGGTGTCTCAAACGTATGTGGGGAGTTCCTGGACTAGGGGGATAGGACAGTGTTGAGGTAGGTAGAAATGAGTTCAGTGGGATAGGAGCATGCTGAGACAATAGGTCGGCCAGGGTGGTCAGGCTTGTGGATCTTGGGAAGGAGGTAGAACCGGGCAGTGTGGGGTTCCTGGACTCTGAGGTTGGAAGCTGTGGGTGGGAGATCTCCTGAGATGATGAGGTTCTGTATGGTCTGGGAGAAGATGGTTTGGTGATGGGGGTGGCGTCATGGTCGAAGGGGTGGTAGGAAGAGGTGTCCTCGAGTTGGCGTTTGGCTTCAGCGGTGTAGAGGTCAGTGTGCCAGACTACCACTGCGATCCCTTTATCTGCTGGTTTGATGGTGAGGTCGGGATTGGAGCAGAGGGATTAGAGGGCTGTGAGTTGTGAGGGTGAGAGGTTGGAGTGGGGGAGGGGTGTAGACAGGTTGAGGCGGTTAATGTCCTGGCGGCAGTTGAAAATGAAAACGTCGAGGGCGGGTATAGGCCAGCATGGGGTGTCCAGGTGGATGCAGTGTGTTGGAGGTGGGCGAAAGGATCCTCGGAAGGTGGGCGGGAGTCCTGATTGTGAAAGTAAGCTCGGAGGCGGAGGCGGCGGAAGAAGTGTTCGACATCACGGCTTGTATTAAATTCATTAATGCATGGGCGGAGGGGGGTGAAGGTGAATTCTTTGCTGAGGACTGATCGTTCGTCCTCAGTGAGGGGAGGTCAGGGGGAATGGTGAAAACCCGGCAGGGCTGGGAGCTGGAATCTGATGTAGGTGTGGAGCTGGGAGTGGGGGAGGAGCCGGTAACTGGAGTGGGTGTGGTGGTGGGGGGAATGGGGGTGGAGTCATGAGCAGGGATGGTGTTCCCCTCAGGGTTCTGGGGGGCGGGGATGGTGACAGTGGGGTCTGTGGGGAGCATGTCAGCAGAATGCAGGTGAGTGGCAGTGGTGGAGGCGGAAGTGGTGGCAAACACGGCGGGGGGGGCAGAAGTCACTGAGCATGTGACATCAGCGATGATGTGAGGGGCAGAAGTGATGTCACGTGTGGTGCATGAGGAATTGTGAGGGGTGGAAGTGGCTGTGGAAGTGGCCATGATGGGGACGGAAGTGACATCATCAATCAGCGTGGGGATTGTGGCTGCACTAGCCGCATGGCTAATGGCATCCGAGTGGTTCTGGAGTAACCCTATGTAGGATTAGTCAATGGCATCCTGGTTTGGTCGTTGAATAGCAGGTGTTACTATGTTTTGGGAGGTATAGAACATAGAACAATACAGTGCAGAACAGGCCTTTCAGCCCTCGATGTTGCGCCAACCTGTGAACTATTCTCAGCTTGTCCCCCTATACTATCCCAAAATCATCCATGTGCTTATCCAAGGATTGTTTAAATCTCCCTAATGTGGCTGAGTTGACTACATTAGCAGATAGGGCATTCCACGCCCTTACCACTCTCTGCGTAAAGAACTTTCCTCTGACATTTGTCTTAAATCTATCACCCCTCAATGTGTAGTTATGCCCTCTCATACAAGCTGACATCATCATCCTAGGAAAAAGTATTTCACTGTCTACCCTATCTAATCCTCTGATCATCTTGTATGTTTCTATCAAATCTCCCCTTAGCCTTTTGCTTTCCAATGAGAACAGACCCAAGTCTTTCAGCCTTTCCTCATAAGATCTTCCCTCCAGACCAGGCAACATCCTGGTAAATCTCTTCTGCACCTTTTCCAATGCTTCCACATCCTTCCCGAAATATGGGGACCAGAACTGTACACAATATTCCAAGTGCGGCCGCACCAGCATTTTGTATAGTTGCAGCATGATATTGTGGTTCCGGAATTCAATCTCTCTACCAATGAAACCTAACACACCGTATGCCTTCTTAACAGCACTATCCACCTGGGTGGCAACTTTCAGGGATCTATGCACATGGACTCCAAGATCCCTCTGCACATCCACACTACCAAGAATGTTTTCCTTGACCCAGTACTCTGCCTTCCTGTTATTCTTCCCAAAGTGTATCACTTCACATTTAGCTGCATTGAACTCCATTTGCCACCTCTCAGCCCAATTCTGCAGTTTATCCAAGTCCCCCTGCAACCAGTCACATTCTTTCAAACTGTCCACTACTTCACCTACTTTAGTGTCATCTGCAAATTTACTAATCCATCCACCTATGCCTGCGTCTAAGTCATTTATAAAAATGAAAAACAGCAGTGGTCCCAAAACAGATCCTTGTGGCACACCACTAGTAACTGGACTCCAGACTGAATGTTTTCCATCAGCCACCACTAGCTGCTTTCTTTCGGAAAGCCAGTTTCTAATCCAAACTGCTAAATCACCCTCAATTCCATACCTCTGCATTTTCTCCAACAGCCTACCACATGGAACCTTATCAAAGGCTTTACTAAAGTTCATGTATACCACATCAACTGCCCTACCCTCATCTACATTCATGGTCACCTTCTCAAAAAACTCAATGACCTGCCCTTGATGAAACCATGTTGACTATCTGAAATCAAATTATTGATTGCAACATGATTATAAACCTTATCTCTTATAATCCTTTCCAAAACCTTTCCTACAACAGAAGTAAGGCTCACTGGTCTATAATTACCTGGGTCATCTCTGCTGCCCTTCTTGAACAATGGCACAACATTTGCAATCCTCCAGTCCTCAGGCAAAAAAACCTGTGGACAATGACAACTCAAATATCAAAGCCAAAGGCTCTGCTATCTCCTCCCTAGCTTCCCAAAGAATCCTCAGATAAATCCCATCGGCCCAGGAGACTTGTCTATTTTCACTCCTTCTAGAATTGACAACACCTGTGCGTAACTAACCTCGATCCTTTCTAGTCTAATATCTCATACCTCATTCTTCTACTCTACAATATTCTCCTTTTCCTGAGTGAACACCGATGAGAAATGTTCATTTAGCATCTCTCCGATCTCTACAGGGTCCACAAGACTTCCCACTTCAGTCTTTGACTGGCCCTATTCCAACCCTAATCATCCTTTTATTCCTCACATACCTATAGAAAGCTGTAGGGTTCTCCTTTATTCTATTCGCTAAAGGCTGCTCGTGTCCTCCCTTTGCTCTTCTTAACTCTGTCCTTAAATCCTTCCTAGCTGATCTGTAACTCTCCACTGCCTCATCTGTACCATCTTGCCTCATCAACACATAAGCCTCCTTCTTCTTCTTAACAAGAGATGCAATTTCTTTAGTAAACCACGTTTCCCTTACCTTATCACTTCCTCTCTGCAAAGGCCTCCCTTGTCAGCAAAGGCCTGGACTCCCAGCTACCTTCAAGTTTCAGTGACTAGTGTAAACATGGATTCTTCAAGGAGTTAATGCAGTTGGTCATGTGACATCAAGTAGGAATCATGAATTCCATTGGCATCTTGCCATCCAGGTCTATACTGTATGATCCTGTAGGCAGTGTGTAGCAGTGATCTTTCAAACTCTATCATGGCATATGCACTAAAGGACTGTTCTGCCACTTTCACACGCACTCTCACTTCAGACCTGAAGTAAGCTATTTTTTCAGCAACCTTATCGCTCTGTTTCTCACTTTCTAGATCAGCATGTGTGTTTTGATGTATGCACACCTCCTGCACTACCTTGTGGGTGACACATAATGGCACCATCAGGCACTGCTTCAGGAGATAGGCCTCATCTTCCACTCAGCCCTGATGCCCCAGGATCCAGCCCCTTTGGATGCACCTGCTGAATAATTTAGAGATGGTGAAATGTGGAAAGATGAGGCCTGCAAGACAGTTTCCTCAGTGCTTAGCATTTAATTACTGAATCATTTCTTGGTCATTTAAAGAACGTACTTCTTCCTGCTGACACATGTGACAAGTTTCTTGAGTGGAGCCCTCAGTGTTACACGCACAATGAGGAAATCAGGGCATATGAGGTAAATTATAGTCCCATATGCCACATATGCCATATTCACTAAAGTCCGGAGAAGACATCAACACCTGGTGAATGTATACATTCACCGGTCCCCACTAATAATTTTAAGAGATCTCCAGTGGACAACTTAAAGGAATGAGCTATAGAATTTGCAGACTGTGGTCGTCTTTATTTCAAAGTCAGAAGTCAAACTACACCAGGTTTTTGTTCCACAGCTTTACTTGAAATCATAAGCTTTCAGAGCACTTGCTCCTTCATTAGGTGGAGCTTGTGATTTGAAATAAACCTGTTGGACTATAACCTGGTGTTGTGTGATTTCTGACTTTGTCCACCCAAGTCCAATACCGGCACCTCCACATCATCTTAATTTCAACTAGCGACAACCTGTGGAAGGTAGTGTGATGCTTCGGATCTGTCTTCATTTCACTGAGATTGGTCTGTGACACGTGCAAAGCAACTTTGGTTAGCATCCATGTACCAGAGTGAGTCTGGTACAATCTCTGGTTATGGTGCCTCACTTACCATATTTCCTGACTCAGCTCTTCCTCCTACCCCTCCTTTTCCTCACCCCAATCATTCACAATAATGGAAAGCTCAAACATAAAGCCATTGCAATCATGAAAAAACGTCTAGAGAAAGTTAAGGATGCTGAAAATATTGACTTCAGATTCTGTTACCCTAGGAAAGCTGGCAAACCTGAACCTTCAATAACAGCAAAACAGAGAGACAAATCTGAGAGATAAATTCCAGGCAGCCAAGATAATGCTGCAGCATCTTAATGGTCCTCGTCATATAATTATGAGTGAGCCATAAATCACATTATTACTGGGTGATCGAGGGCATACCTGTGCCATTATTTTTCTGTTAACTGGTTGAAAAAAGAAATCTGTGGTAAATCCCTGAGATTTGTAATTGCCATTGACTTCAGTTGTGAGTTGAGTTCGGATAATCACATGGCAAAAATTTCAGCAGAGTAGCGTAAAGGTCACGGGGAAATTACAGCGCTACCATAACTCTCATAACTCACTTACACCATGACTTCCTGGGACCTTTGCTCTGAAAAACGGCCCCACATTACATATGACATCCAATTCAGCAAGTTTTCAGGAAATTCCTGCCCAATATACTTTGCCTGGCCTGAAATGTGCATAATTGGGAGCTCACAATAATTAAAAGTAACAGGAATTGTTTTATAGTTTGCAGCCACAAAATTCATTGCCATTTATGTGCATTTTATGCAACAATGTATTACAAGTGACCTTTAATGTGTCTGAATAAAGGATAAATTTCAGATCTGGTGTATAAAATGCTTGAGTGAAAACAATTTTCACATCATTATATCATCTGAACATCACAGCTCTGTATCTGCCTTGTAATGTCTTTACAGCCATCTGTTTTGGACACGTTAGCAAATCAGCAGTCCTGTACAGCGCTTTCATAGTTCATACTGAATGTGCTGTGTAATCAATTACTGTTGCCTGAAGTTTCCTCAATTTTGCTGTGATTTTTAATATTCTAGTTTCTTATAAATTTAAACAAGCTGCTATACACAGCAGGGGAGAAATGGATTATTCTTTTATATTAATGCACAAAACACATTGTGAGTGTTAAAGGAATCAGCTTCAAAGTTAATAATAGACTAGAAGCTTTGCAAGAATAAAAAGCTGTCTGCAGATTTCAAATCCCTAGATTTTCTGGGTTTTTTTCTGTTTCTTCATAACCTTAGCAAAATTAATTAAATTGTTTATGCAGAATAATTGTAAACTGAAGTCTGTTTCAGGATTTCATTTTTCACTCAAAAATGTCAAATAATGATGCCTTTTAATGTTATTTGTAACAATACATGCTCAAATACTCTTCAAAGGGTGATTCTCTCTGCCCTATACTTTTTATCCTTTCTATTTTTGTCTTTTTCTCTCTGCTCTTCATGACAATGATTCCCACTGAATTTGCTTCTGTGGACACTTGAACTCTTTCAACTTCAAATGCCCGTTCACAACGTGCATCCAGACTGTTTCTACTGGCACGTTGATCGATTATAAAGGACTTGCTCATTTTGTCTGGCTTTATATCCAACCACCAGAATGTGGTAGGGGACAGAGGCGTGAACTTAAGCTTTATCGTAGGGTGCAAAACTGGTCACAGCTAATCAGCAGTTCATTGGATGAATTAAAGTAGGTAGTCGAATCATTATCACATTTTTTTCTGCAGACAGTTGTCGTACAGTATTCCAGATGCTGAGTTAATCAAGATCAGTAAACTCAGATTAAATTGATCCTGGGATGTTTTTGATCTTTATGATTCACAATGGGCCGATGTTCTTGTGTCATTAAAGAAAGGCTTCACAGAAGAATTTGAAAGCAGTGACAACAGAGACAGATTCTGTGTAACTGTGTAGTAGTGCTTAGTGACAGCTTTATGTCTGAGATTCCCTATAGATCACAGAGGTTAACAGTCCAGAGGAAGGCCATTAGGTCCGTCATGTTGATGCCACATCTTTAATAGAGCAACTTACTTCCAATCCCATCAAATCCTCAATCACTATCATGATTTTGCTTCCTCTTTCTAAAACATTTATCCAATAATTCCTTTACAGATACAATAGATAGTACTGCAACTATTTTCTGTGGCAATGCACACTATACTCTAACAATCTTGTATCCCAAGGTTTTTCCTGTTCTTTTCTCTTATTCAGCTAATGACGATTTGTTGTTGCTGAGTTCAATAAATAAAGGAAAGAGCCTTTTCCTAATTTTGCTGCCTCACAGCGCTAGGATCCCAGGTTCAATTCCAGCCTTGGGTGACCGTCAATGTGGAGTTTGCACATTCTCCCTGTGTCTGCGTGGGCTTCCTCCCACAGTCCAAAGATGTGCAGGTCAGGTGAATTGGCCATGCTAAATTGCCCATAGTGTTAGGTGCATTAGTCAGAGGGAAATGGGTCTGGGTGGGTTACTCTTCAGAGGGTTGGTGTGGACTTGTTGGGCTGAAAGGCCAGTTTTCACACTGTAGGGAATCTAATCTAAATTAATTTTAGAAACCTCTGTTAAATCTTGTCATGGTTATCTCCACTCAAGTGGAGTTAGTTCCAATTCCTTATCTGTCTCCTGATAATCATAATTTCTCATTTTTAGCATCATCTTGGTGAATCTATACTGGACATTTTCTGGAATATTATATAACCCACGTGCTATTTTTCTTATAAAATATATTACCTCATATTTGTTTCCTGTTTGATACCAAATTGTTCTTTTTTTTATATTTATTTAGTACAATTTGCTGGACATTTCCTAGCAAATCACTTGTGAGGCATCTAATCGAGTGTTTTCTGAAAGTATACATTTTATTGACTACATTCACTTCACTTATTCAATCAATTACTTTTGAAAATTAAAATAAAATGTGGTTAATGTTATTTTTCTTAAATTGGTAGTCAAGGTCTGATACTTGCTGTGAAGGAGACTATTTGTGAAAAATACAGATTACAATAATTACAATACAGATTGTAGTCAATTTTAGAATGTGTGGCATTCTCTTGATAAACCCACTTTAATCACTCTGAGGCATATACTTTGCTGAAGCATCAGTTCCTTCAGATGTTATTTGCACCCCATGAACCAATATTCATTATGAGGCCTTTGACCAGTGGAGTGCCACAAGGATTGGTGCTGGGTCGTCTACTTTTGTCATTTACATAAATGATTTGGATGCGAGCATAAGAGGTACAGTTAGTGAGTTTTCAGATGACACCAAAATTGGAGGTGTATTGGACAGCAAAGAGGGTTACCTCAGATTACAACAGGATCTGGACCAGATGGGCCAATGGGCTGAGAAGTGACAGATGGAGTTCAATTCAGATAAATGCAAGGTGCTGCATTTTGGGAAAGCAAATCTTAGCAGGACTTATACACTTAATGGTAAGGTCCTAGGGAGTGTTGCTGAACAAAGAGACCTTGGAGTGCAGGTTCATAGCTCCTTGAAAGTGGAGTCGCAGGTAGATAGGATAGTGAAGAAGGCGTTTGGTATGCTTTCCTTTACTGGTCAGAGTATTGAGTACAGGAGTTGGGAGGTCATGTTGTGGCTGTATAGAACATTGATTAGGCCACCGTTGGAATATTGCATGCAATTCTGGTCTCCTTCCTATCAGAAAGATGTTGTGAAACTTGAAAGGGTTCAGAAAAGATTTACAAGGATGTTGCAGAGATGGAGGATCTGAGCTATAGGAAGAGGCTGAACAGGCTGGGCCTGTTTTCCCTGAAGTGTCAGAGGCTAAGGGGTGACCTTATTGAGGTTTACAAAATTATGAGGGGCATGGATAGGATAAATAGGCAAAGTCTTTTCCCTGGGGTCAAGGAGTCCAGAACTAGAGGGCATTGGTTTAGGGTAGAGGGGAAAGATATAAAAGAGACCTAAGGGGCAACTTTTTCACGAAGAAGGTGGTACGTGTATGGAATGAGCTGCCAGAGGAAGTGGTGGAGGCTAGTAGAATTGCAACATTTAAGAGGCATTTGGATGGGTATATGAATAGGAAGGGTTTGGAAGGATATGGGCCGGGTGCTGGCAGGTGGGACTAGATTGGGTTGGGATACCTTGTCGGCATGGATGGGTTGGACCGAAGGGTCTGTTTCCATGCTGTACATCTCTATGACTCTAAAGTGAGAACTGCAGATGTAAGAGGTCAGAGACAAAAAGTATAGCACTAGAAAAGCACAGCAGGTCAGGCAACATCCGAGAAACAAAAGAGTCGACATTTCAGCCTTGTGCTGTGCGTTTCCACTGTCACACTTTTCAATGACTTAAGAACCTCGATAGACCAAGGCCTGGTGGGCCATTTGGCACATTCTCCACTATCTGTAAAATTTCAGACAGGTTGGGGCAGACAGATAGGGAGCAGAAAGGCCACCTTTGAGAGTTTACATGCTCCCCTTTCCTCAAAGGTGCTGCTACACAAGTGTAAAATCCAGCTCTGAGCACAAACATTGAGGCCAACCATCCAGTTCAGGAGTGAGAAAGTGCTGCATTTTCAGAGGTGTTTTGGATAAGACATCCAAGGCCCCATCATAAAAGATCCAGCATATGATTTTGAAGAAGAACCAGTAGAGAGTAGAGTAGAGTAGCTTTTTATCTGTCATTTCTATCATATATAACTGATATAGCATAAATGATACACCATACCTCCAGGACCAAGGGTGTTACATGGACAGAACAAAGTGCACACTTGTGCACAACATAAACTGCATAAGAAGTGCAAAACACTCAAATTACAGTGTAACAGCAGAATGATGAATTTCTAGCAGCAATTCAAAGTCGTGCAAAGAATTTCAGATTGGAAAGAGTCCGATCATACTGTGTTAAGGAGCCTCTTGATTTGGGGGAAGAAACTGTTCCACAGTCTGGTCATGAGAGACCAAATGCTCTGTTATCTTTTCCCAGATGGCAGGAGGGAGAAGGGTTTGAGTGAGGATGTGTGGGGTCTTCCACAATGCTCTGAGCACTTTTGGATGCAGCGTGTGGTGTAAATGTCTGTAATGGAGGGAAGAGAGATCCCGATGATCATCTCAGCTGTCCTCACTATCCGTTGTACTATCTGACCATCCAAGATGGTGCAATTCCCGAACCAGGCAGTGATGCAGCAGCTCAGAGTACTTTCAATGAACCCTCTGTAGAATGTGGTGAGGATTGGGGGTTGGGGGGGGGGGGGGTGGAATGGTTGTGTGTGTGTGTGTGTGTGTGGGAGGTGGACTTTCCTCAGCCTGCACAGAAAGTAGAGACACTGTTGGGCTTTCTTGGCTATGGAGCTTGTGTTAAGAGTCCAGGTGAGGTTCTCTACCAGGTGTATGCCAAGAAATTTGGTGCTTTTCACAATGTTCACAGGGGAGCCATCAATGTCCAACAACCATCTCTTTCATCTTGTCCACATTCAAAGACAGGTTATTGGCTCTGCACCAGTCTGTTAGCCACTGTTGCTCCTCTCTGTCAGCTGACTCATCATTCATGCTGAACTTGATGATATAATTTGACTTGTATATTGCCGCACTGTGGTGTGCCAGCAGGATGAACAGCAATGGACTGAGCACACAGACCTGGGCCCCCTGTGCTCGGTGTGATGGTGCTAGGGCTGCTGTTCCCAGTCTGGACTGACAGAGGTCTCCTAGTCTGGAAGTCCAGGATCCAGTTACAAAGGGAGGTATTTAGGCCCAGCAAACCAGCTTTCCAATCAAGTGCTGAGGAATGATACTGTTAAATGCAGAACTGAAGTCTACAAACAATAGTCTGACGCAAGTGTCCTTCTTCTCTAGGTGGGTGAAGGCCAGATGGAGGGTGGTGGAAGTGGCATCCTCTGTTGAGCGGTTGGGTCAGTACACGAACTGCAGGGTATCCAGTAAGGGGGGACAGCAGGGTGTTAATACGGCTCATCACGAGCCTCTCGAAGCACTCCATGAAGATGGGTGTAAGTGCAACAGGGCAATAATCATTGAGGCACAACACTGAAGACCTCTTCGGCACAGGGATAATGGTAGTGGCCTTGAAGGATGTTGGAATTATGGCACAGCTCAGGAAGATGTTGAAGATATCTGTGAGAACATCTGCCAGTACATCAGAGCATCCTCTGAGCACTCTGCCAGCGATGATATCTGGTCCAGCAGCCTTACATGTTTTCTTCATGTCAGCCGTGGTAAGACACAGCACCTGGTCATTGGGACAGGAGGTGGACTTCATTGCTGTCACATTGTTTCATGCCTCAAACTGTGCACAAAAGTTGTTCAACTCATCTGGGAGGGAGGCATCACCAGCATAAGCAGGCAATGCTGTTCTGTGGTTGGCCTGGATGCCCTTCCACATGCTCCGCTTATTGCCGCTGTCCTGAAAGGGGCTGAGTATTCTCTGTGCATGTGCACGCTTTGCCTCTTTGATGGCCCAGGTCAGGTTAGGCCTCACTGTTGTTAGGGCTGCCTTGTCATCTGTTCTGAGAGCAGAATCATGGGTCCTCAGCAATACACACACCTTTGCAGTCATCCACACCTTCTGGTTGGGGCAAGAAGTGATGCTCTTGGACACATTGATGTCGTCAATACACTTGCCAATGTAACAAATCACTCAACACTGTGTACTCATCTACGTTGGTGGAATCACCATAATTTTCTGCCTCCTTAAACACGTGCCAGTCAGTGCACTCGAAACAATCTTGAAGAGCAGAAATGGTTCCTGCTGGCCAGGTTTTCACCTGCTTCAGAACCAGTTTGACATGTCTGAGGAGCGTAACAGAGATGTGGTCTGAGGAGTGAAAGTAGGGATAGGGCTCTACCCTGTATGCGTTGTGGATGTTTGTATAAACCAGATCCAGTGTGTTCTCCGGTCCCACCACAAAGTCCGCATGCTGATGGAAATTAGGGATCACAGTCTTGAGATTCTCATGGTTGAAATCTCCAGCAACAATAAACAGACCGTCAGGATGTGTGTTCTGCAGTCCGCTGATAGCCCCATACAATTCACAGAGTGCTTCCTTAGCATCAGTGCTGGGAGGAATATACACCCCAACTCTAAGGACAGCAGTGAATTCCCGTGACAACTAAAATGGTCTGCATCTAATAGTCACAAACTCCACCAGTGATGACAGTAATTGGAGACTAGAATGGAGTCTTTGCATCATTTTGTGTTGACGTAGGCACACAGAACCCCACCCCGAGCATTACCGCACAGAGCTGCATTTCTGTCGGCGTGAAACAGGGAGAGCCTGTCCACCTGGATGGTGGTGTCTGGAACTTTGTCACTGAGCCAGATTTCTGTGAAAACAAGGAAGCAGCGGTCTCTGAACTCACACTGAGACACCGGCCACAGTCTGTTGCCCATGGAGCAGACACTGGAGAGCAGAATGGATGGGAAAGCTGCCCAGTTTGGTGTTGTTTTTAGCCTAGCACAAACTCCTGCATGCTTACCATACTTCAGTCCCCCTCGCACATCACTTCTGATGGCTCAACATCTGGCTACTGGCATCAGGCAAAGCTGAGGACCGGGGGCCTGATCTCTGAAGCAAGCCGAGATCACGTAGCTCATGCTGCAGCTGTCTATCCAGGTACATTTTCAGCCACTTCCTGTACTGTAGCAGTATTTGTAAACTCCAGGTTTCCTGTTTCTCCTGGGATTTAGTGGCATTTGGTCCAGAGAGGCCGTTGCAAGCTGCTGCCGTGCCGCCATCTTGGATCAGGCAGTTAATGCAGGTTTTCTGACCTATACTTACATACATATATCCAGTCTTAAATGCTGTTTGTGTAAACATATTCTTCAAAAATTGGTTCACATGCTTCCTGTATTATAACACTGACTATTTTTTTAAAGTTACTTCATTGGCTGTAAAGAACTTTTGGATGTGAATGATCTCAGCTCAAGAAGAGTGTTTTATAGATACAATTTCTCAGGTCATTTGAAAGGGTTCACTCAGATATCACAAGGCCTTTACATAGAAGGATTATAACATTCAGAGCAATGTGACGGTTGGAATGAACTCTGTATTTGGATGTTATGGTTTCTATTTTATGAAAGGAAGGGTATGATATTCATAAAGGGAATAATCTTTGAGTAAAAAGCAAAAAGCAGAATCCATTATAGACTTTAATGGCATAATAACAATCCATGATCTTCAAACAGTGCCTCTGAACTTTAGTCATGGGCACCATACTGGGCTTCTACAATCAAATAAGAAAATCAAATTTTCTGCAATATTCAAAATAATTATGTCACTATTTTAACTTATTGTTTATTCTATGTGCCTCATTATGGAGTTGTTATTAATCTTCATCATCACAGTAGGGGTTAGATGCTGTATTAATGAATCCAGTGTATGTGAATCTAATGTATTGTAAATTCATAGCAAAAGGTGCAATCTTATACAGTGCTCTGGAGCACTACACAATTCTTGGCTGTGACGGTAAGGCAGTTATCAACAAATGCTAATCAAGTGCTGGGATGTTTCTGTAGGACATTTAATTACAAATCAATTCAGCATTTCTCACTGATTAAACCACATTGAGAATATGGTGTGCCAATACGGGCAGACTGACTTCAGAAAAAATTGAACTTACATTGAATATAGAAAATGATTTTTAGAGGAATACTAGAATGCAGGTCTTTGAGCACTATGTTATCCTGAATTACACAGACACAAATAAACAAACTTGTTTAGAGGGCTCGAAACGGCGTTAGTGCTGACCCTCTGACATCCAGAGAGAAGATTTCCCTGGATGGTGGACTTGGTGCCATGAGCAGCCCACAACCAATGGGAAAATCCCAGTCAGCTTCTGATAACTGGCCTTTTACTTACCCAAATTTGCAACCCATCACTCAGAGGTGCTTAATCCTTCTGCAACTCACCTGCAACTTGTCTCTGGAGGCAGGATGGGGCCAGCGCACAAGCATGATTTACAAAATTTGTGGGCGGCCCGGTGGCACAGTGGTTAGCACTGCTGTCTCACAGCGCCAGAGACCCGGATTCAATTCCCGACTCAGGCGACTGACTGTGTGGAGTTTGCACGTTCTCCCCGCGTCTGCGTGGGTTTCCTCCGGGTGCTCTGGTTTCCTCCCACAGTCCAAAGATGTGCGGGGGTCAGGTGAATTGGCCATGCTAAATTGCCCGTAGTGTTAGGTAAGGGGTAAATGTAGGGGTATGGGTGGGTTGCGCTTCGGCGGGTCGGTGTGGACTTGTTGGGCCGAAGGGCCTGTTTCCACACTAAGTAAACTAAAAAAAAATTATCTGCTGATCTTCCACCATTTTTGTGAAAATTCAGCCAAGTGAGTGAAATAATCTTAATTGGGAGGGGCCAATGGAAGTATCACTTAGGCTTCCTTTGTGAATGAGGAGAAAATCACGGAAGGACGCACAGTAGCTTCTCCTGTTAATAAGGACACTATTTGTCACAGCTTGTTATGCCTCATGCATAAATGACACTTGTGGTCTAGACTTACAAGTGAAGAACAAGGTAAGACTGGCACGTAGCCATGATTCCCACCCACAATTGAAGTGGATTGGATGCACTCTCTAATAGGGGGTCTCTGGTCGGCAATAAGTTTGAGGAAATAAAATGTTGATTTTTCTCCCCGACACCATTCACTGCATTTTACTGCAACAGATGGTGGATTCATTGTTGCTTTGTCAACAAAATCAGAAAACAGGTTCCTAAACAGTGTTTTAGATCTATTAATAGTTTTTTTAAAAAACTGCAGTATCTCCATAGTGTTGCATAAATTGAGAATTTATCAAGAAACCTTTGGCACAGTGTATTTTTTCAGCAAGTTGTGTTGCTCAAAATCTATTGTAATTTTATGCAAGTCTTATATACGCACCCATGTTAGTATTCATAGAAATCAAATATGATAAAATAAATTATCCAAGATCTGAAACCAACTGTCCGATTATTAGATTTGTGATGAAACTAAAATCAACAGAGCTGCAGAAACTGAGAACGTGGCTCAGGATTTGGATCAATTATGCAGACAGATGGTGGATGAAATTTTAATTCTAACAGAAAGTATCATATATCGAGTGTAGCAATATGGAACATAAATAACTAAATGAATGAATAATATTAGCACAGTACAACACAGACAGAAACCTGGGTGAAATAACTCCACAAAGGCCGGTCACCTAGTCAACCTTTATTTACATGTACATACCTAGCTAGCTCAGAGTGAGTTCTGATCCTAGAGTGAACAGACCCCCTGACATTCTTGTTGATATTTGTCAGCCAGGATTCCCTGATTGCCCCAATTAGAGAACTCTTATTGTATAAGTTCTACTTGGCTGACCTAATTTCTACCATTACATCCCTCCCCCGTAAGTCCTGAGACATAGGTCTATTCTTTTTCCTGTAGTTTCTCCTGCCTCTGGCATTTTTGCACCAGGTCCTGTTCCTCTGACTCCAACTCAGATACTGACGGTATATACTGGACTGTAGCCTGTCTTTTGTGCCCAGAAAAAAATCCATCTTCTTCATCAGGTCATAGTGACATCCAGGCTGCGACATCTGCTGTGTCCAACCTGTCTTCAGAGAATTCTTTGATACGAGTTGAAGGGGGAGAACCCATGGGTTCTCACAGCCTGGCTGGCTGTTCTGAAAGGCCGGGTATGCTTTGCTCCTGCACCAAATGCAAGGTTGCAGATTTCATGTGATCCGCATGCTTGTTCAGGACTGCCTCACCTACCTGAACTTTACACATCACAGGACTTGATCTCGCGCCAACCGTGCCTCTGACTTATGCAGGACCATTTCCATGGTTCCTACACCAAATGTTGTCCCCTGAGGTAAACTATCTCTCTCACTAAGAGGAATCTTGTGTCTGGCATTGGCATTCCTACTGCCAATTCACCCATCTCCCAGGTCTGGGAAGATCAGATTTAACCTGCAATGGAGTGTTTTCCCCATTAGCAACTCTACAGGAGCTGTCCCAATAGTTGTGGGAGGGGTGGCCCTACAATCAAACAGGAACCAGGAGAATTTGATATCAAGTGAAGCTGTGGGCTGTTTCTTCATGCCTGCCTTCAAAGTTTGGACTGCACTTTCCACCACGCTATTGGAAGGTGGGTGGTATGGATGCCATTTTACTTTAGGAAATACTCGAATTCCCTTATGGCAAATGATGGCCATTGTCTGTGAACAACACCTCCAGGAGTCTGAACATTGCAAAAGATGTTCTCAGCTTCTCAATCATCATCCCCGTGTTTAATTAATGAACTGTATGTGCATCCAGCCACTAGAATGGGCATCCAAAATGTCTAAAAACACAGAGCTCATGAAAGGCCTGGCATAGTTGACATGTAACCCAGTCCATGGTTTACCTGGCTATTCCCACCAATGTGGCAGAATTGCTGTCAGCGGGGCGTTTTGCCCTTCTTGGCACTCTGGGCACTTCCCCAACAACATCCAATCCTGGCCACCAGACATAACTTCTCACTAATATCTTCATTTTGGAAACCACTGGATGACACTTGTGGAATTCAGCCAGTATTTGGCAGCACCATTTACTCGGAACAATTGTCCTGCTTCAATATGTATTCCTGATGAAGGGCTTTTGCCTGAAATGTCGATTTTACTGCTCCTCAGATGCTGCCTGAACTGCTGTGCTCTTCTACACCACTCTAATCTAGATTCTGGTTTCCAGCATCTGCGGTCATTGTTTTTACCTCCCAGAATAATATGCCGTCCCCAGTGGTGTCAGGTCTCACTAGGTGCAAAAATGTTTCAATTCTGGTTGTGATGGTCGTTTGACTTACTACATCACCACCAGCTGGTTTAGTTTTGCCAGGATAGGATCTTTCTGTGTCCATAGTCTGATATTGTTAGCGATGACCTGAAGCGTGTCCAGAAAGTTTAAAACCAGAACCGACTCTTCTAGTGGCGGCACCGCCAGTGGTGTATTCATCAGTGGGAGACGGTTCATGGCATCCACATTTGCCACTTGGCCTCCTGGACGGTATTCAAACTTGAAATTGTATGCACAGAGAATAAGGGCTCACTGCTGAATTCAACCTGAAGCTATGGTCAGTCCTCTTTAAGTAGCACTAGCAGGGGTTTGTGGTCTGTTATTATCACAAAACACTCTTGGAACTTCCTCACATCAACGATGACTGCCAAACCTTTCTTCTCCATCTGGGCATATTTTTGTTTGACATCAGCCAGAGTCCTGGAAGCAAATGCGAATGGGTGTTCCTCTCTACAGTACCACCGGTGAGCCAACACCTGCCTGATACTGTACAAGAAGTATTGGGCTCAGCATCACATCAAGCTTGAGATTGTGGTGTGCCAACACCTTAGATGGTGATAAACTGCTTCTTCACTTCCCTAAAGGCTACATCTTAGCTAAGAGACCATTCCAAGGCAGACGCTTTTTCAATAGCAGATGTAAGGGTGTCAGGATCTAGACCAGATTAACTGTGGGTTTTCTGTAATAATTCACCAACCCAAAAAAAGACCTAAGCTCCAGTACTGACATGGAGCTGGGACATCTTTGACCGTCCTCAATTTATTTTCCAACAGATATAACCCAGTCTTGTCAACTTTGCAACACAAGTAGGTCATCCGAGGTGCCTGGAACACACATTTTTCCCTTCTAAGGCACACACCTGCCTTGGAGAAACGTTTAAGCACTATGTCCAAGTTTTCTAAATGCTCTCTTTAGGTCTTCCTGGTTATTACCACGTCATCCAGATAAACGGTGACGTGAGGTAAACCTTGCGAAATGTTCTCCATTGTCCTCTGGAAAAAGACACAGACTGATGATACCCCAAATGGCAGTCTCATATATTGGTACAAACTCATATGGATATTAATTGTAGCATACTTCTGGGAATCCTCATCTAACCGCAATTGCATGTAAGCATAGCTAATGTCCAGCTTTTGGAAAGACAACCACCCTGCCAGCTTTATGTATAAGTCTTCTATGCAGTGGGATTGAGTATTTATCCACCCGTGAAAAGCAGTTTACTGTTTGTTAAAAATCTCCACAAAGGCAAACTGACCCACTGGGCTTCACCAGTCGGTCCAACTGGTGCTGCCCATTCTGCAGACTGGACTGGTTTAATGATTCCTTCATATTCCAGCCACCTGATTTCTTCCTCTACTTTTGCCCATAAGACAAATGGCACTGAGTGGGCCTTCCAGAATCGTGGAATTGCTTTCTAGTCAACTTGCAAGTTGGTCTTGTCCACTTTGATTGTTTGTAGATCTTTCTGAAAATCTCCGGGTATTTAATGAGGACTTCACTCAGGCAGCCATTTTCAAATTGAAAAATATTAAGTTAATTAAGTTTAATCCTGATGAAGGGCTCTGGCCCAAAACATCGAATTTCCTGTTCCTTGGATGCTGCCTAAACTGCTGCGCTTTAACCAGCAACACATTTTCAGCTTTAATCCTGCACAGCCAATTTCGCCCCATCATGCTTGGGCTTGACCTTTTGCTATAATCAATGGTAACGAATCAGCTGTTTCTCACAAGAGACTGGAACCAAAGTTGTACCTTTAATCTGTAGGAGTTCCCCAGTATAGGTTCTCAGTCTGGCCAACGTCTTACACAAATATAAGGGTTAGAGTTCAGAGCAAACTTTGGTTAAGACTGGTTCCACGATCGCTGTACCAGTATTGACTTCTATTAGAACTGGGTGACCATTTAACCAGACATTTATTTTAATTGGTTCTGATTTGAATGTTGTTGAGCAATTTAACTTTTCCAAATCAGCTGTATGTGGACTTTCCAGGATGTGCACTCCCCTTGATGTTGGCGCATGAGCTCTCTTACTTAAGTCAGGCCTAGTGGGACTCTTGCTGTCTTAAGTCTGCATACCAGCAACAACTACAGTGGCTTGCTGACAAAAATTGTCAAGAAAATGTTAACAATTTGGCCGAGGCTTGGCTTTGTTTTGGGGTTTCGGTGTGGGCTGACCTCCGTCCCTCTGTTCAGGATATGTCCTGAGTGACATATTGCCTTCACTCAAGTGGTGGTCCCCGGGCTTAATCAGCCTGGTGACAGTTTCCACTTCAATCAGCA
The DNA here is from genome assembly GCF_020745735.1 of Hemiscyllium ocellatum. Lineage (NCBI taxonomy): Eukaryota > Metazoa > Chordata > Chondrichthyes > Orectolobiformes > Hemiscylliidae > Hemiscyllium > Hemiscyllium ocellatum. Next base: position 62,663,596 of record NC_083409.1, on the reverse strand, counting down.
TAAGCATGTTCTAATGTCAAAACCATTTAAGACATCAGAACATAAGACACTGGAGCAGAAATTAGGCCATTTAGCCCATCGAGTCTGCTCCGCCACTCAGTCATGTCTGATAGATTTTTCAACCCTATTTTTCCACTGTCTCCCCAGAACCTTTGATCCCCTTGGCAATCAAGAACTTATCTATCTCTGTTTTACCTGGCTTCCACAGATTCACCACTCTCTGGCTGAGAAAATTTCTGCTTATCTCAGTTCTGAAAAGTCCCCCCTTTATTCTAAGGTTATGCCCTCGGGTCCTCATCTCTTCTGCCAATGGAAACCTTTCTCTGATGTCCACTCTGTCCAGGCCATTCAGTATTCTGTAAGTTTCAATTAGATCTTCCCTCATACTTCTAAACTCCATCGAGTATTATCCCAGAGTCCTCAAATATTCCTTATATGTTAAGCCTTTCATTCCTATAGTGCCTGTTTAAAGTCCAGTTGAGTTTCAGCTAGTAGGCACTTTTGCACAGTCACATCATTAATCGCATACACCAAATGGTCTCTTAGCTTTGACTTAACCTTGTCAATAATCCTAATCCGGATTACCCTGGTTCTCGAGCTGTCAAGTAAAACTAATAGCATCTCAGTATTAGAGGAGACTTGGGGTTGCAATATTCCTTAGCTACATCCATCAACTCTTGAAAGATTATAGTGCCTAGTATCTCAGGGAAAAGTAGGGTCCTAATAACTGAGAAAGCTGCAGGCCCCCAAGCAATTAGGAGAATTACTCATTGCTTTTCATCCACCCAATGCCATACACCCAGAAACATAATGCTTTCGTTCCACATACTGCCCCCAGTATTCGACAGCAGGATCAAATGAGTCAAGCTTCTCTTATAGCAGCAATAGAGGCATGATACCCCTGACACTCCTGGTCAGACATGGCAGCCAGGACCCACTGATTGGACCAGGTTAAGAGCCCCAATCAGGGAAGTCATATTCTGTGAGGTCCACCTGGTTGACTTCATTCCAATCATTCCTGATGAAGGACTCCTGCCCGAAATGTCAATTTTCCTGCTCCTCGGATGCTGCCTGACCTGCTGTGATTTTCCAGCACCACTCTAATCTTGACTTTATTCCAATCACTACAATGGTTACAATAACTGACCTTACTATTGCTGTCGGACACTGGAAGTCAATTTTAAAAACTAGAAGAATTACAGCATAAACAATCAGAAGTGTAGAATTTAAGTGAGGTCATATCAATGTTGTTTCATGTTGGATAATTATAACAAATTGAATCTATATAGCTTATTTAGCCTAGTTAAATATTCCAAGACATTCCACAGGATCAAAAGCAGATACAGCAATGACACCAATCCAAAGATGGAAACATTCCTGAATTTGATCAAAAAGGTGGGTATTAGGGAATGTCTTAAAGGAGGAGAGAAGAGTGGAGAGCTAATGGTTTAATGAGGGATTCAGTGTTTAGAGCCTAGAAAACTGAAGTTACAACCACAAATGTTGGGGTAACGGAAGTCAGGGATATTCAAAAGATTAGAATCAGAGGAGTATTTAAAGATTATAGAAACTGGAGTTGAAAGGCCACAGAGGGATTTAAGCAAGAAGATGATACTTTAAATGTGAGGATATTTTGGTCTGGATGAAATACTGCAGAAAGATGTGACTACAAGAGGGACCAAAAGAGGTAATGAAGGCAGCAGAGGCGATGAGTAAAACAAATGGTTTCAATGATAAGGATCACAAAGAATTTAAATGAATCTCTACAGATCAGAGGGAGGACAGTTAAGGAATGATTTCACTGAAGTATTCACATGTTAAATGTTCAATATAAATATTGACTATGGTTTTAGAATAAATTTAGACAAGAGGTACAAAGATCATGAATATTGACTGAGGGAAACTAAATCTCAACTAGGTACCTGGAAGATGATGGTAGCCAGAAGAAATCTCAGACAGCGTAGTGGAGATGACAATTTCTTAAGATTTGAATTCTTGACTAGATAATGTAGAATACAACAGAATAAAACCTCTCCGGCCTAAAAATCCAGTTTTCATGTTTAAGCAATTTTATAGAAATGTTGTGCAATCTATCTAAAGTTTTAAAGAGATTGAAAAATGGCATATGGTAAGATACAACCAAATTTTCATATGGCAATCCTGTCAGTGTACAAGACGGATGAGGAGGAATACACAAACAGCTGAATTTTACTGGTTTTTTTTGACTCAGTGCAAGTCGTGCTAAAACTGATAGAATACTTCTTATTGTGAGGCCAAACAGGTTTTCTCAATGTATCTATACCAAACTTGTTGCATTAGTTGGCATTTCAGTCGTTATGGCGAGCATCACGTTCTATTTCCATTCCATTTTGCTATGTGCCATTCCTAGAACAGATCCCCCCTCACCAAAGTCTCAGCTAGCTGGATGAATACACAATGACGAAGGAAGAAGGTCACTCCACCAGGGGAAGCACCTCCATCTTCTGTCTGATACCTCACACTCAATCTGGCTCTGTTGTTGGACCTACCTCCCACCAATACTTATGCTCTAACTCTCTCACTGATGCATGTGACATCTTCCCCACTGGTCTTCACCCATGCCAGCCTTCACCACCACTAACCCTGCATGCTGTATGCACTGTCCACTCACTTTAGATGCCTCTTTGTACCAATTGTAATAGCTGTGGCATCCACTTGCATCTTCCATAATTCTTGCCTCTCATTCCAGGAGCATAGTGGCCCACAATATCTCATAAAGAGTCAAGGCATGTGGTATCTTGCCCATCAGTTGACTCCAGTGAGGGGAGGATCTTGACTCTGAAGGGCCCAGACTGGTATTAGAAGCTGCCCTTGATTTGCTGTGCCAGAATTTCCTGAAGAAAGGCTATCTATTTTTACTGGACTGAGACCTGCTGACAATCTTGGCAAATCTCTTGGTTTTGTACATGCGTTAAATGGTCAAACAAGGCTGCTGTAATATGAGCTTAGTATCTTTGTCTGAGGGGCAATATGCAAAAAAAAACAAGGTATGGCAATGCAAGTTAGGTAGGCTGTGACATCCAGGAAGGTGAAGAACGCATGAGTGCTATGAAAGCAAGTGGAATGCCTGGAGATACAGTCTGGTCCACACAACAATGCTTTCTCTATACAGACTGTGTGTGTAAAATTGTGGAAGAGGATACAGATTGGAGGGGTTTTCCTGCATCAGGGAACTTTCTTTCCAAGAGAGTACAGCCCTGTAGAATCCCACTTCCGAAGCTGATCCTCCAATGATTCAGCCATTGCCCAGTAATCTCTACCATCTTGTCCCCAAATCTGCTCAAAGCAACAATCTGAATCAATTTTTTGACTCCCTGATCTCAATCTACAGAGGCTATGATTTTGATAAAAGGATTTGTAATCATGGCAAGGCTAGACATAAGTACACTAAAATATGGACAATGTCTTAACACAGCCTCAAAAACATTTAGGACACTTGTAAAAAGGTTTGAATGTAAGAAAATAAGAAATAGGTTCAGGTGTTGTCCATTCAGTCATAGATGCATAGAGATGTACAGCATGGAGACAGACCCTTCGGTCCAACTCGACCATGCTGACCGGTTATCCCAACCCAATCTAGTCCCACCTGCCAGCACCCGGCCCATACCACTCCAAGCCTTTCCTATTCATATACCCATCCAAATGCCTCTTAAATGTTTCAATTGTACCAGCCTCCACCACTTCCTCTGGCAGCTCATTCCATACACCACCCTCTGCATGAAAATATTGCCCCTTAGGTCTCTTTTATATCCTTCCCCACTCACCCTAACCTATGCCCTCTCGTTCTGGTCTCCCTGACCCCAAGGAAAAGACTTTGTCTATTTACCCGATCCATGCCCCTCATAATTTTATAAACCTCTATAAGGTCACTCCCCCCAGCCTCCGGCGCTCCAGGGAAAACAGCCTCAGCCTGTTCAGCCTCTCCCTGTAGCTCAAATCCTCCAACCCTGGCAACATCCTTGTAAACCTCATCTGAACCCTTTCAAGTTTCACAACATCTTTCCAATAGGAAGGAGACCAGAATTGCATGCAATATTCCAACAATGGCCTAACCAATGTCCTGTACAGCTGCAACATGACCTACCAACTCCAGTACTCAATACTCTGACCAATAAAGGAAAGCATAACAAATGCCTTCTTCACTATCTTATCTACCTGCGTTCTCCACTTTCAAGGAGCAATGAACCTGCACTCCAAGGTCTCTTTGTTCAGCAACACTTCCTAGGACCTTACCATTAAGTCCTGCTCTGGTTTGCTTTCCCAAAATGCAGCACTTCGCATTTGCCTGAATTAAACTCCATCTATCACTTCTCAGCCCATTGGCCCATCTGGTCGAGATCCTGTTTTAATCTGAGGTAACTCTCTTCACTGTCCACTACACCTCCAATTTTGGTGTCATCTGCAAACTTACTAATTGTACCTCTTATGTTCACATCCAAATCATTCATGTAAATGACAAAAAGTAGAGAACACAGTACCGATCCTTGTGGCACTCCACTGGTCACACACCTCCAGTCTGAAAAACAACCCTTCACTACCACCCTCTGTCTTCTGCCTTTGAGCCAGTTCTGTATCCAAATGGCTAGTTCTCCCTGTATTCCATGAGATGTAACCTTGCTAATCGGTCTCCCATGGGGAATCTTGTCGAACGCCTTACTGAAGTCCATATAGATCAAATCTGCTGCTCTGACCCCATCAATCCTCTTTGTTACTTCTTCAAAAAACTCAATCAAGTTTGTGAGATATGATCTCCCAACCATGTTGACTATCCCAGATCAGTCCTTGCCTTTCCAAATACATATACATCCTGTCCCTCAGGGTTCCCTCCAACAACTTGCCCACCACCAAGGTCAGGCTCACCGGTCTATAGTTCCCTGGCTTGCCTTTAGACAATAGACAGTAGACAATAGGTGCAGGAGTAGGCCATTCAGCCCTTCGAGCCTGCACCGCCATTCAATATGATCATGGCTGATCATTCCTAATCAGTATCCGCTTCCTGCCTTATCTCCATAACCCTTGATTCCACTATCTTTGAGAGCTCTATCCAACTCTTTCTTAAATGAATCCAGAGACTGGGCCTCCACTGCCCTCTGGGGCAGAGCATTCAACACAGCCACCACTCTGTGGGTGACAAAGTTTCTCCTCATCTCTGTCCTAAATGGTCTACCCCGTATTTTTAAGCTGTGTCCTCTGGTTCGGCACTCACCTATCAGCAGAAACATGTTTCCTGCTGCCAGAGTGTCCAATCCTTTCATAATCTTATATGTCTCAATCATTTGCCCTCTCAGGCTTCTAAACTCAAGGGTATACAAGCCCAGTCGCTTCAGTCTTTCAGTGTAAGGTAATCTCTCCATTCCAGGAATTGACCTCATGAACCTACGCTGTACTCCCTCAAAAGCCAGAATGTCTTTCCTCAAATTTGGAGACCAGAACTGCACACAGTACGCCAGGTGTGGTCTCACCAAGGCCCTGTACAGCTGCAGAAGCACCTCTTTGCTTCTATACTCAATTCCTCTTGTTATGAAGGCCAGCATGCTATTAGCCTTCTTCACTACCTGCTGTACCTGCATGCTTGCCTTCATTGACTGGTGTACAAGAACACCCAGATCTCTTTGTACTGCCCCTTTACCTAAATTAATTCCATTGAGTTGGTAATCAGCCTACCTGTTCTTGCCATCAAAGTGGATAACCATACATTTATCCACATTAAACTGCATCTGCCATGCATCTGCCCACTCACCTAACTTGTCCAGGTCACCCTGTAATCTCCTAACATCCTCCTCACATTTCACCCTGCCACCCAGCTTTGTATCATCAGCAAATTTGCTAATGTTATTGCTGATACCATCTTCTATATCATTAACATATATCGTAAAAAGCTGCGGTCCCAGCACTGATCCCTGCAGTACCCCACTGGTCACTGCCTGCCATTCTGAAATGGAGCCGTTTATCACTACTCTTTGTTTCCTATCAGCCAACCAATTTTCAATCCAATTTAGTACTTTGCCCCCAATACCATGTGTCCTAAGTTTACTCACTAACCTCCTATGTGGAACTTTATCAAAAGCTTTCTGAAAGTCCAGGTACACTACATCTACTGGATTTCCCTCATCCATCTTCAGAGTTACATCCTCAAAAAAGTCAAGAAGATTAGTCAAGCATGATTTCCTCTTCATAAATCCATGCTGACTCTGTCCTATCCTGTTACTACTATCCAGATGTGCCATAATCTCATCCTTTATAATAGATTCCAGCATCTTTCCCACCACTGAGATCAGACTAACTGGTGTATAATTTCCTGCTTTCTCTCTCCCACCTTTCTTAAAAAGTGGGATAACATTAGCCACTCTCCAATCCTCAGGAACCGATCCCAAATCTATCGAATTCTGGAAAATAATCACCAACGCATCCACGATTTCCCGAGCCACCTCCTTCAGTACCCTGGGAAGTAGACCATCAGGCCCCGGAGACTTATCAACCTTCAGACCTAACAGTCTCTCCAACATCAACTCCTGGCAAATACAGATTCCCTTAAGTTCAGGTCCTTCAGTCACTGTTACCTCAGGGAGGTTGCTTGTGTCTTCCCCAGTGAACACAGATCTGAAGTACCCATTTAATTCTTCTGCCCTTTCTTTGTTCCCCGTAATATATTCCCCTGTTTCTGTCTTCAAGGGCCCAATTTTAGTCCTAACCATTTTTTTGCTTTGCACATACTTGAAAAAGCTTTTACTATCTTCCTTTATATTATTGGCCAGTTTACCTTCGTACCTCATTTTTCCTCTGCGTATTTCCTTCTAAGTAATCCTCTGTTGTTCTTTAAAAGCTTCCCAGTCCTTTGTTTTCCCACATATCTTTGCTATGTTATACTTTTTCTCTTTTAACTTTATATGTTTCTTAACTTCCCTCGTTAGCCACGGCCGCCCATGCCTCCTCCTGGGATCTTTCTTCCTTTTAGGAATGAACTGATCCTGCAACTTCTGCATTATACACAGAAATATCCGCCATTGTTCCACCACGGTCATCCCTGCTAAGGTATTGCACCATTGAACTTTGGCCAGCTCCTCCCTCATAGCTCCATAGTTCCCTTTATTCAACAGAAGTACTGTCACTTCTGACTGTACCCTCTCCCTCTCAAATTGCAGATTGAAACTTAATATATTATGGTCACTACTTCCCAATGGCTCCTTCACTTCGAGGTCTCTGACCAATTCTGGTTCATTACACAATACTAGATCCAGAATTGCCTTCTCCCTGGTCGGCTCCAGCACCAGCTGCTCTAAGAATCCATCTCTTAGGCACTCCACAAAGTCTCTTTCTTGAGGTCCAATACCATCCTGATTCTCCCAGTCTACCTGCATGTTAAAATCCCCCATAACAACTGTAGTAACATCTTTACCACAGGCCAATTTCAGCTCCTGATTCAACTTTCATCCGACATCCAGACTACTGTTTGGGGGCCTGTAGATAACTCCCAAGAGGTCTTTTTACCCTTAGTATTTAACTGACTCTACATCCCCTGACTCTAGGTCTCCCCGCGCAAGGGACTGAATATCCTCCCTTACCAACAAGACGACTCTACCCCCTCTGCCCATCAGTCTGTCCTTACGATAGCACGTGTAGCCTTGAATATTCATTTCCCAGGCCCTGTCCACTTGAAGCCACGTCTCAGTTATCCCCACAATATCGTATCTGCCAATTTCCAAAAGAACCTCAAGCTCATCCATCTTATTTCTAATGCTTCATGCGTTCATATACAGTATTTTTAACTTGTTACTGCTCTCATCCTTCCCATCAACCCCTATTTCACTCAACCTTACAGCATGATCCCTTTCCAAATTTTCTGCCTCATTGATACAATTGCCTTTCTTGACTTCCCTTGTTCTAACTTTCCCTTCAATTTCCTTTTTATTCATCCAGTTTGTCCCCTCCCCCCGCTACTTAGTTTAAACGTAGCGGTGTTGCAGTAGAAAACCTGCCTGCCAGAATGCTGGTCCCTAACCTATTAAGGTGCAAACCGTCTCTCTTGTAGAATTTATGTTTACCACAAAATATACCCCAGTGATTCAAGAACTTAAATCCTTGCTTCCTGCACCAGTTCTCCAACCAAACATTCAAGTCCATTATCTCCCTGTTTCTGGCCTCACCAGCCTGAGGAACTGAAAGCAAACCAGAGATAACCACCTTGGACGTCCTGCTTTTCAGCCTTCTTCCTAGTTCTCCAAAGTCCCGCTGTAGTATGTGCCTCCTCTTCTTCCCGACATCATTTGTGCCGACATGTACCACCACCTCTGGCTCTTCACCCTTGTCCTTGAGGATTTCCTGCACTCTGTCTGTGATGTCTTTCACCCTGGCACCAGGAAGGCAACACACCATCCTTAAGTCCTGTCTGCTGCCACAAAAACCCCGGTCAGTTCCTCTCACGATGGAGTCCCCTATTACCACAGCTCTGTGCGATGTCCGACTCTTCTGCTCTGCCTCTGCGCCAACTTTTGATTGACAGACCTGGCCGCCTCGCGGACTGGCAGTGTCATCAGTCTCTACTGTTTCCAAAAGCTTCAACTTGTTCCTGACAGGTACTTCCTCGGGGTCTCTTGCACCTGTCTCCTCTCTGCCTTCCTCATCGTCTGCTCTCTTCTGCTCTTTTCTGGTATGGTCAGTGTAATAACCTCACTGAAGGTCTTGTCCAGAAAGATCTCGTTCTCTCGGATGAGCCTAAGGTCCTCGAGTTCTTTCATCAGTGCTGCAATATGCTCGGTCAATAGCTGAATGTGCACACACTTCCCACACACATACGAGCCAGACACACCAGAGTCGTTGACCTCCCACATCAAGCACGTAGCACACTGAACCAGCTTGGCAGTCATGTCTTCACCCTCTTCAACTGTGGCGTAATCACTTCACTCAACCTCCATGTCAAAGACTCCTGAGCTGAAGCCTCACTCTTTGATTAAAAACTTCCTTAGACCCTCTTTTTGTAGCAAGTCTGTTGACTCTTAATTTAGGTTAGAGGAGGAGGGAGGGAGGGAGACCCTACTTTGTAGAACCTGGGGTTTAGAACACACCCACTCTAATGGCAATCACTTACCTTCCCGCGGCTTTGCGCTCCGCCTGAACTTCCACCCAGCTCCCGCCGCTCTCTGCTGCGAAAAAAAAAACAGTGACACCACATTAGCCAACCTCCAGTCTTCTGGCACTTCACCTGTGATTATCGACGATACAAGTATCTCAGCAAGAGGCCCAGCAATGACTTCTCTAGCTTCCTACAGAGTTCTCGAGAACACCTGATCAGGTCCTGGGGATTTATCCACCTTTACCCGTTTCAAGACACCCAGCAATTCCTCCTCTGTAATCTGGACATTTTGCAAGATGTCACCATCTATTTCCCTAGATTCTATATCTTTCATATCCTTTTCCACAGTAAATACTGATGCAAAATACTCATTTGTATCTCCCCCATTTTCTGTGGCTCCACACAAAGGCTGCCGTGCTGATCTTTGAGGGCCTTATTCTCTCCCTAGTTACCCTTTTGTCCTTAATATATTTGCAAAAATCCCTTTGGATTCTCCTTAATTCTATTTGCCAAAGCTATCTCATGTCCCCGTTTTGCACTTCTGATTTCCCTTTTAAGTATACTCCTACTCCCTTTGTACCCTTCTAAGGATTCACTCATCTATCCTGTCTATACGGACATATGCTTCCTTCTTTTTCTTAACCAAACCCTCAATTTCTTTAGTCATCCAGCATTCCCTGTAGCTACCAGCCTTTCCTTTCACCCTGACAGAAATATACTTTCTCTGGATTCTTGTTATCTCATTTCTGAAGGCTTCCCATTTTCCAGCCGTCCCGTTATCTGTGAACATCTGCCTCCAATCAGCTTTCAAAAGTTCTTGCCTGATATCGTCAAAATTGGCTTTTCTCCAATTTAGATCTGGTCTATCCTTTTCCATCACTATTTTAAAACTATCTGAATTATGGTCACTGGCCCCAAAGTGCTCCCCCACTGACACCTCAGTCACCTGCCCTGCTTTATTTCCCAAGAGTAAGTTAAGTTTTGCACCTTCCCTAGTAGGTACATCCACATACTGAATCAGAAAATAGGCTTGTGTGCACTTAACAAATTCCTCCCCATCTAAACTTTTAACATTATCGCAGTCCCAGTCGATGTTTGGAAAGTTAAAATCCCCTGCTATAACCACCCTATTATTCTTACAGATAGCTGAGATCTCCTTACAAGTTTGTTTCTCAATTTCCCTCTGACTATTGGGGGGGTCTATAATACAATCCCAATAAGGTGATCATCCCTTTCATATTTTTCAGTTCCACCCAAATTATTTCCCTGGATGTATTTCTGGGAATATCCTCCCTCGGTACAGCTGTAATGCTATCCTTTATCAAAAATGCCTCCTCTCTTGCCTCCCGTTCTAACATTCCTGTAGCATTTGTATCTTGGAACATTAAGTTACCAGTCCTGCCCATCCCTGAGCCATGTTTCTGTAATTGCTATGATATCCCAGTCCCATGTTCCTAACCATACCCTGAGTTCATCTGCCTTCCCTGTTCGGCCCCTTGCATTGAAATAAATGCAGTTTAACTTATTAGTCATACCTTGTCCCTGCCTGCCCTGACTGTTTGACTCACTTCTGTTCTCAACTGTACCAGTCTCAAATTGATCTCTTTCCTCACTATCTCCCTGGGTCCCCCCCCTCCCCCCCACACACCTTACTAGTTTAAATCCTCCCGACCAGTTCTAGCAAATTTCCCTGCCAGTATATTAGCCCCCTTCCAATTTAGGTACAATCCGTCCTTCTTGTACAGGTCACTTCTACCCCAAAAGAAATTCCAATGATCCAAGAATGTGAATCCTTCTCCAATACACCAGCTCCTCAGCCATGCATTCATCTGCTCTATTCTCCTATTCCTGCCCTCGCCAGCTCATAGCACTGGGAGTAATCCAGATATTACTCCCCTTGAGGACCTCCTTTTAAAATTTCTGCCTAACGCTCTGTAATCTCCCTTCAGAAACTCAACCTTTTCCCTTCATATGTCGTTGGTTCCAATGTGGACAATGACCTCGTGCTAGCCCCTCTCCCCCATGAGAACATTCTGCACCCTCTCTGAGACATCCAGGGAAGCAACACACCATTCTTATTATTTGCTGCTGGCCACAGAAACATCTATCTGTACCTCGGACTACATAATCCCCTAACACAGCTGATCTCTTGGAAGCCAACGTACTCCTCGTTGCATTAGAGCCAGTCTGAATACCAGAAACTTGGCTGTTCGTGCTACGTTCCCCTGAGAATCCATCACCCGCTACATTTTCCAAAACTACATACCTGTTTGAAATGAATATATTCACAAAAGACTCCTGCACTAGCTGCCTAGTTCTCTTACCTTTCCTGGAGTTAACCGATCTATGTGAGACTTTCTCCCTTCCCATAACTGCCATCTATCACGGACTGTTGCTGTGTTGCAAATTGCTCACTGCTTCTAACTGTCTCTCCAACCAATCAACTCAATCTGATAATATTTGCATCCAACAGCATTTATGGCAGATATAATCAGCAGTAACTCTTAAACTCTCTTTACACTTCCACATCTGACAAGAAGTACTTATCACTGCAAAGGCCATTTTTGCTCCTTCACAATCTACAGACCCAGAAAATAACACCGTCTTATTCCTCTACAAAACACTGGCCAAGGTTAAATTAATAGTTATGGCTTATATTTTAAGATTCATCAAGAGACTTATCTCCAAAACATATAATCAAGAAAGAACCCACTCTACTCACTACTGCAGCCTTTCTATTGGACAGACTTAAAACAACGATTAACTTGTCTGATTCTGTGTTGTGGACCTTGCCCAAACAGGTTAATTGTCAATTGAGCCTGCCGTGCCATTCAGTGAGATCATGGCTGGACATCAACTTTTTTACTGTTTTCCTTTATTATCCCTGTATGCTTTTGTATGTTACATATAAAATCTATCAATTTCAGTCTTGAACATCACAACAACAGCCCTCTACAGCATTCTCTGAGCAAATTCCTCATCTCAGTCTCAAGTGGTCAGCCACTTATTCTAAGATTGTTGTCTCCTGATTCTAAACCCTGTCCCACCCACTCTGCCCCAAGCAGATCATGGATTAAGGATTAATATGAATAGAAGATTGACTGGTTGATACAGAGCACAGAGTATGCATAAATGGCTATTTTTTCTGATTGGCGTAACAGTTACGGGAGACCTGCATTAGATCTCAGCTTTTTACAAAATATGTCAACAATTTATTTCAGGGGTCAAAGGTATGGTAGCTAAATTTGCAGAGGATAGAATGATAGGAAGGCAAGTATGGAGTTGCCAGGTGAATATAGATATTGAGTGAGTGGGTAAAACATTTGGCAGATGTGGTATATAATGTGGAACCATATCAAATTTTCCATTTTGCCAGAAATTGAATTAAAAGTGAGGGTTTTATACTTCATTAATAAATGGCAACAGCAGATTGCCTGATTAGAAAAAAATCAAACAGGTTGGACTTGTTTTTAAGAGTTTACTATAGTGACATGTGATTTCATTAAAATTTATATAATCCTGAAAAGTGGATGTGGAAAGGAGGAAGAATTCAGAAGAAGGGGATGATGAGACATCACTCTTTCAGAACAGCTATCAGGAGATGGCTTCTTCTCTCGGAGGGTGGTGGAACTTTGGAACTCCCTGCCTCAGAAGACAGTACAGGCAGAGCCCTTAAATATTTTTAAGGTGGAAGTAGACAGATTATTGTTAGGCCACAGAATCAAAAGTTATCGGAGGTAGATGGGAATATGGAATTTGAAATATGAACAGCTCAGTCATAATCTTATTTAGTGACAGAAGGGACTCAATGGGTCAAATGGTTTACTTCACTAAATTTACATGTATATTGTTTCATAATCTAGGTCCTGTCTAACTGGTGTTTCCTCCTCAGACAATCCCTCATTACAACGAATTGATAAACCTTCACTACTCTCCCTCTATGACAAGTATATCTTCTGTAACTAAGTAGGACTGACCTGCACACAGTACTCCAGGTGTGTTTCAGGGGTTAGCAGGTATTAAAATTCCTCTTTCCTTCACTTTAGATTATTTTGTTTGACTCTTTCATTTTGACAACCTGTAATACATTTTAACCAAACTGTAGTAGCTATATTAAAAAGAACAACAAGATATTTGTTGTGATTAATGGTGTGGGATTAAAAAGAGGGGGGCAAAATTATGACTTCTCACTTAGTTTTACCAAAGTGCACTGCCTCCTGTGGGTAGCTGTGCCTCCTGATCTTACACCTTGTTAATTTTTCTTGATGAAATTGTAGTTTCCCATGTGATAATTAGTCCACTCCAGTTACTTAATTTGTTACACTAAATAGAAGTTCCATAACTTCACTTTAAACATTGATGGTCCTTCATTATTTTCAAGTCACCACTGGGTCACCATTCCAAGGACAGATTCCAAATTTCCTGATGTTCCTCTATTCCATTGGGAGAGATTCAGACAGTTGGATGTTGGCTTCTGTGAGCTAATATTGTCCACATAGCTGGGCCAGAGGTTCCTCTCTAGTCTGCTGCTACCATGCCTTCCTCAAGGTGAAACCCATTAAGTTTATTAGGTGGTGCCTTTAGCAGCTTGTGGGTTCCTTCCATGGTCACTTGATCTTCAGCAGAGGCAGAAATCCCAGTGACCTGTATCTTTGCCACAGTGGGGACATCCCATATCTGTCTTCATGAACTCAGATTCATTATCGATTAAGGCATCTGAAAACCTCTGGACAAAACTACATGCCTAAAACTGGAAGGTCATCAGCAACTTTGTGAACACTGACAACAGCTTATGAGATGAATACTGTAGCTTCAAATGCTCTTACAGTATGTGATAGAGTGATGTTCAATTGTCTTCTTCAAAAGACATATTCTGTGCACACAGGGCAGTCCTGCAGGGCAGTCCCTTCTTACAGACTCTCTAGGTTTAGAAGCAGTATTTGAAAACAGAAGATAATGGTTACATTTGATGCTATTATTCAAATTATCAGCATTCAATAGAGAGGCACACATTGTTCAGCACTCAAACCTCATGACTTATCTCTTGATTCTTTCCAAATTGGTGGATTTTCAAATGAATTAACAATAGAGATGAAAATTAATGCATCATTTCAACAATGCAACATGACTGCAATTTCTAGTCCATTAACAACATTCTCCAACAGAAACAAAATAAGAAAATATTATTGGGATGGGATGAGGTGGGGAGAGAGAAAGACAGGAAACAGCAGGTGTGCATAATAATGAGCAGTTACAGAACAGCTTTATCTGATTAAATTACAATAAAGTAAATTGCACAAGGCAACAACAAAAAAGCATCACATTGAATCCAGGTGTCAACAGCTAAACTGCTAGGAATTGTGCTAAGCAAGTAAAACGAGAACTGATCATATTCAAACCAAATATCATATCATTGCCTTAAGAGGTATTTGTGGCCCAGTGGTATTATCCCTATCTCTGTATGAGGAGGCCCAAGTCAAATCCCACCTGCTCCAGAGGTGCTTAATAACATTTCTGAACAGGTTGTTCAGAAAATATCTATCATTGCTATCATCAACACTTTTTAGGAGTCTACTAAGCTTCTTGTTAGTTCTAATTATATTTTCATGAAGTAGTTTATTTTAAATATTAACATATTGTGCAGCAGCATTTGTTTTATTATACAAGCTTTGATATTTGCAAGTCAATATAATGCTCCCTTCTATATTTTTCTTTTAGGGTTTTTTATATCCAGAAGTGCTCCTACGCACAACTGAACATTTTTTCCCCATCATCAAATAACACGTTGTTATTGTTCATCAATTAACTGCTATCAGTAAATCACTTTTTTTAATATTGGTTAATTTGCATGCAAAGTCCCTTAAAGCCAATGTAGACATTCAATAGAGAGCAGAAAGGTTTCCTTCTTTTCTACTGAATGCCATTGTATCTCATCTAACATCGGTATCCACCCATGACTTATACTGGCTCTCATTTGGGGAGGAAACAGAAACCCCTCAGTACAGGTTGTCCCACCCTCTCTAATGAGGCTGCTTTTGTAATCTTTGGACAAATCTCCCACTCTAACAAGACCCAGCTGGACTTTCCAACTCACATCAGGACCCAATGCATTCTGGTCCCAGTCTTTTTCTGGGGCTATTTGCTCAACTCCTGCAGGTGTTCCATAAGAACAGCCAGTTAAATTTGGCTGTGCAGTTACATTTGTTTTGGGTACAACTCAACATCTGTGTCTGTCTTCCCATAATCACTCCCCAGACATCCTGCTCTGGCTTGCTGCTTTATTCCAAGACTTACCTTAGAAGCCTCTGCTGGTGAGGCAAGCAGCCAAATTGCTAATTGGTAATTGGGGCCCAAGGCTCAATTTCTGGCTAGTGTCCAACCTCCTTGTTGGAAAACACACTGAAACCCTATTATCAATTATATGTCTGAAAATGGATTGTTACAATTTTTTTCCCGAGCATCTAATCCATTGTGCTATTTCATCCCTAGCCTGTCTAGAAAGTTCTTATCGTTGATTGTAACATGTTATATTGGAGTCAAGTAAAGTGCCAGTTCGAAATGAAAGCCTTGACATTAAATCCATAAATGATCCAATTGGATCTCACATGGTATAGCAGATTCTTTAAGTACTACATTGGGGTTTTGATTTTTGGACAGTGAGAATGAATCTGCAGAACTCCAGCGTTTATCTATGAAATCCAAAGCAGATATATAGAATGTAAATCGAATGATTATGTTAGATGTTAAATATCTTTTGTAATAGTGACTTTACAGTACCTAGATAAATCAGCTGCATGCCATAGGATGGAAGGATTTGTAGATATTTGTCAGTCTGCAATTTTTTATCTTGGTAATACAATCAGGGAGAGTCACTTACCTTTTTTTAGAAAAAGGGAAAATTAATAATGAGTCTTGAATGTATCTCCTGACATTGGCACCAAAGCTGTTCCATTGTTTTCTTGTATGACTTCTTCAAGTGTTAATACAAGCTGGGGTTACACTTCCCATTAACTGGAAGATTGTGTTTATTGTTAAAGTGTACTTGTTGGTATGGCTATAGAGCAATGTACTGTGAGCTAGGTAGGTTCAATATCTTAGTGGACCAGGAATAAGTGACAACTGATGTCTTGTGATAATGCAATCTGCCTCGGAGACTTGTCAACATAGTCATTAAACTCTAACACTATATCACACCCCCTCACCCCCACCAGCAAAGTACCTTTCCAGTTTACATCTGGAAGTCCTTTTTTTTAATATTATTAGCTGAAATATTTAGCTAACAGCATTCTCCTTAAGACGGAACATATCCTCAACACACTATTTCCCACAAGTCTATTTTTCTATTCTATTGAAGGTAAATGTACTTCATTTAACATTGGGTATCTATCCATGATTTATACTGGTTCTCATTTGGGGAGGAAGCAGAGAACCCTCAGTGCAAGTATCCCACCCGGTCCATTTGGGCTGCTTTTATAATCTATGGACAAATGTTCCACCCCTAACAAGACCCAGCAGGATTTTCCTGCTCAGGTTAGGACCCTGTGCATTCTGGTTCTGGTCGTTTTCTGGGGCTACTCTGCTCAACTCCTGCAGGAGTTACAAACGAACAGCCATTAAATTTGGCTGTGCAGTGACATTTATTTTCCTGCTGTGACAGTCAGCATTGTATAGATGTCACAATTCTCCCTGAGACGGTCATTTGGAGTGGATTTTCTGCACATGGCAGGAAAGCTGGCATGGAACCTCACTTTCAGTAGTTGAAATGTAAAGAATAGAGTATGTGACAATAATCCAATGCCCAGATATCTGAAAGGGTAAGTGGTTAGTAGACTGCAGCAAAAGGATGAAGAAAGGTGGATGCTCATCAACAGGATACAGCCTCTGCTTGACTGCATGTAGGTTAGTCTGTCTCTTTTGTGACAACTTCTACCAAAGAAAAGCTCTGACAATGATAGACAGCTGAGAAATGGAGTTGCTCTGTCAAAATAGAGCTGAGGAGGATTATCACTCAGTTGCAAAAGCAAGACAGCAACATCTTGAGATATTTTAAATTCATTCATGGGATGTGGCTGCTGTTCTGGGTCAGGATTAATTGCCCATTCCCAGTTGTTCTTGAGAAGATGATGATAAGCTACTGTCTTGAATCACTGCAAGCCATTTGGTGAAATTAGACGTGCAATGCTGTTATGGAGGGGCTTTCAGTACTTTGACCCGGTGATGCTGAAGGAATGATGATATATTTCCAAATTAGGATGCTTGAGTAGTTCAGAGGGGGAACTTGCAGATATTCCTATAGATCTTTGCTCTTGTTCCTCTCAGTAGTAGTGGCCATATTTTTGGAAGGTACTGTCTAAGGAGCTTTAGTGAACTTTTGCTGTGCATCTTGTATCTTACCGCTGCTATTGAGCATCCAGTGATGGTGGCAATGTTGTGCCAATCAAGCAGGCTGCTGTGTCTTGGAGTATGTCAAGCCTCTTGAGTGTTGTAGGAGCTGCATTCATCAAGACAAGTAGGGAAAATTCTATTACGCTCCTGACCTGTGCCTTGTAGAAGGTGACATGTTTTCAGCTCAAGGACAAAGAGATGAATGATCCATTAGGAAGAAGACTGAGTGAATCCACTGCTTCAAAGAACTCAAACAGACACTGTGAAGCATTAACAGAAATCTCTTCAGAGATTGCTGCTTTTGCTTGAAGATTTGCTGTCAGGACTGCAAGACTGCATCTGGAGTCACTACAAAACATTTTGGATGAGAAAATGGATATGAAGATATTTAGGATTATTTACCAGCATACCTGACAGTGTCACTGAATCTCTAGATGAAGAGAAAGAATTTGTTGGCTCTCATACACATTTAAAATGTCATCCTTGTGCTTCAGTGCTGTGGGAGAAAACAGAATTTCCTGTTCCCTGTGCTCCTGGACAAACCCATCTGATGCACTTCATCTGCTGCTGTATGAAGTACCATTGGTGCTACCTCTTAGAGCTAAAAGTATGTAACTTCAATTCCCTCTTCAATTTCTTGTACTTTCTCATTAGGACAGCCAATCAGACAAACTAGCTCCACCCCAACCCTAGGTGATGAATTCTGCTCTCTCTGATCAGGAAGCATACCAGAGGAAACTTGCAATACTGTAGAAGGAAGTAAAGAGTCAGGTATCTCAGGATCCATCTCTGTAAATGGCACGATGAAACCTGTTACTAGTATGTTATTAGGTTCACCCTAAGTGTGTCTCCTGGTTAGGAACATCGAAAAAAGAAAGAGGTTTATCCTCGTCTAACACATTTGGAGAGTGATCATAATGTTGATCAAATTCCTGGAAAGGTAGGAAAGTTCCTCACAAAATGTTATCCACTCTTTTTGTCATGGAACTTTGGTCAGTGAGAACGCTATGGGAAATCTTCATAAAATGTCTTCTAATCTTCTTTAAATTGAAACTCATATCCTTGGATAGGATAAAAATGAATGAAATCTGGACATGGTAATTCTTCACTGAATGGAGTATAGTTATCATTTTGGCTTGGAAAAATCTTCAGCCTGGGCTGGAATAACCTCAAAAAGAACTTGTTTTGATTTGGCAAGGTATAAATAAACTCCTTGATAACTTTATTGTTATAGTTAACTGTTCTTCAGAATAATCTTTAATTGGAAGGATGCACCTCCCAAATTCTAGATCCTGGTCAAAGATGTATACTGTGAAGCCATTCTAAACTGCCCAGGGTCATGATAATTGCTGGTCCGATAACCTTAGTCCATGTTGTAAGGCCAACAATATCTGCTTGACTAAGGAAGTGACTTCCACATCTTCTGCTCTGTCTTGAGCAATTTGAAGAAATCTCCTATGCTTTGGAGATAATCTGTCTTATTTATTTTTAAAAGATGGTCTCACCTTGCAAAATTGCTGATGGTGGTCCAATCAGCCACAATACAAGCACTGAACATCCTCTGATGGACAATTTTGGTGCTACATTACTGACTTGCACTACAATTAAAGAACTTCAAAATGGTGCCTCCTGCATCTTCCTCATTTTGGCAGCTTCCTTGCTCAGAGAGGCATCCACTTTTGGGTCTAATCTACCAATGGCTTGGACTGTGCATAAAATAAAACCCCCTCCACAACCCTAAGTTCAGCTGTACACTTAGCCTGCTTCATGCACTGGCTCACATCTTAGAAGTTAAAAATCACATGACACCAGGTTATAGTCCAACAGGTTTATTTGGAAGTATAAGCTTTTGGAACGTTGCTCCTTGATCAGGTAGCTACCTGATGAAGGAGCAGCGCTCCAAAATCTAGTACTTCCAAATAAACCTGTTGGACTATAAGCTGGTGTTAAGTGATTTTTAACTTTGTCCACCCCAGTCCAACACTGGCACCTCCATGTCATGGTTCACATCTTCAAAGATTAGTTCTTGATCTGACTCCAGTAAGTCAGGGTGTATATACCATAAAGAGTTTAAAAGAGCTTACATCTTAACGTGGCAACATTTCATGAGTTAGTGACACTATCTAACTCTTCAATGGAAACAGCTAAGATAACTGACTGTGGTACAATTAGTCACACTGAACACACTGAATAAAAACATTCTCAGAACTGAATGCTGCAAGGGCTGACTGAAAATTACTTACATTTCAGCAACACATGGTCATAGAGATATACAGAACAGAAACAGACCCTTTGGTCCAACTCGTCCATTCCAACGAAGTGTCCTAAATTAATCTAGATCCACTTGCCAGCACTTGGCTCATATCCCTCTAACCCTTCCTATTCATATACCCATCTAGATGCCTTTTAAATTTGTAATTGTACCAGCTTCCACCACTTCCTCTGGTGGCTCATTCCATATACTCACCACTCTCTGTGTGAAAAGGTTGCTCTTGAGATCCCTTTTAAATATTTTCCCTCTCACCCTAAATTTATGTCCAGTTCCGAACTCTCCTACCCCATGGAAAAAGATCTTGCCTATTTACCCTCTCCAGGACCCTCATGATTTTATACAGCTCTATAAGGTTGCCCCTCTGACTCCGATGCTTCAGGGAAAACAGTCCCAGCCGATTCAACCTCTCCCTATAGCTCAAACCCTCCAGCTCTGGCAACATCCTTGTAAATCTTTTCTGAACCTTTTTAAGTTTCACAGCATCCTTCCTATAGGAGGGAGATCACATTTGCACGCAATATTCCAAACGTGCCCTTGCAACATGGGGAGGGAGCAGTAACATGACTTCCCAACTCAATGCAGTGGCCAATAAAGGAAAGCCCTTAGGAATTACCAAATGCCTTCTTCACTATCCTATCTACCTGCAACTCTGCTTACAAGGAACTATGACCATGGCTCCAAGGTCTCTTTGTTTAACAATACTCCCCAGCAATTTGCCACTAAGTTTTTAAGTCCTGCCCTGATTTGCCTTTCCAAAATGCAGCACCTCCATTTATCTAAATGAAACTCCATAGAACATAGAACAGTACAGCGCAGTAGAGGCCCTTCAGCCCTTGATGTTGTGCCGACCTTTTGTCCTACTCTAAGATCAGACTAACCTACATTCCCTTCATTGTACTATCTTCCATGTCATATCCAAGACTTGCTTAAATGTCCCTAATGTATTTGACTCTACTACCACTGCCAGCAAAGTGAAAGCGAGGCCTGCAGATACTGCAGATTAGAATCGAGAGTGTGGTTCTGGAAAAGCACAGCAGGTCAGGCAGCATCCGAGGAGCAGGAGAGTAGACAGTTCAGGCAAAAGCTCTCCACCACTGCCAGCAGTGCATTCTCTGTATTATCTGTTTAAAGAATCTACCTCTGACATCTCTCCTAAACCTTCCTCCAATCATCTTAAAATTATGTTTCCTCATAATAGACATTTCCGCTATGGGAAAACGTCTCTGGCTATCTGCTCTATCTATGCCTCTCAACATCTTGCACACCCCTAGCCAGTCACCTCTCATCCTTCTTTGTTCCAATAAGAAAAGACATAGCTCCCTCGATCTTTCTTCATAAGACCTGCCCTCCAGTCCAGTCAACATCCTGGTAAATCTCCTCTGCACTCTCTCTAAAGCTTCCACATCTTTCCTACAATGAGAACTGAACACGGTATTCCAAGTATGGTTTAGCCAGGGCTCTATGGAGCTGCAGCATATCCTTGCAGCTCTTTAACTCAATCACTCCCATTAATGAAAGCCAACACACCATATGCCTTCTTAATAACTCTATCAACATGAGTGATAATTTTGAGGGAGCTATGGACATGGACCCCAAGATCCTTTGATTCCTCGACACTGCCAAGGATTCTGCGTTTAACCTTGTATTCTGTATTCAAATTCAAACTTCCAAAGTCAATCACTTCACACTTATTCAGGTTAGAATCTTGGAATCCCTATAGTGCAGAAACAGGCCCTTTGGCCCAACAAGTCCACATCACCCCTCCAAAGAGTAACCCACCCAGACCCATTCTCCTACACTACTATCCCATATTTACCCCTGACTGATGCACCTAACCTAAATGTCCCTGAACACAATGGGCAATTTAACATGACCAATTCACCTGACCTGTATACCTTTGGATTGTGGGACAAAACTGGAGTACCCAGAGTAAACCCACACAGACATGGGGAGAATGTCCAAACTCCACACAGTCGGCTAAGGCTGAAATTGAGCCCAGATCCCTGGTGCTGTGAGGCAGCAGTACTAACCACAGTGCCACCATGCTGCTCCATCTTGAACTCCATTTACCACTTATCAGCCCAATTCTACATCCGGTCAATGTCCTGTTGTTACTGACAACAGCCCTCCACACTATCTACCACTCCACCAACCTTCATGTCATTGGCAAACTTACTAAGCCACCCTTCTGATTCCTTATCTAAGTTATTTATAAAATTCACAAAGAGCAGAGGTCCCAGAACCGATCCTTGTGGAACACGACTGGTCACCGAGCTCCAAGCTGAATACTTTCCATCTACCACCACTTCATTTGCCACTCCTTGGTCCATTGGTCCATCTGATCAAGACCCTGTTGTACTCTAAGGTAATCTTCCATGTCCACTACATCTCCAATTTTGGTGTCATTTGCAAAATTGCTAACTATATCTCCTGTGTTCATATCCTAATCATGTATATAAATGATGAAAAACAGTGGACCCAGCACCAATCCTTGTGGTACACCACTGGTCACAGGCCTCCAGGCTGAAAAGCAACCCTCTTCTCTTCTACCTTTAAGTCAGTTCAGTATCTAAATGGCTCATTCTCCCTCAATTCCATGAGATCTAAACTTGCTAATCAGTCTACTATGAGGAACCTTGTCGAACACCTTAATGAAGCCCATATAGATCAAGTCCACTGCTCTGCCCTCATCAATCCTCATTGTTACTTCTTCAAAAAGTTCAATCAAATTAGTGAGACATGATTCCCCAGACACAATGCCAAGTTGACCATCCCTAATCAGTCTTTGCCTTTACAAATATATGTAAATCCTATCCCTCAGAATTCCCTCCAACAACTTGCCCACCACTGATGTCAGGCTCACCTATTTATAGTTCCCCAGCTTTTCCTCACCACCTTTCTTAAATCGTGACTTCGCATTAGCCAGTCTCTGACACCTCATCTGTGACTATCAATGATAGAAATATCTCAGCAAAGGGTCCAGCAATCACTTCTCTAACCTCCCACAGAGGTACACCTGATCAGGTCTTGTGGATTTATCCATCTTCTGTGTTTTAAGACATCCAACACCATCTCCTCTGTAATATGGACATTTTTCAAGATATCGCCATCTATCTTCCCACATTCTATATCTTCCACGTCCTTCTCCACAGTAAACACTGATGCAAAACACTCATTTAATACTTCACCGATCTCCTGTGGTTCCACAAATAGGCTGACTTTCTGATCTTTGAGGGGCCCTATTCTTTCCCTAGATACCCTTTTGTCCTTAATGTATTTGTCAAAACTGTTTGGATTCTCCTTAAGCCAATTGGCCAAAGCTAGTTCATGTCCCCTTCTTGCCCTCCTGATTTCCCTCTGAAGTGTGCTCCTACTGCCTTTATATTCTTCTAAGAATTCATTTGATCTTTGCGGTCTATACCTGACAAATGCTTCCTTCTTTTTCTTGGCCAAAACCTCAATTTCTGTCATCATGACCTGCGCCTGCCTTTCACCCAAACAGGACCATACTGTCTCTGGACTCCAGCTATCTCATTTTTGAAGACTCCCAACTTTCCAGCTGTCCCTTTACTTGCAAACTTCTGCCCCCTATCAATTTTTGAATTTCTTGCCGAACACCATCAAATTTGTAAGAAAATCTCAGTTATTTGTAAGAATAATAGGATGGTTATGGTAGGGAATTTTAACATTCCAAACATAGACTGGGACTGCCACAGTGTTAAGGGTTTAGATAGTGAGGAATTTGTTGTGGTTCTGCTCACCGAGCTGGAAGTTTTTGCTGCAAACGTTTCGTTCCCTGGCTAGGGAACATCATCAGTGCTGTTGGAGCCTCGTGTGAAGCGCTGCTTTGATGTTTCTGCTCGGCGAGCAGAACCACAACAACGGATACCCGAGCTACAAATCTTCAATCAGATTTTAGTGAGGAATTTGTTAAGTGTACAGGAAAACTTTCTGATTCAGTATGTGGATGGACCTACTAGAGAAAGTGCCAGCACCACTCTGATTTAAACTCTGGTTTCCAGCATCTGCAGTCCTCATTTTTGCCAAAGTGCAAAACTTGGCCTACTCTTGGGAAATAAGGCAGCACAAGTGATTGAGATGTCAGTGGGGGAGCACAATGGGGCCAGCAACTATAATTCTATTAGTTTTAAAATAGTGATTGAAAAGGATAGACCAGATCTAAAAGTGAGAGTTCTAAATTGGAAGAAGTCCAATTTTTACAGTGAGGAGAAAGTGAGGACAGATAACCGAGTCTCAGGCGAATAACTAAGATTTCCTTACAAATTTGTTTCTCTATTTGCTGCTGACTATCTGGGGGGTTTATAATACAATCCCAATAAGGTGATCATCTTATTTCTCAATTCTGACCAAATAACGTCCTTGGACGTAAGTACAGGAGAAAGTGAGGACTGCAGATGCTGGAGATCAGAGTCAAAAAGTGTGGCACTAGAAAAGCACAGCAACTCACAGCATGAGAAGCAGGAGAATTGACATTTGGGCATAAGCCCTTCATCAGGAATATGGGTGGTGGGGGGAAGGGGTCTGAGAGATAAATAGGAGGGATTGGGGTGAACGTAGCTGGGAAGGTGAACTGTAGATGCAAGTGGGGGGTGATGGCGATAGGCAGAAGGGAGGATGGAGCAGGTAGGTGGGAAGGAAGTTGGACAGGTAGGACAGTTCAAGAGGGTGGTGACGACTTGAAGGGGTGGATCTAGGATGTGGTGGGGGAATGGGTGATGAGGAAACTGGTGAAGTTGACATTGTGGTTGGAGGGTCCAAAAGCGGAAGTTGAGACGTTCTTCCTCCAGGCATCAGGTGGCTAGGATTTGGCAGTGGTGGAAGCCCAGGACATGCATGTCCTTGGCTGAGTGGGAGAGTGAGTTGAAGTGATTGCCCACTGGGCGGGTGGGATTGTTTGGTGTGTGTGTCCCAGAGACGTTCCCTGAAACGTTCTGTGAGTTGGCATCTGGTCTCCCCAATGTAGAGGAGACAATATCGAGAGCAACGGACACAGTAGATGAGATGTTTAGATGTTCAGGAAAATCTCTACCAGATGTGGAAGGATCCTTTGGGGCCTTGGTTGGAGTTGGGGGGTGGGCGCTGGAGATATAGGCACAGAATTTACACCCTTTGCAGTGGCAAGGGATGGTTTGTTTCAGGGGGAGGGATAGCGTGGACCTAACGAGTGAGTCACAGAGGGAATGGTCTCTGCGGATTGCTGATAGGAGTGGAGAGGGAAGTATGTCTCTGGTGGTGGGTTCTGTCTGTAGATGGCAGAAATGGCGGAGGATAATGCACTGTATCTGGACCGGGGGGTTGTATCCTTGTTGCAGGTGAAGGAATGTGGTTCAAGGATGGAGGTGTACTAAGTGGAGGTGATGTGCTGGAGGGTATTGTTGATCACGTTGGAGGGAATATTGTGGTCCTTGAAGTAGGAAGCCATCTGGGATGTTCTGGAGTGGAATTGCTCCTCCTGGACATAAGTACAGTTATAATACTACCCTTTATCAAAAATGCCACTCCCCCTCCTCTCTTGCCCCCTTCCAGTAGCATTTCTATCCTGGAACATTAAGCTGCCAGTCCTGTCCATCCCTGAGTCATATCTCTGTAATTGCTATGATATCCCAGTCCCACATTCCTAACCATGCCCTGAGTTCACCTGCCTTCCCTGTTCAGCCTCTTGCATTGAAATAAATACAGTTTAATTTATCAGTCCTATGTCGGTCTCTGCTTTACTTCTGCCTGCCTCCTCTGACTGTTTGACTCATCCCTTTTCCCAACTGTACCAGTCTCAGATTGATCTCTCTCCTCACTGTCTCACTGGGTTACACTTTAAAATGATGCACTTAGCTGTGAGCTCTCCCACACAGATTTCTCCAAGGTCAGCTGTGAATTTTGCTGTTTGTTAAATGACTGGTAAGGATGGATTCAGAAAAGACATCTACTGAGATATATGCAGGTACTTAGCTACATTTGGAACTGTTGCTTCTTTAGGTGGAGACTCGAGACAATTCTGTGCCTGTGTAACTGTGTCTTCTACACCTCCTCTATACCCAAGTAATGAAAGGACTTTGGAAAGGGCAGGGTCTGCTGAACTAATATGGGCATACTGCCATTTTGAAATATGCGTCACTTCACCACCTCACTTTGATGAGCCATTGAGCCACTATCTTTGACAAATCTTCTGAGAATTCTCTCACTTCATGATTTAAATTTGTTGCACGGTTGATCAAAATTGCCTTGTGTTTCTTTTGACTTTTTAGACATTGTCCACCTTACACTCATCCC
The DNA here is from genome assembly GCF_020745735.1 of Hemiscyllium ocellatum. Taxonomy (NCBI): domain Eukaryota; kingdom Metazoa; phylum Chordata; class Chondrichthyes; order Orectolobiformes; family Hemiscylliidae; genus Hemiscyllium; species Hemiscyllium ocellatum. The sequence continues at coordinate 62,637,542 of NC_083409.1, read as the reverse complement.
CATGTTTCATTGTGTTTCCTGTGGATTTTTCCGGTCTTGATCCAAGCTTAGGTCAGATGTCTTATTAACTGTTAAACCACGTTTATTATGACACTGAACTTTATGGTAAAAATATGGAGCAGAAGGATCTGATTTGTACAGGCTCCAGTTCTGAGGAGAAATCTAACATGTGACTGCCTAGGTCACCGTGAAAACACAATTTACCTCAGAGACTCATGTGTATATTCATCAAATCCTATCATTCTAAAAACCTCAACAACACAGGATGAGATAAACATTTGAAAACAATGATGCTTTATTTGGAAGGTGGTCAAAATAGCATAGAGAAAATAATACATTAGAAAATATCTTTAAAAGCTTGGAAACATGCTTAGTCTGGTTTATTGCTTCAGCCCAACAAGTCCACACCAACCAGTAACCAACTCAGACTTATTTCCCTCTGACGAATGCACCTAACACTATGGGCAATTTAGAATGGCCAATTCACCTGACATGCACACCTTTGGACTATGGGAGGAAGGCAGAGTACCCAGAGGAAACCCACTCAGACACTGGGGAGAATGTGCAAACTCTACACAGACAGTCACCCGAAGCTGGAATCAAACCCAGGTCCCTGGTGCTATGAAGCAGCAGTGCTAACCACTGAACCACCGTGCCAACCAACATCACAGCTTTTATCCTGGTACTTTTTGGGAGGATTTTATGTTTACTTGTTTGCTTTGTTTTGAGTTGTAATTTGAAACTTTTAATAAGCACCTGTTTACAGTAGGTTGTCAGTTGCACTCTTAGAGAGTAAGGCTTCGATTTTTGCAGTGTTCAGACACCATGTGGCTTATCCAAAAAACATGAGACTGAGAGCATGGATCTGGAAGTCCTACCCTCATTTCAAATGGATATTTTTCAGCAGTAGGGACATGGAACAGAAAATGACACACACATGGGAGAATCCTGAACTTAGCAAGACCATTTAACCTCGGTGCTGAGTTCAAAGAAAATCCATTTTCAATGGGTTGACGTTCATTTTTCACAGTGTGTGACTAATGAATTACTCACAATGTACATTCATAATTTGAAAATGGAAAGTGAATGTATTATGGTCAAATTTGCAGATAATACAGAAATAAATGGGAAGACAACTGGTGAGGATGACAAAAGGAGTCTGCAGAAGGACACAAAGGATAATGTGAATATGTAAAGACTTGACAAATGGAGTATAATATGGGGAAACTGGAGGTTATGCACGTTGGCAAGAAGAATAGAGGAGCTAAATATTATTTAAATAGAAAAAAGATTGCAGAAAGTTATAGAACATAATTTGAGAGTCCCTGTCCATGAATCACAGAAAGCTAACATCTAAGTTCAGTGCATAATAGAGAAGGCAAAACAAATGTTGGCCTCTATTTTAAAATGAATGGAATGTAAAAGTAGGAAGGTTTTGCTTAAACTATACAAGTCATTATTTGAGTACAGGCAGAATATTATGAAAAGTTTCATCCCTTTATGTAAGGAATGATATCCTGGCATTAGAGGCAACCCAAAGAGGGCTCACCAGGCTAAAACCAGGTTTGGAGGGACGGTCTTAGGAGGAAAGGTTGAGTTTAGCCATGATCTCATTGCATGGTAGAGCAGATTTGATAGACTAAATGGCCTACTTCTGCTCCTATGTTTTATGGTCTTTAGAGTAGTGAATGCTTGTAAAAGACATGTAAGGTCTTGAGACCTTCCCAAAGTTTGATGTGATCTTGTGTATAGAACTGGCTAAGTGGCAGTAAATGAGTCAAGCATTAGGAAAATACATCAATAGCAGATCCTACAAGATAAATTCTCTTTCCAGTTGAGGCTTTTGCAGGAGTAGAGAAAGGTAAATTTGAATTTTTGGAATGAATTCACTGTATGTAGGCATCACTGGCTAGATCAGCATTTATTGCCTATCCCTAATTGCTCAGAGATAGTCAAGAGTCAATCACTTTGCTGTGGGTCTGGAGTCATACGTAGGTCAGCAGTAAATTTCTTTTCCTAAAAGGAATTAGTAAAGCAGACATATTTCCTAAAAATAAACAAGGGCCATTATTAGATTCTTCATTCTAGATTTTTATTAGATTCAAATTCCACTATCTGCCATGGTGGGTTTCAAACTAAACCTCCAGAACTTTACCTGCATCTCTGGTCTGGTGGTATAGGTACACAATCCTTAATCTGAAACACTCGGAACCAGCTGGTTTTCAGAATTCAGAATTTTTCAAATTTTGGAATAAGTGACTGCCTGATGGTGAAATTTACAACAAGCTTACCGAAAAGCAGACTCACTGAGTCTGAGACAGGCCCTGAGACAGAATTGAGGCCTGCTGGGCCACATCTACCCACATCACATCTGAGTGACATGCATTGAGTAGGTGTGGAGTTGGGTTAACTGTTGGCCTGCCAATCTTTTCAACGAGTAAAAAACTACATGAGAAAACCTTCAGATTTTGGAGTTTTTCGGATTTTGGGATTTCGGATAAAGTGTTGTCTACCTGTAATACCATTGGGTCAAAAACTCCCCATTGAGGCAATACGTGGCAGTGTTACTCATCACCCACATCTTGTGGCATTCTCCATTTGACTACAGGTGAAGGATCAATTCATTACCTTCACCTTTTACTTCTCCTTTGTGATTTGTGGGAAACACCCAATTTCTGTTTGCTGTCTTATTTTGATTTTACTAACATGGTCTTATAGAACATAAAACATAGAAGGATACAGCGCAGTACAGGCCCTTCGGCCCTCGATGTTGCGCCGACCGAATCCTACCTAACCTATACTAGCCCAATAACTTCCAAATGCCTATCCAATGCCCGCTTAAATGACCATAAAGAAGGAGAGTTCACCACTGATACGGGCAGGGCATTCCATGAACTCACAACCCGCTGTGTGAAGAATCTACCCCTAACATCTGTCCTATACCTACCACCCCTTAATTTAAAGCTATGTCCCCTAGTAACACCTGACTCCATTAGCGGTAAATAACACCTGACTCCATTAGCGGTAAAGTAACACCTGACTCCATTAGCGGTAAGTCTTCTTAAACTTCCTTTCCTCTTTACCTTTCTTTCTTTTTAAAATGCTCCTTTAAAAACCTACCTCTTTGGATAAGCTTTGGATAATCTGCTCTAGTACTTCCTTATGTGGCTTGGTGTCAAATTGTGTTTGATAGTGCTCTAATGAAACACCTTGGGATGTGTTATTGTTCAAAAGGCACTGTACAATTGCAGCCTAGGAGTACAGCTGACGCAAGTAGATATATTTGCTTTCCTGCTGAGTTTATGTTTCTAAACCTTTTCTCCTAAGGGTTAATGTCCAAAGTTCCCATAGGATTCTACATAATCATTTGCTGTAATGTGGTCTATCCTTATCCTCCCGTGTTCCCGTGGATCTTTAGTCAAGGTGGCACTGAACAAACTGAGAATTCTCCATAAAGATTCACCCTGAATTTTCCAGCCAGTGGCAAAGGTACACACAACATTGCTGTCGCCCACAGTGATTTTCCCGAACTGATCCCATTGTGCATCCCTTCCAACTGGAGAAGACGTGTACGGTGCAACATCTCTGAAGGAATTTCAGTAAGTAGCAGCACAGTCAGAAAAAGGACATGCCTCCTTTTCAAGGTACCAGCTTACCTATTCAGGTGAGTTTTTGCTCAGTCTTTGGGGGGAGGGGGGTGTTCATGCATAGATGACAAAGTGAATGTGGTAGTCAGGTGGTTGGAGGCATAGTCAGGTTGTCAGGTGGATAGTTGTGGGGTGCACTGTGGAAGGGTAGTTGAGCTGACACAGATTATAGAATCAGACTGATTCTAATCTAAAAAAAAACAGATTTACAGAATCTTACATGGATTCATGCAGTTTTTGAGCAAAATAAAATGTAATTCTGTAAGTACAAATTCACCCCATAAACGTGTGTGTGTGTGTGTATGTGTGTGGAGAGAGGCTTATGAGTGTCTGTGCGAGAGTGTGTGTACATGTGTGAGTGTAAAGGGGTACATGTCTGAAAGAGGGTGCATGTGAGTGTGGGAGTGTATGTGTGAGCATATGAGAGAGGATCTGCTTGAGAGTATGAGCCTATAAAAGAGTGTATGGATGTCTGTAGGAGTGTGTGTCTGTGTGTAGGCGTCTCTGTGCCTGTGTGTGCAGTGCAGTGGGGTCACTTGAGACATGAACCCAAGGTCCCGAGCGAGGCCATTCCCATGGGTATTGAATTTGACAGTCAGCCTCTGCTCGGCCACTTTGTGTTGTTGCCTGTCCCGAAGTCTATCTTGGAGGATGGTCACTCAAAGGTCTGAGGTCGAGTGTCCCAGACCGCTGAAGTGTTCTTCGACTGGCTGGGAATACTCCTGTCTGTTGATTATTGTGCTGTGTCCATTCATCTGTTGCCATCTTGCCAATGTACCATGTCTCAGGGCATTCTTGCCTGCAGGCAATGATGGACAATGTTGGCTGAGTCGCAGGAGTACCTGCCACATACACTGTGGTAGGCGTCCCCATGTGTAATGGTGGTATCCATGATGACACTCTGATATGTCTTGCAGCCTCTACCGGGGCAGGGTTGTATAATGTTGTCCTGACAGCCAAGCAGTTTGCTACAATCTGTTTGGGATTTGGTGATTGTTTAAAGGTGAGAAGTGGAGGCATGGGGAAGGTTTTGGCGAAGTGCTCATCCTCATTGACAATGTGTTGCAGGCTGCGAAGAACGTGGACTACCATGGACTCACCATGGACACAAGCATCTCCATCAAGGATGGACACCTCAGCACCTCAGTCTACCACAAACCCACAGATAATCTCACAATGTTACACTTCTCCATCTTCCACCCGAAACCATATTAAAACAGCCATCCCCTATGGACAAGTCCTATGTATACAGAGGATCTTTTCAGATGAGGAGGAACATTATGGGCACCTGGAAGTACTCAAGGATACCCTCATAAGAACAGGGTACAATGCTCAACTCATTGACCGCAAGTTCCAACATGCCACAGCAAGAAACCATAATGACCTCCTCAGACAACAGACACGAACTGCAAACGACAGGGTACCCTTCATGGTCCAGTATTTCCAAGGAGCTGAAAAGTTTTGCCATGTTCTTCACAGATTGCAACACATTATCAGTGGGGATGAGCACCTTGCCAAGATATTCAACACACCTCCACCTCTCGCAACACCATATAACTGTGTCACGATAGATGCTGCAAGACATATCAAAGTGTTGACACAGATACCACCATTACACGTGTATGTGGCAGGTACTCATGTAACTCAGCCAACTTTGTCTGTCTCATATGATGCAGGCAAGAATGCCCTGAGGCCTGGTACATTGGCAAGATCGAGCAGAAGCTACGGCAATAAATGAATGGAGACCGCATAAACAATCAACAGACAGGAGTGTTCCCTCCCAGTCAAAGAACGCTTCAGCGGTCCCAGACATTCGATCTTGGACCTTCAAGTGACCGTCCTCCAAGGCAGACTTCGGGACAGGCCACAACGCAAAGTGGCCAAACAGAGGCCGATAGTCAAGTTTAGTACCCATGAGGATGGCCTCAACTGGGATCTTGGGTCCTTGTCACGCAAAAGGTGGCCCTGCTGCACTAACACACACACACAGACACAGACACACACATGCACACACACGCTGATGCAGATGCATACTCACAGACACTGACACACACAAATACTCTAGATATAGACACTCCTACACACAGACACTCCTATACACACACACACACACACACATCATGCAGATCCTCTCTCATACACAAGCACTCTCTCATACATGCACACATTCACTCCCACACTCACACCCATACATGCACCCTTTCACAGACTTATACCCCTTCACACTCACACTCACACACGTACACACACTCTCTCATAGACACTCATAACCCCCTCCCCACACACACATGTAAGTTTGTGGGGTGAATTTGTACCTGCAGAATTACATTTTATTTTGCTCAAAAACTGCATGAATCCATGTAAGATTCTATAAATCCATTTTTTAGACTAGAATCAGTCTGAACACTGTGGCACAGACAGTCTCACAAGAGCACCTCACACCTTCAATGCATTATTTGGGCTGACATTGACACCTATTGTTAAAGTTCATTTGAGAATGTAACTTTAAAAACGTTCTGCGATTTACATATGAAAGAACTGAAACCAACATGTTCATTCTAAAAGATGAGAGACTTAACAAACAATCCAGGTCTTTCTCAATATATAATTTCAATTACATCACAGTATAAACGTTTGGTATAAATTCTGTGTCTTACGATCTTGTACTCCACAATTACCTGATGAAGTAGCAGCGCTCTGAAAGCTAGTGCTTCCAAATAAACCTGTTGGACTATAGCCTGGTGTTGTGTGAATTTTAACCATGTAACGTTAGTAATTCATGCCATTACCTCAACACAGAAACAATTCTACTGAATATTGCTGCTAGCATTTTTTTAAATGGCTTTATATTGCACATGCATATGTTCAGTCTGTAAAAATAGAGGTCAACAGAGAATTTATTGTAGATTTCATGCTGAAACAGACTTCTCCAATAAAACCATCAACTGGGACCATAACAACAGTGGCACAGTTTTAAACATAGACAGACCTATCAGCAAGTACCAGAACACAAACAAGCTTCAAAATAAATAATGATCATTGTTTATCACATCAACTGTGCATTGAGTGAGCAGAAAGCTTTCCCATTTCAGACATATGTTACAAAAAATTTTAATTTCTGCTAGAAACTGTTCGGGGATTTAAAATGGAGTTAGTTCTCTCTCCACTGGCCCTGACCTGATTACAATTTTAAGTTATGGACAGTAAGAATGTATGTCTGAAACTAGCACTGTCCTTTTTTTAATTTTGCTGAGAACTTTTATGTGAATCTGAGGCTTGAGCAAGGCAGCCACAGTGTTTTTCTTACCAAACCTAATCTATGATAGATTAGATTCCCTAAAGTGTGGAAACAGGCCCGTTGGCCCAACCAGTCCACATCAACCCTCTGAAGAGTAACCCACCCAAACCCATTTCCCTCTGACTAATGCACCTTGCACTATGGCTATGCTAAATTGCCCAATCTACCTGACCTGCACATCTAAAGCAACCCCACACAGACACTGGGAGAACGTGCAAGTCGCCCAAGGCTGGAATCAAACCCGAGTCCCTGGCACTGTGGGGCTGCAGTACTAACCACTGAGCCACTATGTCATAGTTGACACTGGACCAACAGATGCCCAGAAAAATACATTGATTTTAGGTTCCTTGCAAGAGACGAAACAGGAATTGTACTCAAGGTTCTAAAAGGAAATTTTAGTCCATTCCTATGCAGGTTTCCTTTCTCCTCGATCAAACACATTTCCCTTGTTGGGTCCCAATCCTAAATCACACCCACCCATGCATTACTTGCCTCTATTACCTGACTAATTATGATTTGGTGTTAAAACAGAAATGGCTGGTGAAACTCAGCAGGTCTAGTGGCATTTGATGAGGAGAAAGCAGAGATAACATTTTGAGCTAGTGACACTTCATCAAGAACTATGGTTTGGTGAACTGGAGAAGGTAAATGCTGACACTGTTCCCACATTCTGTCAATTCTTTGTTGCAGGCAAGTTTCATTTCATCTAAAATATTGGTAAGCAGAATGTCCAGCAATCCATAAAACTGCTGCTTTTACGTGCTATGAGATGTGTCCTTACCTCATGTGTTCAGAAACTATCAGCCATTTAATGGCCATAGGCACTGCTGAGTTTATAAGCTGCACTGTGATTAATGCTACTGAAATACACTGCTAATTATAATGTTGAACATTACCTGTTAATGCCTCAATAGGACAATGAAATAATAAGTGAGGCATAAATACTGTGCTAATTTCCATTGTGTAATGAAAATTAAGAGTGACTGTGATGCGGCGTATGGTATTGGTTTGCTGCACAATGAAAGAAATGGTGTTCACTCAGAGCAACCCTTCTCTTACTGCAGACTGTGATTATTGCTGATGATAATAGTCTTAAAACCTTCTCCCAGAAGTCTCCATAGAGGCATTAACACTTGACAATTGTCAGTCTGATGCAGAGTATACCCACAATTACACAATGGATCTTATCTGTGCTTGTCCCAGATCCATTCAATTCTCAACCAGTTCTCGTACTGCCGATCATGATGCCATCATGGAGGATATTGTTACTCCAAATTGCAGCTTCTACATGAAGTTGTTAAGACACTCTTAAAGTGCATTTTCTGTTATAAAGTGCATTTTCAGAGGAACTATGGGTCTCATAATAGATTGTATTACAGTGGTTGCCATCAAGACAACATTTGACTGAACGTAGCATCCATGAGCCCAGCAAAATTAGTCAACCGCATTCTGGGGAACAAATATCATTGTTGATTGGAGTCATACCAAACACAAAGGAAGGTGTTTTTGTGTCAGTCCCAGGTCATGATGCAGGAATTCCTCAGGGTTGTCACCCAAGTCAAATGTGTGACAGCTACTTTATCAATTATTTTCCTTCTAATGTAAGATTAGAAATGGAAATGTTCACTGGTGATTACAGTGTTTAGACCCATTGGCAACACTCAGATCATGAAGCAGTTTTTGTCTGCATGCAACAAGACATGGATGATATTCAAGTTTGTGTAAATAAGTAGCTAATGATAATCACACCAAATAAGTGCCAGTGGCCACCTCCAACAAGAGAAAAGCTTACCACTTTCCTTGACATTCAACAATATTGCTACTGCTGAATCCCCCAATATCGATATCTTGGAAGGTCAAAATTGACTTGCCTTTTAATTGGACAAACCACAGCAATACCAGCTTCAAGAGCAGTTTAGCTTTGATCTGCCAAAGCCTATCTATCATTCAGAGATGTCATTATCCATGTCTGGAGCAGGTGGCACTTGAGCCTCGTCCTCCTGGTTGAGAAGTAAGGATGTTACCACTGATTATATGAGATCCCATATCTAAATGTGCTCAAAGATGATCCATTAACATCCATCATATGTTTACCCTTAACTGTGGAATTGACTTGATATTAACAATAACCTAGATTTTGCCAATTTCTCATGGAGTTATGGACAGGTCAGGGTGGAGAACACAGGAAGTTAATTGAAAAGCCATTGGGGAATTTGATTTTTTATCCCCTCTGTCAACCAACAACAGGAGATTGTAACATTTTGCCCCTGATTACTAAGCTTACTGCAACTGGAAACAATTTCTACTCAGCTATTCTATCAAACACTGCAAGATGTTAAACACCTTTATCAAATTTCCACATTATCTTCCTGAATCCAAGGAGAATACCAATTTCTTTTGGACATCTCATCATTCAGTCTTTTACCTAATTTTGTTGTCATTCTTTAATTCAATAACTACTGAATTGACAAATGGCAAAAAAAAGGATTCAGATTGAATGAGACACAGTTAAACATTTCTATTTATTGGTGCCAAACTATGAGCGAAAAGTATATTTAGATATTCCTGCTTTTTGGTCAAACAATGAAAAGTAGAACCTGGTTGTAAACTGTTTTATCTCACATAATTCTTGGTGAACTAAAATTTTCCAAACCTTCTAAAAGATCTGTGCATGATTATTATACTGCCTGTGGCAAAGCATTTTCAGTCTCGGATTATATTTGCAGATGATTATTGTAATAAGAGTACAAAATAAGCCAGAATGTAACAGATTCTGGTCTGTCAGAACAGTGTTGTGGTGTAGCTGGTAATGTCCCTATATTTAAGATGGAAAGTCTGAGGATCAAAGAGTCGCAGGTATACTTTCCTTTATTGGTCAGAGTATTGAGTACACGAGTTGGGAGGTCATGTTGCAGCTGTACAGGACATTGATTAGGCCACTTATGGGACATTGCTTGCAAATCTTGACTCTTTCCTATCGGAAGGATGTTGTGAAACTTGAAAGGTTCAGAAAAGATTTACAAGGGTTGGAGGATTTGAGCTGCAGGGACAGGTTGAAGAGACTGTGTCTGTTTTCCTTGGAGCGTCAGAGGCTGAGGGGTGACCTTACAGAGGTTCAGAAAATTATAAGGAGCATAGATAGGGTAATTAGACAAAGTCACTTCCCTGGGGTGGGGGTGTCCAGAACTAGAGGGCATAGGTTTAGGATTAGAGGGGAAAGATATAAAAGAGACTTAAGGGGCAATCTTTTCACGCAGAAGGTGATACGTGTATGGAATGAGCAGCTAGAGGAATTGGTGGAGGCTAGTATGATTGCAACATTTAAAAGCCATCCGAATGGGTATATGAATAGGAAGGGTTTGGAGGGATGTGGGCGAGTGCTGGCAGGTGGGGTTAGATTGGGTTGGGATATCTGGTCGGCATGGACGAGTTGGACCAAAGGGTCTATTTCCATGCTGTACATCTCTATGACTCTATGACTCTAAGTCCAACCTGCCCCAGGGAGTGCCCCAAGTAGGTTGATCATAAGTAACTACAGCTGATAATTCCAAGATCAACCAGGAATTATGTTAGCCCCTACAATCAATTTAGCTGAACCATTTCACAAATGTCTTTCCTAATTTTTCTCCCAAAGTATATCACTCCATCTTTCTTTGCGTTAAAATATATCTGCTGCTTGTCCACCCATGTCACAGCTACCAGCCAGTCTGTGTCCTCTTGAAGTCTATCACCATCATTTTCAGGGTCATAATACTTCCAAGTTTTGTGGCATCTGAAATTTTGAAATTTTTTACCTGATCAGCCAGGTCTAAGTTAATTACATATTAAGAGAAGAATGATCGTAATGCTGACCCCTCGAGAAACACAATCGTATTCCTTCCTCAAACATGCAAAACATTCATTGCAAAATGCAGGGTGGATGTTTCTCTGGTTGGGGAGTCTTGAATCAGTGGACACAGGCTCAAGATGGGGGGGGTAGGCCATTTAGAATTGAGATGACAAAACATTTTGTTGTTCAAGAGTGTGATCAATCTGTGGAATTTGCTACTGCAGAAGACTACATAGACCAGGTCTCTGAGTATATTCAAGAAAGAGATTGATTTTTTTTATACATTGAAGACATCAAGGGACATGAAGAGGGAGCAGGAATTTGGCATTGAAGCCATGATCATACTGAATGGTGGAACAGGCTTGAAGTCTAAATGGCCTTTTTCTAATTCTAGATCCTATTTTTATTGTCTCTTTCATGTCATTCAGCTAATATTCAAAATGTCGCTATCCCTTTTTTTTTCCAACTTTGTTGACAAGCCTGTCATGTGGCACTTTATCAAATGCCTTTTAGGTGTTATATCTGAAAACAATGCATCAGCTACAATTCTCTCAAGAAATGTTCAATCAAGTTGGTTAAACACAATTTGCCCTTCACAAAGCTGTGATTGACAAGGTAGCAGCAGGTAAAAACAATGACTGCGGATGCTGGAAACCAGATTCTGGAGTAGAGTGGTGCTGGAAAAGCACAGCAATTCAGGCAGTATCCAAAGAGCAAGAAAAATGATGTTTCGGGCAAAAGCCCTTCAGCAGGAATAGAGGCAGAGTGCCTGAAGGGTGGAGAGATAATGAAAGGAGGGTGGGGGTGGGGAGAAAGAAGCATAGAGTACAATAGGTGAGTGGGGATGGGGATGAAGGTGATAGGTCATGGAGGAGGGTGGAGTGGATAGGTGGAAAAGAAGATAGGCCAGTAGGACAGGTCATAGGGTTGGTGCTGAGCTGGAAGTTTGGAACTGGGGTGAGGTGGGGGAAGGGGAAATGAGGAAACTGGTGAAGACCACATTGATGCCCTCGGATTGAAGTGTTCCGAGGTGGAAGGTGAGGCGCTCTTCCTCCAGGTGTCGGGTGGTGAGGGAGCGGCGGTGAAGGAGGCCCAGGACCTCCATGTCCTCGGCAGAGTGGGAGGGGGAGTTGAAATGTTGGGCCACAGGGCGGTGTGGTTTATTGATGTGGGTGTCCCAGAGATGTTCCCTAAAGCGCTCTGCTAGGAGGTGTCCAGTCTCCCCAATGTAGAGGGGAACGCATCGGGAGCAACGGATTGGTAGCAGCAGGGCCACTAAACTGTTGGAAGAGCAAGGCAATGTGCCTGTGCTATAGGGGAGCTTGGATATCTATAATCATCTGGCAAGAAAGCCTTCAATCTGCTACTTCCAGCTGTACATCAAGCAGCTTATTAAGGGTGGTGACTCACTATGTTAATCATTTTTGATTTAATTTTGATTTTATTGCCACATATACTCAAATACAGAAGTACAGGAATACAGGTAAAAAGTGTAAAATGTTGCCACATAAGGTATTATCTTCTATATAAGTATTTAGGTACAGAATCTTAAGAGGAGAAAGTGAGGACTCCAGATGCTGGAGATCAGAGCTTAAAAATGTGTTGCTGGAAAAGTGCAGCAGGTCAGGCAGCATCCAAAGAGCATAAGCCCTTCTTCAAGAATGAGGAGGGTGTACCAAGGAGGCTAAGATAAAAGGTAGGGAGGAGGGACTTGGGAGAGGGGTGTTGAGAATACACTAGGTGGAAGGAGGTTAAGGTGAGGGTGATAGGCTGGAGAGGGGATGGGGGTGGAGAGGTCGGGAAGAAGATTGCAGGTTAGAAAGGTGGTGCTGAGTTCGAGGGTTGGGACTGAGATAAAGTGGGGGGGGGGAAATGAGGAAGCTGGAGAAATCTGCATTCATCGCTTGTGATTGGAGGGTTCCTAGGCGGAAGATGAGGCACTCTTCCTCCAGGCGTCGTGTTGCCATGGTCTGGCGATGGAGGCGGCCAAAGACCTGCATGTCCTTGGCGTAGTGGGAGGGGAAGTTAAAGTGTTCAGCTATGGGGCAGTTGGGTTGGTTGGTGCGGGTGTCCAGAGGTGTTCTCTGAAACATTCTGCAAGTAGGCGGTGTGTCTCCCCAATGTATAGGAGGCCACATCACGTGCAGCGGATGCAGTAAATGATGTGTATGGAGGTGCAGGTGAATTTCTGATGGATATGGAAGGATCCCTTGGAGCCTTGGAGGGAGTGAGAGGGGAGGTGTGGGTGCAAGTCTTGCATTTCTTGCGGTTGCAGGGGAAGGTGCCAGGAGTGGAGGTTGGGTTGGTGGGTGGTGTGGATCTGATGAGGGAGTTGTGGGGGGAGTGGTCTTTCCAGAACGCTGATAGGGGTGGTGAGGGAAATATATCCTTGGTGGTGGGGTCTGTTTGCAGGTGGCGGAAATGACAAAGGATGATATGATGTATCTGAAGGTTGGTGGGGTGGTAGGTGAGGACCGGTGGAGTTTTGCCCTGGTGGCGATTGGAGGGCTGGGGTTCAAGGGCAGAGGAGGGGGAAATGGAGGAGATGTGGTGGAGAGCATTGTCAACCACGTCTGAGGGGAAATTGCGGAATTTGAAGAAGGAGGCCATCTGGGTTGTTCGATATTGGAATTGGTCCTCCTGGGAGCAGATGCGGCGAAGGCGAAGTAATTGGGAATATGGGATGGCATTTTTACAGGGGGCAGGGTGGGAGGAGGTGTAATCTCGTTCGCTGTGGGAGTCAGTCGGTTTATAGTATATGTCCGTGTTGAGTCAGTCGTCCGAGATAGAAATGGAGAGGTCTAGGACGGGGAGGGAGGAGTCTGAGACAGTCCAGGTAAATTTGAGGTCGGGGTGGAAGGTGTTAGTAAAGTGGATGAACTGTTCAACCTCATCATGGGAGCACAAGGTAGTGCCGATACAGTCATCGATGTAGTGGAGGAAAAGGTGGGGGGTGGTGCCAGCGTAGCTGCAGAAGATGGACTGTTCCACATATCCAATGAAGAGGCGGGCATAGCTGGGGCTCCTTTGGTTTGGAGGAAGTGGGAGGATTGGAAAGAGAAGTTGTTCAGAGTGAGGACCAGTTCAGTCAGTCGAAGGACGGTGTCAGTGGAAGGGTACTGGTTGGTTCAGCAGGAAAGGAAGAAGTGGAGGGCTTTGAGGCCTTCGTGATGGGGGATGGAGGTGTATAGGAACTGGATGTCCATGGTGAAGATAACGTGTTGGGGACCTCCAAACAGACCCCACCTCCAAACAGACCCCACCACCAAGGATATATTTCCCTCCCCACCCCTATCAGCATTCCAAAAGACCACTCCCTCCGCGACTCCCTCGTCAGATCCACACCCCCCACCAACCCAACGTCCACTCCCGGCACCTTCCCCTGCAACCGCAAGAAATGCTAAACTTGCGCCCACACCTCCCCCTCACTGCCCTCCAAGGCCCCAAGGGATCCTTCCATATCCATCAGAATTTCACCTGCACTTCCACACACATCATTTACTGCATCCGCTGCACCCGATGTGGCCTCCTATACATTGGGGAGACAGGCTGCCTACTTGCGAAACATTTCAGAGAACACCTCTGGGACACCTGCACCAACCAACCCAACCATCCCATAGTTGAACACTTTAACTCCCCCTCCCACTCCACCAAGGACATGCAGGTCCTTGGCCTCCTCCATTGCCCGACCATGGCAACACGACGCCTGGAGGAAGAGCGCCTCATCTTCCACCTAGGAACCCTCCAACCACAAGGGGATGAATACAGATTTCTCCAGCTTTCTCATTTCCCCTCCCCCCACCTTTTCTCAGTCCCAACCCACACACTCAGCACCTCCTTCTTGACCTGCAATATTCGTCTCAACCTCTCCGCATCCACCCCCTCTCCGGCCTATCACCCTCACCTTAAACTCCTTCCACCTATCGTATTCCCAACGCCCCTCCCCCAAGTCCCTCCTCCCTACCTTTCATCTTAGCCTGCCTGGTACACCCTCCTCATTCCTGAAGAAGGGCTTATGCCCGAAACGTTGATTCTCCTGTTCCTTGATACTGCCTGACCTGCTGTGCTTTTCCAGCAACACATTTTTAAGCACAGAATCTTAAGAACCAGGTAGAAAGAATAAACTTAAAGGTTAAACATTATGGTGATTATAGTATAACATAAAGCATATGAAATAAGGTTAAAAGATACACATTGCAGGCCTTTTAAGTTTTAAGTAGAAACGAAAGAAATAAAGCTGAAACTTCAAACATTACAGTCTTTCTTAAGTGTTAGCCACAGTGGGACTGTCCATTGAGAATGTATGCAGCCTTTAAATCACACTCTAAAGTCTAAAGAAAAAGAAGGCCCCCAGCGCCAGGCCTATCTGGTCTAACTCCTTTAAGACCATTAGACCACAAGAAATAGGAATAGGAGTAAGCTGTTTGACCCCTTGAACCTGCTGGCCATTCAACAGGATGATGGTTGATCGGCCTTTCTCATGGAGAAAGTGAGGACTGCAGATGCTGGAGATCAGAGCTGAAAATGTGTTGCTGGAAAAGTGCAGCAGGTCAGGCAGCATCCAAGGAACAGGAGATTCGATGTTTCGGGCATAAGCCCTTCTTCAGGCCTTTCTCATGTACAGTTTCCTGAGTTTACTCCATAACCCTTGACTCCCCTACTAATCAAGAATCTATCTATCGCAGCCTTAAATGTACACAAGGACTCTGCTCCCACAGCTCTCTGTGGCAAGGAATTCCAAACATATTTAACTCTCAGAGAATAAATTTCTTCTCATTTCATTCTTAAATTGGCATCTCTTTATTCTTCACACTTTAGTCTCCATAGTATACCAGAGACTATACCCTCTGGTCATAGGCTGTCTCATGAGGGGAAACATCCTCAAAGCCTCTTAAAAACTGACATGTTTCACTAAAATCACCTGCCATTCTTCTAAACAGCAATGAGTAAAGTCCCAGATTTGCTCCTGAGACAAATCCTTCATGCCAGGGATCATCTTCATGAATCATCTCTGAACTGACTCTAATGAAATGATATCTTTCTTTAAATAAGGGAATCAAAACTGCTGACAGTACTCTAGATGTCATCTCACCTGCAGCTTGTATTGTTCATAGAAGAATCCCTACAATGTGGAAACAGGCCCATTGCCCCAACAAGTCCACACCAACCTTCCGAAGAGACATCTACCCAAACACCATTACAATGCATTTACACCTAACCTACACTCCCCTAACACCATGGGTAATATAGTACGGCCAATTCACCGAACCTGCACATCTTTGATTTGAGCAAGCATCACACAGTCACCCAAGGCTGAGAATGAACCTGGGTCCCTTGTTCTGTGAGGCAACAGTGCTAACCACTGAGTCACCATTGCAAAAAGACTTCCCAACTTTTATACTCCAACCCCCTTGGCATGAAGGACAAATGTTCCATTAGCCTTCCTGCTTACCTGCTGGGTGTGTGTGCTCGCTTTTCTGTGTTTTGTACATAAGTATCCCCAAGACTCTTTGTGTTGCAGCTTTCTGCAGTTTCTCTCCATTTAAATAATATTTTGTACCTTTGAAGAGAAACTCAAGCTTTAGAGGATGCCTTCCACCTCACCTCCCACCAGCAAAGATGCTCCACATATTTCAGAGGATGATCTATGTCGAGTAGGTACAGGGTCACATTCTGGTGAGCATAGTATTGCTACAGGTTTGCAGGTAGATGAGGCAGGAACAGCAGAGGTCTTTGATACTTGGAGAACTGCTGGAAAATAGCACTCAGCCAAGCCCAGTTGAGATGATGATCTTTTAAAACTTCTGACGACTTCCTTCTTCCTTGTTGACCATCTGAAAGGGCAGTGATGAGTTTACATGCCACAGGTTCATCATGTGGAGCAGTGCAAAGAATGCTGAGATTCTCAGTCACTGCTATCTCTGGGAGGAATAGAACCTTAGAAAATGAAATAAAATCTCTTACTGCAACTGTACCATATCTGGTGTACTGTGAGCAGTTTTGAATCTTATTTAAGAAAAGATATCATTTCATTGAAGGCAGTTCAGAGAAGGTTCACTCGGATGATTGCCTGGTATGGAGGGATTGTCTTATGAGTAACTCATTGGTGTTTAGAAGAGCGACAGGTAATTTTATTGAAATATATAGGATTCTTAAGGGGCTTGACAGGTAAGTGCTAAGCTTAAATTAGGTGGTTGAGTTTCATAAATCAATCAGCATAGCTTAGCCCAACTTTATCTCGTAATAGATGAAAGGTCCTTTCAAACAGAAATCTGAGTAATATAAGCATATCCTGCTTACAACTCTGTGTAACTCGTTACTGATTTTCTGGCCTGGAAACCTTGAGGAGACAGATACAAAAGTGGAAAATACTAGGTCTGGTATTATCTGTGGGGAGAACAAAAGTTAATGTTTCAGGTCTACTGATCCTTCTTCAGAGGAGACAGATGACTTGTCCATCTCCCACACCTCTAAGATCTCACATTGTCATTGAGCTAGGTGCTGCAAATGATCACTATTCTAGAAACTCAGTTTTTGAGCATTGGAGTGCTCCCCCGAGTGTCCAGGCAACAGCAGAAGCATAACTTCAATTGGTTGTTCGGTTATGGATTCACGGGATGCACTGTTCAGCATCAGTACAAGGGTTGTGCACTGGGGCTGTTAGCTATGCCTTATGAGATTACACTTTGGCAGCACTAGCCAGCCTTGGAAAGGATGTTGAAAAGTAAACGGTTGAGGAATCTGGGAGTTATGCAGAATGTAAGAATCATGCCAGCACCCTTAGTAGAGGGCACATAGCTGCAGGATAGTTTGTTCAACTAATCCACCTATTTGAAATCAGCAAGTAGTATCTTTCAGTGATCAACTTCCACACGTGAAACGAAAGAAAACAAACCATGGTAAACAGAAACATATAAATTCCAAAAGCTTATAAAAATAATCTGTCTTTTTGCTATTTTCATGATTTGCCTTTTGTAAACAATTATAAAACCTAAGCAGAAATTAGGCAACAAGATTGGGAGAAATGGGTATCGAGTATTTTAACTGACAAGGCTGACTCTGTAAAAATCCAACTGCTCGTCTCCAGAGATATTTACTACTTAGTCCTACCCCTTTATGAGCCCCTTATCTATTATTATACTCCATATTTGAATAGAGTTATTCACACCTGCAGCTTAACAAATGTATTTACCATGCTCCATGCATGTATGCGCATGGTTTGCAAAATCAAATTCAGTTCTCGTGTTATTCCCTGTTGGTTTGACTACATATTTCTAGTGCTACCTATTTCTCCTAAGCTTTTGTATTCAATGTTCATCCATTCTAATACTACATCCTCATTCTCATCCCTTAGTCAAGGTTAAACCCTTTCTAACACTGTAAGCAAACCATCCCACAAGGATGTTGGTCCAAACCATATTGAGGTACAGATAAAAGGTAAAAATAAGGACTGCAGATGCTGGAAACTATATTCTGGATTAGTGGTGCTGGTCATTTATCTCTCCACCCTTCAGACACTCTGCCTGTATTCCTGATGAAGGGCTTTTGCCTGAAACATCGATTTTACTGCTCCTCGGATGCTGCCTGAGGTGCTTTTCCAGCACCACTAATCCATATTGAGGTATAACCTATCAGGATTGTATAGGTGTCACCTCCCCAATAAATGGTCTCAATGTCCAGAAGTCTAAGCCTTCCCTCCCCCACTGTTTTAGTCATCCATTGTTTGCTGCCTTCTCCTACTTCAATACTTACCTATATGCAACACAAGGAGTAATGCAGAATTTTCTCCCTTTGCGGTCCTGCTTGCTGGTGCAAGACCTTCCTTAGTCCTCAGACATTTAAGAATTCCAACCCACAAATTACAGAAATGATAAGATTCCTTTAAAAAGCTTTAGTGAAACAGTAAAATCTTTACTACTTTGTAATACAATATTGCAACTTGAGGAAGTCTTGTGATACATTAGGTAGCTTCCAAGTCAAAAGCTCCAGGTTGAAGTCCCAATGCAGGGATTTTGATAGCCAGTGAAAATGTTTTCATGACATGACCAAACATGTTGAGTATCCACTTGCAAATTCTTTACACACATACCAATGTCAGGTAGTAAGAGCAGGAGAGCTACCTGGTCAGTTATGCATTAGAAAGAGTGTTCACCATAACTCCAAATTACTGCATTCAAGTAAAAGCACAGGTTGCTCCAGCAATCAGATTCAAAGAGTGAATTTACTACACCATCACATCCAATGTGCTTTGGAGTACTGTGTATAGTTCTGGTTGCCCTGATATAGGAAGGATATTATTAAATTGGAGAGGATACAGAAAAGATTTACCAGGACATTACTGGTACTGGAGAGTTTGAGTCATAAGGAGAGGCTTGATAGACTAGGATTTTTTCCCTGGAGGATAGGATGTTGAGGAGTGACCCTATAGAGGTTTATAAAATCATGAGGGGCATGGAAAAGGTGAATAGCAAATGTCTTTTCCCTAAGGTAGAGAACACTAGAGGGCATAATTTTAAGGTGAGAGGGGAAAAATTTAAAAAGGACCTGAGGGGCAACCTTTACACACAGAAAGTGGTTCATATGTGGAATGAACTGTCAGAGGAAGTGGTAGAGGCAGATAATGTTACAACATTTCAAAGACATTTAGCCAGTACATGAATAGGAAAGGTTTAGATGGATATGAGCCAAGCACAAGCAAATGTGACTAGTTTAGTTGGGGAAACTTGGATGGCATGGAGGAGTTGGACCTAAGGATCTGTTTCCAAAGGAGGCTAAGGAAATTCGACATGTCTGTAAAGACTCTTACCAGTGTTTAAAGGTGTGCTATAGAAAGCATTCTATCTCGATGGTATGGCAATTGCTTTGTCCAGGACCATAAGAAACTACAGAGAGCTGTGAAAACAGCACACTCCATCACACAAGCCATTGACTCCATCTATACTTCCCACTGCCTCAGGAAGGCAGCCACCATAATCAAAGAGATCTCCCACCCCAGTTGCACTCTCTTCCAACCTCTTCTGTCAGGCAGAAAATGCCTGTATGATCCCTTGACTCTATAAGTGGTAAAGAACACAGAAAGAAAAAATTATAAGGAATCTCCCTCAAATATTCAGTTTGACATTTATTATAGTTTTCACTGATTGACCAAATCACTCTCTATTGACTATAGTACCAAAATTCAAAAGAAACTGTCTTATTTACATTTAAAGTGCCATCAAGATGTACTATGCTGATGTTGGTTGAACTTGGTTCAGGTTGACTGAATTAGCAATTTTCCAGAAATGATGTTTGAACTGTTTGTTTGTTAGTTAGTAATTAGTTGTGCTTATCAAGTCTTAGGGTGACTGACTGACATCATCATTTCTAGAGCTTCAAGGTCTGCTTAATAGCCTTTTTAATTTTTCTCTGATAACACTGTCTGGCATTACACTTGAAAAAATTGCTTCACATAAACATCTCATAGTCAAACAGGTTTGAGGAGAACAAATTTTCCTACATTTTTCCTACTTTTACCAGCCTTCTAACTGGTGGCCACTCACACACCCCAACCACCAGCCCAACACCACTGCTCGCCTCAGAGTCCCCTGCAACAGTCATTGTCTTCTTACCCTCCGACAACAGCAAGGTCATGCAGTGTTTTGGAAATATATCAGCAACTGCAGAAATGTTTGTCTCTTACCCAAACTATACTATTCCTTATCATTATTGCTTCCTCATTTTCCTCCTGTTCCTTTCTATAGTTGAGCCACCTATGGTGCTGTGAAATTGACTTTGACTGCACTCTGCAGATCATCATTCAGTATTCAGATGGTTACAGTGCAGTCAGGGGACTTCTGCACTCCCTGCCTGAACCTATTTTGCTGCCTGCCTATCACTCAGTCATTCTCCTCCTTCAGCATCAATGTTGTTGTCTTTCGCTGAAAAATTACGGCAAACCTTGTATTACCCAGCACCTATGGGACCAGGAGTGTGCCAGTTAATCAAATATTCTGCATAATTGCAAGGTCCACATGAACAATGGAAAAACACACACTAAGTAATGGAAATGTAATGCGGGGGTACGTACATCACTATTATACTTTTTTTGTGGGATAAATCATATAAGTAACCATGCACTTTTGCCTTAAATAAAATTTAGCAGCAGAGAGCCTTCTCAATCGCACCCTCAACAGATGACTTAGGCATTGAGGCAGACTGCAGTTTTAAGGAGAAATTGACTTGAAAGTGAATCGACTGTTGATACTTCATGTGACCCTCCAAATGAACAAGGAAATTTACATTGAGGTTAATAAAGTCTAAAAGTTATTAATAATTGCACAGAAAATACAGTAAATTTTGTGGTATTTGAAGCATATAATTCTTATCAGTTTATTGAGAGTGCCAGTTCATAAAGTGTGGTTAAAACAAAGTTTGCTTTATTATTAACTCTTTTACAAGCAAACAGATAATTACGCCTAACTTTCTCATTTTGATTAGGACCAAGCCATTCAACTTGTGAATCTGTGGATGAATTCCTGAAAGGACAACTGAATTCCCCCAGCTCTATTGATTAAATATATTACATTTAACTGAAATGTTTCTCAAACATATGTTTCTTCCAGTAATTATTTATCCATCTTTGTGGTCAAAGAAATGTCTCACTTCCAATAAGAAATTGCAAAATACGAAAACAAACTTTATTAACAAATAAAATTGATTAGATGACGCAAATTCATAAACAAGACCTCCTGGGTAAGTTTTCATCTGATGTTGATCACTTTTTGGTTGGTAGAGGACAGCACTATTTGGAAACCAGGCATTGGTCATCATTATTCTGACTAGCATTTAGCCTTAAAACTAAAACACCCTTACATTCAGTTCCTTATCATTTGGTGTGCTCTTTACATATCCATATTACCACAATCTGCTGTTCCATTGATCTCTCCTATTATCTCTCCAGAAATAGCGACACATCTACAAGCAGCATGAGACACTCCAAAGATACCTTTGACAGTGTTCCCCAAACTTTATCCTGATTCTTCAGTGAGAAACAAGAGAATTATAGAATTCCTACAGTGTGGAAACAGGCCCTTTGGCCCAGCAAGTCCACACCGACCCTTCGAAGACAAACCCACCCAGACCCATTCCCCTACATTTACCCCTGACTCAGGCACCTAACCTACACATCTCTGAACATTATGGGCAATTTGGCATGGCCAATTCACCTAACCTACATATCATTGGACTGTGGGAGGAAACTGGAGCACCTGGAGGAAACCCACACAGACACAGGGAGATTGTGAAACACCACACAGGTAGTCACTCGAGGCTGGAATGAACATGGGTCCCTGGCACTGTGAGGCAACAATGCTAACCCCTAAGCCACCGTGCTAAGAGGTGGAAGGTGAAGGCAAGGGGCTGGACAGCAAGACTCTCACGACCCACTCAATGCTGTCCTGTTGCCTCACAATTATCAGATAGCTTCAGAGAAACTGTTCAGCACTATTTGGAACTATGGGATCACATAGACTGATTGAATAGGAATTTCTCAAAGGTTCAAGAAATTGAAATGTTACGAATTAAAAGAAAAAATATCATTATCAATGTGTCTGTGGACATGTTGGCCAAGGACTGGTAGGATTTAACCAAGAAATGAGATAAGCTGATGAGTATGCGATTCACAGCTCGCAATGTCAAGGTCAGTGCTCCTGGGAAAATACTCGTATGATACTCATGAAAAAAGGAAGAAAAACAGATGCAACTGTCAGATACAAATACACTTCAGGTCATGTTTGCTGACCTTGTCAGCCAGCTTCCCAAGGCTTACATTGCAAAGCATAAAGAAATCAAATGATTTCAAAACCTGTATTGAACACTTCCTTGATATATTGGTTTACAGTGCCATTGTGTTGCACAAATCTTCAGTAATTTAACACCACCAACAAATACTCCCAATTCTAATCATAACTGATGAAATCTATCAGGATGGAAAACATGAGTATAGTTGTGGATAAAAAAAACCTCCAACAGTTCATTGGTGAGCAGTTCATTTCAAAACCATTTAGCAGAAGAAGAAATACCCAGAAAGTTCAAGATTCTGGGATACAGTTCAAGAACCTGAACTGTTTTGTGGTGCCTCGAGAAATGTAAGTTTCCATGTGCATCATGCTATGAACCCATTTAGAACAGAGATAGTGTTGAATTGAATCTAAGACCCAACAGGATTATTTTTGCATGTTTCGTAAACAGTGTAAGAAAAAAAAATTCTGCTAATATTAATATTCTCTTGTCACATGTGTGATAACGGGTATTACAAATGTTGCAGGGCAAACGTATTCATTTACTGCATCAAATACATAGCAACAGAATTATATCTTTCTTTTTCAAGCACCTTTAATATTCATTTTGAGACTATATCCACTTTCTACAAATTGTGAACTACCATACAATATAGTCTACAGTACAAGCAAGGTGAAGGGCATGCTCCTGTTTAGATCAATGGTGCTGCATTGGAGATAATCAAGAGTCTCAAGTTCCTAAGAGTGATGATTGCCAACAAACTGTTCTGGTCCACCCATGTTGATGCAACAATCAAGAAAGCACAACAATTTCTTTACTTCCTCAGGACACTAAAGAAATTTGGCATGTCTGTAGAGACTCGTACTAATTTTTAAAGATGTGCTAATGAAAGCATTCTGTCCGGATGTATCACAGCTTGGTATGGCAACTGCTCTGCCCAGGACCATAAGACACTCCAGAAAGTTGTGAACACAGCCCAGTCCATCATGCAAGACGACCTTCTATTCATTGATACCATTTATACTTCTCGCTGTCTCAGGAAGGCAGCCAATATCATCAAAGAGGTCTTCCTCCCCAGTTATAATCTCTTCCAACCTCTTCCATTGGGCAGAATGTACAAAAGCTTAAACCCACAGACCAAAAGATTCAAAAACAGCTTCTCCCCCCATTTTATTAGCCTTCTGAAGGGACCTCTCAAATTTTAAATTTAATGTTGATCTCACTCTTTGTGCATATTGCTTGCAGCCGTAACACTTTATTTGCTGCTCTACAGATATCAATTACTTTCATTTGTGTTTTTCCTATTAAGGTTGGGTAACTTCGGTACTCTAGCCAAATGATCATTGTTTACAAGTCTTAAAAATGACTTTTGGTAATTATCTGACTACATGTTAACTGAGACAAACCTTCTCCACAACTGATCTATACACTTCTGGCTAGAACTGATGAATGGGGATCAAGGACATGAAACTTGGAGTTAAAACAAAAGTTGTCCCCAGTCTTGCTTAGTGTGCTCAGGCTAAAAGTAGTAAACATACTGCCACAAAGACTAAAATCTGCTAATCAGGGGTTGAACTAAAAGTCATTGTCAAGAGTTAGATGAACAAAAGTTGTAATCAATGGTAGAATATTTTCTGTAGAAATACGTTCCAGAAATGTGCCAATGCAAAGGAGCAAAGTTATAAAAGCAATTGATATTACAAATCCAATCAACTTATAAAGAAATGTTCAGATATACTAAGCCTTTTGTTAGATTTTGCCCAAATTTGGGCTTGATTGACCTCTTTTGAAATTCACAATAAAGCATATATCATTACAGGAAGTTTTATATGAAAGGTGGGAGCATCTATCAAACAGATCGCCATCACAAACCTTTGGGGGCTTCTGCCTCTCTAATTTATGCCCATAAAATGGACAAGAAAAGTAACGGAGGCCTAAAATTCGAGATCTCTACCATTTATACATGCCCTGAAATTTCTGAGACTTCTTCCAAAAGATGGATTGTCTGTAGCCTACAGATGATACATTCCATTCAGTGCACAGAATCATTCTCAATCCAAACTACCCAAGGCCCTGGTAGGAGGCAGCAGTACAGCTGCATCATTTAAATCACCTGAACTTTTAAACCCAAATTAATCCCTGCAGTTCGTGTATGCATTGTCTGATTTTTGCCCCTAGGTATGACTTTTTAATAAGTTGTTCAAATAATTGTATATTTAGTTCTATGTATCATCAAATGCACTCAAAAAATTAGATTAGGCAGTTGTGTGAACAAGATATTGTTCTAGTGTCACCTGGTGAGTTGCATATTTTGTTTTAATCTTCAAATGTGACACAAAATGCCAGTTAAGAATATATAAATTGATTTTTTCATCAGTGAAATAATTGAATATGTATTGATCTAATCAACATGATTGCACACTTCAGAATTATACTCTTGAATTTTTGGTAATGGGCACAATCATGAAATGTCAGCAGTATAATGTGTGCTGTAATCACCTAGTTTACTCGTTAGATGTATTCTGAAAAAAATATCGCTGTAAGGATTCTCTACATTTGGCAGTACTGCAAAGAAGAAGTTGTGCAGGAATTTTGAAGCTTTGATGGATGACTTCATATCTTAAAGTAACTTCCACATAATGATTTGTGTCATTACCAAATTGATGGCATTCACACTGCATCTTTCACACTGCAGCATAAACAAAAGGTCACCAGGGTTAAGCAGAGAAAATGTTTGAAATTCCAGTTTAATCTGAATCGGACAGGTTTTCATCTGCTTGGACTTTTCAAGAAAATCTGTTCTGGTTCAGTTGATTTAGATTTTGGATGGCATTAAAAAGAAAATAAGATGGGAGAAGAACAATTCTGTTTATTATGTTGCTTTTACTTCTTTGGCAATCTATAACTTATTCTTTCATTGACTTTATCCAATAAATATAATCTCTCATTAAGGTTCTGAAAATTTCTCCAATGAGCTGTTAAGGAAATTATGAATTTAGATTTTTAATCAAATGATTTTTTTTCATCATGAAAGCCAATTTATTTTATCAAAGGAATTCAGATTAGGAAGCATCTTACATTTAAATACATTTCCTATAATTGTCTTGCTTGAGGAACATGACAGGACAAGAGTTTATTTATAATGTTGATTTGATAATTATTTTCACAGCTGTGGGAAAAGAATATCCTTCTCTTGGTTAAAATGGCATTTAGTACAACTATCACCTGATAACGTGATTTCTCATCTCTTTCTTCTTTATGGCCTTCAAACTAGCAAAAGTCAAACAGCTCCTTCCTCAACATCCACAAATGTGTATAGCCACAGCACAGACAGTCCCAAGTGAAGTCATCAGCTTTTTCCTTTGTAATCTCCCTGACCTCACCAGGATATTTGCTATGGCTGACTTCCAATCCCTCTCCTCTATTATCTATTTTAAGAGATTGTCTTCACTTGGCTTCATTCCCACTTGCCCTAAAGTTGCCAAGTGCTCTGGCCTGGTCACTTCTTGGCTGCCTTTTTCTTAATTATATGTTACCGTTCACTAACATTAGTTTTTGGAGGCATAGTTGGAATCATTTTCAATATATAATCTGATGCTTCCAATCTCCAAATCTATAGAACCTCAACTCAATGTTTAATCAGGTTGCATGACCCATTTCCAAAAAGGGAAAGAGATAAGGAGATGTATACAGATCCAACATATTCCTTTTAAAGATGAATTGCAGGAACAACAAGCCCAGAGAAACCTGGATGTGTAGGAATATTCAGGACTAGAAAAGAAAGAAAAAAAGAGATTTTCAAGATGCAAAGGGAATAAATCAATGAAGTGGAGTTCAGAAAGTGCAAGAGGAAACTTAATAAAGAAATTAGGAAAACAAAGGAAAACAAAGCTCAATTACATGAGAAAACACCAGTGGGTAAAATTTGGGGAATGCAAGATATTCTATAAACATGTTAAGGGGAAGGAGATAACCCGTGAATGAGTAGGGCCTATTAGGGACCAAGGTGGCAATCTGTGCATGGACTTGGAGGATATTGGTAGAGCATTAAATGAGTACTTTACTTTTGTCTCCTTGAAGAAGGAGAATGTGTAAAGAATTTGGGGAGATGGATTGTGAGTAATATGGGTAATAAGGAGGTATTGGCAATTCTGGCAGGCTTAAAAGTGGAAAAATCCCCTGCTCTGGATGAGTTGCAGCCCAAGCTGCTTTGACAGGTGAGGGAGGAAATGACTGGGGTTCTGACCTAAATTTTAATTCCCTCGTTGGTCACAAGGAAGGAGCCAGAAAATTGAAGGACAACTAAAATGATTCCATTTTTCAAGAAAGGTGGTACAGATAAACCATGGAATTACAAAGACTTACAGAACTACAGAAACCAGTGAGTCTTACATTGGGAAGGTATTGGAAAAGATTAAGAAGGAGAGAATTAATCTCCACTTGGAAAAGTAAGGTTCTATTAGCAAGGAGGTCATGCCTTACAAATTTGATGGATTTTTTTCGAGGAGGTGACCAGGTATGTAGATGAGGGTAGTGTAGTTGATGTAGATTATAAAGAGTTTGACAAGATCCACATGCAATACTTATGAAGAAGGTAAAAACACACAGGATAGAGGGTAATTGGCAAGGCAGATCCAAAATTGGTTTAGCAATAGGAGACACAGTATATTTGTGTGACTGGGGCCCTGCATCCAGTAGCATAAAAGAGAGGTCTGTGCTAGGTCCCTTATTGTTCATGATAATGAGAATGTCAGGAGGAATGATAAGAAAGTTTGCAGAACATTAAGATTAGACGGGTGATTAATAGTGAGGACGAAGGTCGAAGGTCACTTGAAGAAATGGATAGGTTGGTCAAATGTGTATAACAGTGGATGATGGAATTTAACTCTGAAAAGTGTAAGGTTATGCAATTTGGAAGAAATAACAAGGGAGGGCTCAACAGATGATAGAACATTAAGAAGCTCAAAGGAATAAAGGGATCTTGGGGTACTTGTCCTCAGATCCCTGAAGGTGGCAGGATAGGTTAATAGGACCTGCAGGACACATATCTGTGGCATAGATTATAAGAGCAAGGAGATCATGTTGGAGCTGTACAAAACTTTGCTTAGGCCACAGCTAGCATACTGAGTGCAGCTCTGGGTGCCACACTACAGGAAGGATATGATTGCCATGGAGGGGGCGCAAAGGAGATTCACCAGGATATTGCCTGAGTTGGAGTAGTTTGTCTGTGAGGAGGGGCTGAATAAATTGGGTTGCTTTCTTTAGATCAGAAAAGGCTGAGGGCTGTACTGATTGAGTTGTATTGATAATGAGGTGCATTGACAGGGTACACTTATCCCTACAGAAGAGTCATTAACAGGGATGGGGGAGGGGGGGCATAATTTTAAGGCAAAAGCAAAAGGTTTAGAAGGGATTTGAGGAAAATTCTTTTCAACCAGAGGGTGGTGTAAATTTGGAATGCACTGCCTGGGAGGTGGCAAAGGTGGGGAATGTCACAATCTTTAAAAAGTATGTGGATGAGCAATTGAAACATATTAACATTCAAGACAATGGGCCCAGTGTTGGAAGGTGGGTTTAGTGTGCACAGGTCAGCACAGACGCAATGAGTGAAGACATTGGGAAGACTCAAAATCAATTTGTTTGGTACCAAAGTCTTCGTTCCTCTGCTCCTCTATGGGGTGATGCCTAGTTGTTTTCTCAAGCTGGCGCCTTGATTTGTTAGTGCTGCTGAATTTCAAATTCAATATTACTCTAGTCTCCCAGCTTGCCTTGATCCTCTACAATTTGCATACTGATGTGACAGGTCCACAGAAGACACCATTTCCCAGTCGTGCATGCATCCCTGGAACATTTGGATAACAAGGACACCTATGTCAGACTCCTGCTACAGCTCCATCTTCAACCTCATTATCCCACCTGATTAAACCCAAAGCGCTGAGACCTAAGTCTCAGCTCCACCCTCTGTAATTGGATCCTCAGTTTTCTGAGCTACAGGCTGTGATCAGTGAAGACAGACAACTACACCTCCTCCACAATAACACTCAACATGGGAGCCCTCCAAGGATGCATCCCCAGCTCCCTGCTGTACTCCCTGTACACCCATGAATGTATTGCCAAATTCTAAATGAACACCACCTACAAGTTTACTGACGATACCATTGTGGTAAGATAGACATCTAACAGCAATGAGTCAAAATACAGAAAGGAGATAGAGGGCTGGTGACGTGATGCAGTGAGATCAACCCCTCTCTCAGCATCGACAAAATTAAAGAACTGATCATTTACTTCAGAAAGAAGGCAAGAGATCACATCTACTTCAATGGAGAGGATGGAGAGTGTCAAGTTCCTAGGAGTGACGATATCCAGCCTGTCCTTGACCTTCCACGTACATGTCATAGTCAAGAAGGCATAACAACACCTCTTCCTTCTCTGGTGGCTCAGGAAATTTGGCATGTCCACAAGGTCTCTCACTAATGTTTACAGATGCACCATTGAAAGCATAGTGTCCGGGTGCATAATGGCTTGGTATGGCAACTGCTCTGCCCACAATCATAAGAAACTACAGAAGATTGTTGTGCACAGCCCAGACCATCATGGAAGCCAACCTTCCATCCAAGCAGTCCATTTAGACAGCCTCAGAAGGGCTGCCAACATCATCATTGAGCCATCACACTCACTAATGCTCTCTTATAACTCTTTCCATTAAGCAGAAGATACAGAAGCTTGAACACATGTACCAGAGGGTTGAAGAACAGCTTCATTCTGGCCATTATTAGACTGATGAATGGACTCTCCAACTTCAAATAATGCTGGTCCTGCTCATGTTGATCTTGCCTAGCGCACAGCCTGTGCGATGTATGCCTCTGTCTTTTTTTTTCACCCTATGATCTATATGTCCTTGCTTATTATGATCGGCCTGTACTGCTCATAAACAAAGCTTTACACTGTACTTAGGTACACAACAATTAAGCAATCAAATCAAATCACATCAAAGTTTGCCTGCTTCTTTACCTCTATTTCTGAAGAATCATGTGCACTTTTCCAAGTCAGTCACTAACATCTGGAACTCCCCCCCACCCCCCGGCAAGAAGAATATATCTCCTTTACATACTCCCTGTGCCTTTCATTGTCTTCTCCCCACCTACTTCAGTCTTCTTCCTTCAGCCTCTCCAAAAGAATCCCCAGTCTCTCACGGAGGTCTGCAAGTGCAACCTCAGAGATGTATCTATGATTTCTTTCATATCCAGCTCCGTTGATGATCCACAATGTGGGCTGGATGCAGACCCAACAATGATGACAGCTCCCTCTGGTGCTATTGTAGCCATAACATTTCTTAGAGGTGATAAATTCATTCCAAAGGAGGTGAAAAGCCTGCCTCATGTCAATTAACAATCTCTCGGCCTTTAAATACCTGTGGGTCAAGACAGCAATTTGACTCTAAGCTCCCCTCTGACCTTTAAACCAGGGGTATAAGGTTGGGAGGTTTTGAATGGATTGAAGGAGAAATATTTCACCCAGAGAGTGATAGAGATCAGCATTTCCTGAAATGGGTGTTACAGGCAGAAGACTTCATAATATTTAAAAAGTGTTTGAATATGCAGTTAAAGTACCACAATCTACAAAGCCAAATACCAAAGTTGGAAAATGACGTTGGATTGATTGGTTCTTTGCCAACTGATGTAGTCTAATGGAACTATTGGCCATCTTCCCTGCTTTGAATATCTATGAGTCTATGATTTTATTTTATCCTATTCCCTCTCCCCAGACAAATTTCATTGTTGTGATCATGGCTTAATTATTTTTAACGTGCTACACATCTATTGAGATAACGATGGCTGGGTTACGAGCTGTAGCAAAATCTGGGTTTGTTTTAAAAATTCTGTGTAAAAGTAACACATATGACTTAGACATTACTTTGCTGATTGGGAGAAGAGATTTTCATGGCCTTTTGCCATAGATGTATCCCTTAGATCCCGTTCGACACAAATGAATAAAATTGAAACACAGGAATCCAATGTTGCACTATGCTGCAGGTATGCACTGCTCCGCTTTGGAAACAATCTGCATATAATAACCATAACTGTGTACACAATTAAAGCAACTTAAACAGTACACTATACATCCTGCCAGGTGCAGTA
Source organism: Hemiscyllium ocellatum (assembly GCF_020745735.1). Classification (NCBI taxonomy): domain Eukaryota; kingdom Metazoa; phylum Chordata; class Chondrichthyes; order Orectolobiformes; family Hemiscylliidae; genus Hemiscyllium; species Hemiscyllium ocellatum. The sequence goes on along the minus strand of NC_083409.1, from coordinate 62,606,852 downwards.
AAGTGTCGCTCCAGCAACAGCCCATGTTTCAGTCTGAGCATTATAGCAAAGTGCTTCTGTCATAATTGCTTTGTGCAAAATCCATCACCATGGTGATAGACTCAAAGCCCTGTTGGCTGTTCAGATAGAATGTTACTCAGAACAATAGGTAGCTACCCGTGACAAAATCAGATGGCAAAAGGGCTAAGGTTAACTTGAGGTACCTAACCTTGTTCAGTTCATTGTGAGGTTTCCAGTTATCCTTTACCTGTAACTGCAGTAACTGCTGGTTCATGTATGAAGCCTCAGATTTTTGGACAATTTTCCTCTCTACCAGCACTCCAACTGACAAAGTCTGTCAGGAGAAATTTAATTCAGGTTCTGGGCCAATTACAATAAATATGTGAAGTTATTCAAAGGCAAATAAAGGGATCCTGTAGTGTCCTCCCTCCCTTTACCTGTTTTGGAGCCTGTAAGATATGTTATAACAGACCTGTCTGGGACAGGTGGCTATTGAACTGGGATCTTCTGGTCAAGAAACAGGGAGAATGGTATTGCAACACAAAGTTCCTGTGACTGCCCTCCCTTTACCCTGGTCCTAAACACCATCTCTCTAGACCCTAGTCTCAGTCACTGAGAACTACTAATTTCAAATAGGGTTCCCTGAATCCCTTAAAGCATGTAATAAAAACAGAACATTGTTTCTAGTATATAGCACAGCACTGTATAACGTAAGGATTTTATTGAAGTAAAGTTTAAGATGGCAACCTAGAGGATATATGCTTCATGGTCGAGGTCACATGTCTACAGCAGACTCGGACAGACATTTGTACATGATTATACTTAAATCTAAACATTCCCCTTTTGACAAAAATAAAGAAATAAATGGCTTAAATCACCATGTACATTTTTCATTACCTGGGCAATCAACCATATACACGAGTATTCTTATGCCCTTGCAGCTTGTTATTTCCATCAGTCCCTAGACATATTATCATTAAATTGTGCTGGAAACTTAGTTGTTTGCATAGGTGTTGTTGTCATTAACTGTTCATTTCGATATGTTGCTTCACCAGTTCATGGGTCATTTGTTGTAGCTGTGATAGTTGTGTTATTCTATTTCTGATGTTGAGTTGCTATGCAACTGAGTCTGATGGTTGAGGTGTGTGCTATGTACAACGTTCTATGTTCAAGTGCCTGTTGTTGTGGAACAGACTCTGCAGCTGGGTGGATGTGTCAGTGGTTGGGCTGGAACGTCTAGTTCATTTCCAGCATGTACGATCAAAGTGACAACTGCACCTCATATTTCCCAGGCTGCCTTTTGTTGAGATTGTTGAATGTTCGTTATTACTTCTTACTTCAGTTGCTATTGGAACAGAAGTGTGATTGCTGCATGACTTTAGTCTTTGTACGTGACTATTTTCCATGCTATTAATAAGTGTGTTTTTTCCACTCAAGAATTGCCTTGCTTTCATCTGATTTGGTTGATTCTTTCATGATTCCTTCTGCAATTTCGCTGCCATCCCAGCCTTTCTATTTGTCTGGGGATAGTATGAACATAATGTTTCACGTTGAATTTCCCAATCTTTCACTAAGCTCCTGAATTCTGCATGTGTGTACCAAGGACCATTATCACTCGTAACAATGTTGCCATTGCCATAATGGCTGAAGAATGCTTCCAGGCATTGAAGCCAACCGGTCCATCTCCCAGTAATCAAATTAATGAGTCTATTGTAACAAGATAAACAGTTCCAGTGAATGTGAAGAGATCTATTCCCAGCTTCATCAAGTCTGCCTGGGATTTCAGTGGCTCTATAACTTGGTTCTCATTATGCGCCTTGCACTGGATGACACGGAGCTTGTTTTCACTTCTTACCTTTAGCCAGTAGAGATCTTGCCTTCTTCACACTTGACTCAATTCCTCAGTGGCTGGCATGGAAGTGCTATTGACTGTTTTGGGATAATTACTCTATTTACCTTGCACAATGTGCCATCTGGGCCCGTCATCTTTATATGGAGAAAGTGAGGACTGCAGATGCTGGAGATCAGAGCTGAAAATGTGTTGCTGGAAAAGCACAGCAGGTCAGGCAGCATCCAAGGAACAGGATAATCGACATTTCGGGCATGAGCCCTTCTTCAGGAATGATTCCTGAAGAAGGGCTCATGCCCGAAATGTCGATTCTCCTGCTCCTCGGATGCTGCCTGACCTGCTGCGCTTTTCCAGCAACACATTTTCAGCTGTCATCTTTATATGTCAGATATGCTTATATCACAAGTGTTAATATTTTAATCAACCTATTCAGAAGTGTAGTAACATACCTCTGGAGCAAATAGGACTTGAACCCAGCTCAGGGGTACTGACAATCCCACTACACCACAAGAGCCCAAGCAAGTGTACCCTTGATGCTTTCTGGCCATCCTTTTATTACTATTTCTTGTAACAGTTGAAGATTTGCATCTTGTAGGATAGTCTACTTGATTTTAACAAGGCACTTGTCAGCTATATGCAGCATCTCTGCAGGGCTAGTGACTTCTAAAGCATGACAAGCTACTGTTTCACATTGAATTGGAAAGATTGAACACATTATTGTCACATCCTTCACTTTCTGCTCTCAGCAGCATGTATGTAATAAGCATATACTTTTAAGTCACTTCTAGGTGATACCTCTGTGACTGAAGTAACATTTTTCTGGGAGCTTTAGTGTAGATCATAGCAGCTTGAGGAAAAGGTTTTGAAAGTGCAAGTGGTGGGACCCAACTGTCAGTTTATCTTTTCCTAGAAAGTATTAATTAAAATGTTTATAAGCAAAGACAATGGCTAGGCATGCTTTCTCAATCACCTTTCACTAGTTTTCCTTGCTGCATGTAGCTCCAGGGCCTACCTCACTAGCAAAACACTGCAGGGTGACTTTATCATTTACATTGTAGTATATGACTGGTGTTGCTGTCACTGGTAGCTTGATTTTATTGAAAGTTGTCTCTTCTTCTGTGTGGAAAATGTGTTGCTGGAAAAGCACAGCAGGTCAGGCAGCATTCAAGGAGCAGGAGAATCGATGTTTTGGGCATGAGCCCTTCTTCTTTGTCCCAATACCACTGCATAATGGCTGACACTCCAAAGACAATTCGGACCAGAATAGCTGATGAATCCAACAAACCATTATATTGCTTTCACATCTGTTGACTGCTGCATTGCTGCTACAGCTCTCACTGTTTTGGGAGCCATGTGAAGACCTTTTGCTGATGCCACCCGGTCAATGATTTTGACCTTAGGTAGCTTTAATTGTAGTTGCTTCTTGTTCCCCTTGAGGGTCATCTAGTAAGCTCTGTCAAACACTAGATTTTGATTGTGGTCAGGAATACATCAATGTGTCTGTGTATCTATAACCTAGCAGATTATGCACTGGCAGCTTACATTCCTGGAAGTTCACTTAACATCTCATATTAGTTGTGTTGGCATTCCTCTGAAGCAATGGAAATGCCAAATGGCATTTACAACCATCTGTATCTCCCAAAGGGGGCATCCATAGCATATTTAGAAGGCATTACTTTCATCTGGCTTCGTATGCCACATCCTTCACATTTAGTACTGTGAAGATATTTAGCTTTGCAAGTTCTGACAAAATTCTTTCAGTAGTTGGCCACATATTTCACTGCTACCATTCAGCTTATCCATTGTGTAGGAACTATCACTTTCTTGATTATTTCTTCTCTTCCAGCTCTTCTATCTCATTTTTTTTCAGCCTGGCCTTGAAAGCAGCTGGAATTTTCCTTGGTGGATGCTGAATTGATCTTGTATTATCATCTACTTTGAGATAATATTCTCCTTGAAGACAGTCAAACCCTGTGAACACAACTTTGTTCACATCTAGGTTGTGTTCCACCATAAATGGAACACACTGTGAAACTTTGCAAGTCTCTTGTGACATGTTGAGGGTTGCCAGTCCATGTCTAGGATTGCCCCAGCTAAGATGAATGGCATTTATTTGTCACCTATGATGTAGAATTCTAGTTATTTCAGAGTAACCTTTTCTCTCAGCATGTGCGTTATGCTATCGTATATTCTGAAGTTAAAAATTGCACAACACCAAGTTATAATCCAACAGGTATAATTGGAAGCACACTAGCTTTCGGAGCGTCGCTCCTTCATCAGGTTTCCAAATCATGAATATGTTCTGAAGCTTACTTTCTGAGGTTTCATTTTTTGATTGCCATGTTGAGCCACCTTGCACAGGTTTGTGAAGGTCATGATGTTGCTTGATACACTAGTGTCTATCTGACACTTTACAGTGAAGTAATGTTCCCTTTCTGCTGGCCTCATTCCAACAATCACAAACCACATCTCACCCATCAAATTTATCAAACCAATGTGTTGTATGTGGTGCGCAGTGATTCATCAGAATCGAAAGCTGCTCTTGCCCCAGTAGCCATCTGCACCTGCATATTTTACATGTTGCAATATTTCAGCTTTTTGCAGCAAGAATGCTGGTTTCCACATGCTGGAATTGCCCTCTGATGATGTTTGCATCCTACCCTTTGTCTGCAATAGTCCTACCCTGCATGTCTGGAGTAGCCATCAGCATAACACATGTCCTGATCTGTTCTGTCATGAATCTGCTCTTATTGTTGATTCACAATCTCAGTATTTCCTCACATGTCAATTGCTCTCCAGAATGTAAGCTTGTATTTCTTCAGTAGATGTGCTTTCACTTCTGAGTTCTTTATTCCTACAATCCTATTTCTAATTAGCTCATTCTTTAAAATTGCAAACTGACAGGTTTCTGCAAGCTAACTTAATGATTTTGCGTCTTGATCAATGGATGTTCCCAGTATTGAATGCATATTGTTCCTCTGTAACTTTCACTTGAGGCTGAAAGTATGCCTTCAAAACATTTACAATTTCTGCTGTGTGTTTTTTTTTTGCTCGTCAGGCACATTTAGATTGGAATATGTTTTGAAATGGTCTATTTCTAACAGTAATAAAATACAGTGACTTATTCTGCTTTGTTGAACAAATCCATAGCTATTGCATTATTTTGCTATTGTTCATGAAAGAACTCCCAGTATTGTCTAAGATTCTCAATAAACTGAAACAAGTTGCTACAGGAAAAGACTGCACTTATTTTCTCTTTAGCAGTGTTTTCATTGTGATCTTCATTTTTGTTATTTTATAGTGACAGCTCACAGTACGGTAGCTGTGCTCATTCAAATTCTGCTCATTCACTTGGGTACCTCTTCTGGCACCATGTTTTGACTGTAAAACACAGCAGTGTGTTCAACATGAGGACTTTTACAGAAGTGAAGATTCAAATGTCTGCCAATAAGACATGTGCCTAATGGTAAAAGATCACATGACTATGGCAAACTAGGACAGATACTTATACATGATTGCACTTCAGTCTAAACAAAGATGCTGTAAATAACTAACTGATCAGACAGCATCTGTGGAGAGAAGCCCAACATAACTTACACTCAGCCAAAAACATGAAGTTCAGCCCAGAAGTAACAGCTCAGCTCATCAATCTGAAACATCACCTCTGTTGCTTTCTCCATGGATGTTGCCTGGCAGGCTGAATATTTCCAGCATTTTCTGGTTTTGTCCCAATTTCTAATCTGCACTATTTTGCTATTTTGTCCCTTTAAGCAATTGTATGTCACTTATTGGCCTATAGTATAGGTCCCCAGTACAGCTCACCTGTTGGAGCCTTACCAATCTCATGTGACACTGAGACAGACAGACATTTCTTAGTAGATTATTGAGGGCAGGAGGGGACAGGGTGTGAAGAAAGAAAAACAAGACAGTTTGCTATCAGCCTGCCGTGATTTTGTAAAGCTGCTTGTCCTTCAGATTCCATAAAAAGAATATTTCAGGACATATAAGGGGAATTATATGCTGTTGCTGGATATTCACAATTTGTGAAATTAGTTATGTAGAGTTACCTAATATAGAATTCATGGCAAGGAGCCTGGCCATTTTGTTCAGTTTGTCTGTGCAGGTGATTCTGTTCCACATGTATATAAATAAACACAGACTTCCACTACTATTCTTTCTCAAAAAAAAAGTTACTGCATTAGTTATTGCTGGCTTGCTTCACATGCAGTGATGTCTTTAGAGATACAGGTAAAGCTCACAATTCCTTCAACTGTATGACACATATACTACATTTCATGATCTTATGCATTTTGAATTTTATTTTAGTATACTTTGATCTCAACAGCAAAGTTGATTTGAGACAGAGGTCATTTCATCACACCAACTCATTCGTCGATCACTGCCATCATTCCCAAGAAACAGAATACAACCTGAGTCCAACTTGCCATCAAATAAGAGGTATCTTTTCACAAGTTTATTTTGACTCATCTTTCTGGTTAACCCTCCCTTGCCTGATGTTCACAAGAATTGATTCCTTGTTGACACCTCCTGTCCAACCCTTATTGTTTAATGCCTCTCTGAATTTCAGTGATTGCAGTCAGTATAACACTTATTCCCAAAGAATAATTTATTTTTTTCACTTCTGAAGCACTGGAAGCCTGCTTTATGGAAATTAAATTAACAACAGAATTTCACTTGAGCTTAATAAAAGAACTAAAAATGCAATTAACCTAGAAAGTAGGTGATGCACAATTACCTTATTTCCCATCACAGTAATGCAGGCATTAGGCAAAGTTCTTGCTAGTTATTTACAATCATGATTGTAGCACACAGTCCACTCCATATTTGTTGAACCAAAGCTCTTATCAGTCTCAATCTTGATGATGCTCAATGACCCAGCTCTAGTAGCTTTCTCCTGTAAAGAATTTCAAAGATTCTTAAGCCTCTGAACAAAGAAATTACAGTCTGAAATGGCAGTCCCTTACCCTGAGACTATGTCCCATGGTTATTTTATTTTGGCAATGTTAAAAGCCTCTTGTTTTAATCTAATGATATCCTGAGCCTCTAGGCTCTGGCATTTAGCCTAACTTACTGACTGACTGCACCAGCAGCAACAGACCCAGGTGCTTGCGTGATCAGCAGAAGTGACAGCTACCTTTCACTTCTTGAAGGCAACCTGCCCATTTTAAAGATGAAGGGTATTCAGGCTGCAGGAGCTGATGTGCGAAAACATTTGTGAAAAGCTTGAGGGAAGGAAGAAGGATACCAATAAAGCAACACAACATGCCTGCTATGTTGTCTAATAAAGTGCTGTGGACCCCAGTCTAAAAGGTTGAAACAAAGAGGGTCATAGGTATTCAAGGGGGTTCGCTGCAATGACCATGAAACAGGTCACCAGGACAGGTGAATTCCAAGGATCTGATCCTAACAACCTGGTTGCATTGTCACAGAAAATTCAATGACTTCATAAATGATCCAGGTAAGTGCATATATTTTCCAATGATGTCTCCTAAACACTGTACAACTAAGTACTGATTCAATATAGCATAGACTAATCCTTCATCAATCCACAATTAAGACCAGAGCCTTACCCTCACACTGTTATCAATGCTGCATGCTTCACATCCACATCTCACAGCATCCACTTACCTCTAGCTATTTAGCTAAATTGGATATATTACCAAAACTACACTACAAACCACTCACAGTAACTCTTCACTCTCCCTCGCAGGACTAAGTAGTCACTAACAGGAGGTAGCAGCAGAGGAACAGCAGGGAACCAACAAAACTATAGCTCTTGGAAAAGACTTTGCATTAATCGGCTTCTCTGTGATGAAGGCTTTACACCCAGCATCACTGAGAACAGTCACGATGCAGACATATTCCTGCCATGTACACATTGTGACCTTCCAAGCGGCTCACGCTCTTCCATCTAGCATGTAGTGCAAAGTGCAGATAGCACAACCATGCATGTCCTACTTTTTTTCCTGATGAAGGGCTTATGCTCGAAACGTCGAATTCTCTATTCCTGAGATGCTGCCTGGCCTGCTGTGCTTTGACCAGCAACACATTTGCAGCTGTGATCTCCAGCATCTGCAGACCTAATTTTTTACTACTTTTTTTCCTTCCAACTCACCTCCATTTATGCTTTTCAATGTTCAAGAACTGTCATGTGCAGCCCACCATTAAAGCTTTACCATAGAGAGCACAAAGAAAAGCAGACATCTGAGAAAGAAACCCTGTTATTCAAGCCAGCTCTCAGAGCCATCAGCTCAGATACGGGGATGGGACTTCCTTGAACAGGATGGCATAGTGTCCTGGGTGAACACCTAGTAAGCAACTTAGCACAAATGGCCTGAAGCCAGGGCAGACAAAAAGGTTGCATGTGGCAGCTCCTTGAAGATGAGCTCTGCTACAGGAGATGACAGGAGACAAGGACTTTGATGGTTTGCTTTAATGGAGAACATTGATGGTTAGCACATTGGTGCCTCGGGAGGTTTGCCTCAGAGCCTCTTACCATTGTCAGGAGTATGGAGGGGTTCTGCTCCAACTTAGTTCAGGGCCTCATGACAAGGCTTGGAGATCTACATACCCAGCATGGATCATGGAGATCAAATTGTTGACAACATTTACAGACCCCACCATCATGTAGCATCTGGTGGCTGATGTCTCAGTGTCCACTGTAGTACAGGCAGAAGCAATCTATTATCATTGAAACTCACACTGAGATCACAAGATCTCAGTGGCCACCTTCAGATTGCTGCTCGCATGGCTACAGATATCAGCACACCCTCGGCAGTCCAACAATGTCTCATACAGCAGGTTACAATGGAATCACAGCAGACAATCCTGCTGATCTCTCTCAGGACAACAGCATTCATGTTCCACTGACATTGGACTGGTGGCCTTGCTGTTTGCTATAGGCTAACCAGCCCCAACTACTGCTGCCTGTGTTAAGGTGATGCAGTCCAAAGCTGGTCCTTCAAGACCCAGATTTGCTTGAGGGTGTCCTGAAAAGTCACCTGCGTTGAAATTTAGCAGTCTTCCTGCAGTCATGCTGAAGCCATTGGGTGGCACTGAAGGAACAGGACATGCACCTGTGAAAAAGGCAAAAAAATGAAAATACACGTACACAATCCTTTATCCAAAATTCCGAAATCTGAAAAGCTCCAAAATCCGAAAATGTTTGCACGGAGTGTGGAGCATCATTTTAGCATGTGAACAGATGACCCAACTCTACACCCACTCGAACCACGTCACTCAGATTTTTGGAAATGTTGATCTAGATGTTTTCTTGCAACATTTTTTTTGTGATTTTGAGCAAGAAGAAATGTTGATGGTTTTCAGTGGAACATTGGAAAGGTAGGGGATTGTAATCATGGTGGTAGGGGATGACATATTAGGGGGGAGAATAGTCTGATTAGGTGGGTCTGGAGTGAAGGGGTCCTGATGCCTCTTCCTCCTCCTCTCAAGGCTACAACATCATGACAGCTAGGTTGTGTAGGACACACCAACCACCTCAAATTTGTAGACATGCTCCAGCAAGTATTGCAAAGGTCCTCCCAAAGGATCCAGGCAATGGAATTATTGCATTTCAAGGCAAATGGTTTGCTTCACAACATTTCTGGTGACAGTGCGCCTCTCATTTTCAGCAAACTGTCCCAACAGGCTCAGATGGAGAAGAGTTATGAGTTTTGTGTACAGTTGACAGCCTTATCATCAAGAAACCTCTGCTTTGTTACAAAGACTCAAATATGAAAGGAAATTCAAATGGGTGCACGTTAAAAATGTGATGTGGTTGCAACCAGAAAACAAGTATTCACCAAACTAATGTTCTGCATATGGCCACACACCAATTGCACAGTAAAGGAGTGTTTGTCCTTGCAGATCTGCTACATCTTTCATTTGTTCATGGTACCCACAGAACCACATATGAACAATCGATTGCACCTGGTACGACTGGGAAACCCACCTCCCTGACAAAGCCACATGCTTAATCCTCCTGTCTCCATCTGGTCAGAGAAAACACCTCCAATTTCTCTCTTCTGTCTTACAAGACCTTCATTAACTCCCTAATGCAGAGATTCAAAGCAACCTGTGAGGTGTTGCCGATATTTCTAGCTCTCACCTGGACTGGTCAGTTCACAGAGAAACTGAGAGCGCAGGGATCTTGGTATCCATTGAGAATACTGTCCATGCTCTGCTCTGCAGCTACAGATCCAGGAGAAGGAGGTTGCGCAGTTCCATGATGTGAGTGATTTCACAATCTAACAACTCTACATACTACTTGCGCATCCATGCCCTGCCAGGAATGACATCATGTTATCATGGATATCCACTGTCAATGATTGTCCTCACAGCACCGGAAGTGCGTGAAGTTGTTTGGCCATTTTCTGGATTTCCACAGCAGCAGAAGTAACAACTGCGGTGCCATTAATTGTGGCCTCTACTGTGATCTGAAAGGTCTAAGTGCTGCATTGTTTGGATTGGCAGCGACAGAGGAGTAAATGGTTGGAAAAGGATCAGCTGCTTGTAATAACTTGCCAGACTTTCATTTTCATTCCCATCCCACTGCCAACTTCACTGAATATATTTGGGTGAGGCATTTAATCAAAGCTCAACCATTGTTCAGACGATGCAAAAGATCACATGGGACTTGTTTTGTCTGAAAAACAGAAAAGCATGTTCTCTCTCAATTAACTTCATCAAAATAGATTAACTGGTCATTTTTCCTATTGCTAATGATGAAAATTGGTTCCAAATCTTTCATTTCTGACCCTCCATTCACTATGATATCGCTACAGTTATCGATTTGCTAACTGCTCCCTCAGTTTGATCTTAAATGTCCAAATCAGCATCAATTCTTTCTCCCTTCTCAGATATTCCCTCTAGATAGTTTAAACCAAATTATGAGAAAGGGCTTCAATTTAGTTAAGAGTGTCAATCTTTTAGTCTCTGAGTGCAGTTGCTCTATGCGTTTGCTTAGAAAGTCTACTATCTGATTTCAATATCAACTTTAGCTATTTATTTTACAATATTTGCCTGAGGTTAATTGTTTTTAAAGATGAACTGTGTAGTGACTTTACAGTACTGGAAGTTATACAAGTGATAGCAAGCTGCTGTTGTGTACATGTCACTATTTGAGGGCAGATCATCATTGCACACACTGATTTCAGAGACTAAAATGTTCAATCAGTTCAAGTTCACTGAACCCTGCCTTATGATTATTTGCAAGCATGCACAAAGCAATTTGAAGTCATTCCTTACCATTTGGCTCTATTTATCTATGGCTAAATTTATAATGGTTCCAGAAACAAATGATTGCTTCACTGAGCCTTTAACCCGAGAGACAACTGAGAGAAGTAGGCAGCTCCATGGATCTCTGTCCTGCATCAGCTCAATCCTTACCTCTGTGGTTCACTAAATGCTTCCACATAGAACATAGAACATAGAAAAGTACAGTACAGAAAAGGTCCTTTGGCCCATGATGTTGTGCTGAGATTTAATCCTAATGTAAAATATCTTAACTTAACCTACACACCCCTCAACTCATTGCTATCCATGTACATGTCTAGCAGTCACTTAAATGTCCCCAGTGACACTACTTCCACCACCACAGCTGGTAACGCATTCCATGCATTCACAACTCTCTATGTAAAGAACCTACCTCTGATGTCTCCTTTATATCTTCCTCCTAATATCTTCAAACTATGACTCCTTGTATCAGTCAATCCTGCCCTGGGAAAAAAGTCTCTAGCTATTGACTCTATCTATTTCTCTCATTATTTTATACACCACAATCAGGTCTCCTCTCTTCCTCCTTCTCTCCAGAGAGAGAAGTCCAAGCTTATTCAACCTTTCTTTGTATGGCAAGCCCTCCAGTCCAGGCTGCATCCTGGTAACCTTCTTTGCACCTTCTCCAAAGCCTTTTTATCTTTCCTATAGAAGGGCGACCAGAATATTCCAAGTGTGGTCTCTCCAGGGACTTGTAGAGAGACTTCACGGCTCTTAAACTCGATCCCCTGTTAATGAAAGCCAAAACACCATATGCTTTCTAAACAACCCTACTGACATGGGTGGCAACTTTGAGGGCTCTATGTACTTGCACACCCAGATTCCTTTTTTCCTCCACACTGCCAAGAATCCTATCTTTAATCCTATATTCGGCATTCGAATTTGACCTTCCAAAATGGATCACATCACATTTATTCAGGTTGAACTCCATCTGCCATTTCTCAGCCCAGTTCTGCATCCTGTCTACATCCACATACAAATATTCAATGCTGGGGCTAGATTTAAGGGTTGGTAGTGATGTACTGCTTTTTATATGGATATTACAGAGGTTAGAAGTATTGAGGTTATGGAGAAGTGTAAGCACAAGAATTAAAGTTTTACTGGTGTTCATCATCTTCAAATGAAGGTGTTTGAGCATCAGAGGCAAGATATCTGCCAGGTGCTGAAATGTGAGGACATTTGATGAGCTGACTTCAAGGTGGAAAATTTGCATAAACAGTGTTTACCCATTTTATTTGCCAATGAAGTACATGACCCAATTTAGTTCTGAAAATGGAGTGGACATTCTGGGAATCATTGATGAATTTCACCATATCTTATGTTCGGTGTGCACACAGTAATGACACAGAAGCTTTATATTCTCTGTAATGACAGTGCAACATTCAAGTGGATAAGTGAACATTCAATCTGCTCATTACACAAAGCACGAGAAAACAATTGATCTGCAACTTGAGCATTTTTCACCTTTATCAGCAAAAAAAAAAGAAAGATAGCAGCTTGGGAGTATGTGTTAATTAGCATGGGAGAATTCAAATAAGAGAAGCAGTATTATTACTTTACTAAAGGTATTATTGATAGGCTATCTCAGGATCTACCCTATCGTCCCTGTATTAAACAGAGTACATGATGAAAGTTAGTTGGAGAAGGTCATGTGTGCAGGTCCCGAAGTTCCAAGGATGAAATGTGTAACTGATGTGTTAACTGTTCTAGTCAGGCCAGCAAGTTTGAATCATGCTCCACTGCAGCCCTGGGAGTGAAAGAGTTGTCACTTATCCCAAATGTCACATCACTCTGCTTCTGCTTTGCTTGTGTCAACCTTACAGACTAACATCTGCGTTCTGGCAACATTTATATAGGTAGCTAGACAAGCATTATCTATTGAGTTGGTAATAAACATAATGAAAACACATAAATGTACATAATCTAAAGATGGGTCTTGAAGATTTTAATTGGTGGGGCTGTAACTATTTCCTTTGGCAGTTTGTTCCACTGTGCCATCATCCATGGAAAGCAAGATGCTTGCTATACTGTCTTGGAAACAAATGCTGTTTGTCACTGTGTGGATGACCATCTCCTGCTTTGTCAATGTGGAGGGCACCAGGTAGCTGTTCTGTGAATTCCCACAAGTTCATTCCAAATTTTGTGAAAACATTGTCAGACTTCCAAAAACATTTAAAAGTCAGACACACTGGTGTGTGGCCAGAATCATATTTAGGCTGTACTGGGTAAAGATAGAAGGCTGCCTTCCTTAATGAGAATCCAGTTGTTTTTGAAACAACTTTGTGGTTCACGAGCACTTTTATGGACATTTTTACATTCCACTGAATGGGTGCCTTGGTCATCTGACTGAAAATGATTTTAAATGTGCAGATACAGGTTTAATAGTGTAATTGGGCCACACCTGGTATTTCAGTGTGGCCTCAGTGGGGCAAGTGTCTTCACTTCGCAATGCAGTTTTTGTTTTGATTTGATTTATTATTGTCACATGTACATTGGTACAGTGAAAAGTTTTGTTTTACATGCAGTTCAGGCAGATCATACCATATAAACTGAATTAAGCTAATAGAACAGAATGAAGAATGCAATGTTATGGCTACAGGTTCTACACTAATTTTGAAATTTGAGAGGTCCGTTCCGAAGTCCAATAACAGCGAAGGAAAAGTTGTTCTTGAATCTGCTGATCTGTGCGTTTACCCTTTTGTATCTTCTGCCCAATGGACAAGGTTGGAAGGTGCTAAACCAGGGTGGGAGAGGTCTTGGATTACGTTGGCTGTCTTTCTAAGGCAATAAGACATATAAATGGAGTCAATGTGTGGAAAGTTGGGGATAGCCAGGATTTTTCAGGTTTCTAAAGATACTTGAGGGGTTAAGTATTTAAAAAAATGTTTATTTCAGGGGCAAATGTCTTGTTTTATGGAGCTAGGCAAAAATGGTACACCAGTTTCAATATGTACAGGAATTTTATTTATAATTCAAATATCTGTTCTCAAACACAAACCTGCTTGCTTCATTTCATTTTCTGTTTCTGTTTCTGCAACATGCCCAAAGCACTGAGAATAGATCCTACAAAGAATCAAATTCTAAACAACTGAATTCTATATGCAGAAAAGAGCTGGAGTACTTTTTCAGGCTTAATGACCAATGTTACAGATACTACTCCATTCCCTAATGTGAGGTCTTCCTGGAATTGATTTCCATAAACCTTCTTTACTGGTTTCAGGCAGACTTGAGGTGTCCAAGAGTCAGAGATTACTCTGTTTTATTGAGTACACAGTAGTTTCCTGTCAATGTCCCACCTGGAACAGATGCCCTGGATCACAAAGCTTTTTAAGGCAAAGGTAGATAGGTTCTTGTTAAGCAAGGGAGTGAAAGGTTATCAAGGCTAAGTGGCAATATGGATTTGAGGTTACAGTCCAATCAATCACGTTCTTATTGAATGGTTGAGCAGGTTCTAGAAGCTGAATGTCCTATTCATGCTCCTAACTTGCACCCTTACACTGCTGTTTGGCAAGGTTCTACCCCAGACCTGGGCATTTTATGGCCCGCGGACCATATCCGGCCCTTTGGTTGTTCCTGTCCGGCCTGCATGTGGTCAATCTTAAACTAGAACATAAATGAAAAAGTATTTATGCCATGCACGCAATACAACTGTGTTGCTTTTGTTTTGAAAAGGATGCTTTTTTTTATTGACAAATGGACGCACATGCACACCTACGTGCGTGCGTGCATGAACAGCTAAAACTAATGCTTGCTGGCTAGCCCTCAAAATGTCAACTCACGCCAAGACAATTTATGTCATATCTCACAAAATCGCCAGAAACAGTAAACTGTTTTCTGATGGAGAGTTTATTAAGGAGTGCTTGTTGGACTCTGCAGAACTAATTCACCTGGAGAAAAAGGAGGCATTTGAGAATGTGCCCCTCTCCCGATGCACTGTAATGAGAAGGATTGGGGACATCGCGAGAAAGCTGGAGCTTCTGCTGCAGCACAGAGCGGTCAACTTTGACTTTTTGCCTTGGCTTTGGATGAGAGCTGCGACGTACGTGACACAGCCCAGCTACTCACCTTCGTACGTGGGATAACTACGGGCTTTACAATCGCGGAGGAGTTGGCAGCTATGCAGTCAATGAAAGGAACAACTGGTAATGATCTGTTCACAGAGGTAAATGCATGTTTGGACACATTGGGACTAAAATTGGACAAGCTGGCAGGTGTAACAATGGATGGTTGTCCAAATCTAACGGGGAAAAAATGTTGCACTATTAAAGAGAATGCAGGATAAACTTACAGAAATTGACCCTGAGCAAAGTTGGTATTTTTGCATTGTATTATACATCAGGAAGTGTTGTGTAAGTCAGTGTTAAAAATTAACCATGTAGTTGATGTTGTAACTAAAATAGTTAACTTCATCAGGGCAAGAGCTTTGAATCACAAGCAGTTTGTTGCACTTTTGGAGGAAAATGAGACTGAACATTATGACATAGGCTACCACACAGCTGTGAGGTGGCTCAGCCTGGGCAAAATGCTGAAAACTGTAAGGGACCTGAGAGAAGAGCTTCAAGATTTCTGTGTTAAGAAAGGGAATGGCATTCCACAGCTTTCAGATGCAGACCGGATTGCAGACCTTGGTTTTGCTGTTGATGTGACTGCACTTATGAATGAACTAAATGTGAAACTGCAGTGCAAGGGCGTTTTTGTGCATGAAGTGTACAACTTGGTGAAGGCTTTTATGAGAAAGTTGCAGCTTCTCTCAAGCCAAATGGAGGACAACATTCTCACCCAACACTGAAGGAAACCACACCCTCAGCTGATCACCTCCACAGGTACTCATCTATGTTAAAAGCACTGCATGGTGAATTTTCAAGGCAATTTCAAGACTTTAAAATGGTTGAGAATGAAATGCACATGATTTTTTTCCCTATTTACATGCAATGTGGAGAATGCACCTAGTGATGTTCAGCTTGAACTCATTGACCTGCAGTCTGACACACTTCTGTCAGAATACTTTAGGTCAGTCTCACTGCTTGATTTTTACTCTTTCCTCAAAGAGGAGAACTTTCGACACATGAGGAGGCTCAGAAGATTCTCGTCCTCTTTGGATCTACCTATATACGCAAACAGACATTCTCAGTGATGAAGTTCAACAAATCCAAATATGGATCCTCTATCACTGATGATCACCTTTCAGCTGTCCTTTGCATATCCACCTCAGACATTCAGTGCACTTGTTCAAGCCCAAAACAGACTGGAGATTTCTCACTAAACAAGTAAAATGAACTGAAAAACATCAAAAGCACTTATTGCTTTTTGTATAGAGTTGTTTGTTGTTTGTAATACTGAACAATAGTGAAATGACTTTTCATTATTGGTTTGTGAGATTAACATGTTAAAAATAAAATGGAACACTGAAATTATTGTTTTTACTGTTTATTTCTTCTATATTTGACCTATTCCACAATTTCATATCCTTATTCTTTTGATTATAAGTTTCAGTGCAAAACTATATAATTTAGTACTTTTTACAATGGGAGAAAATAAATACTGAGCAGAATTACGTTCAACTTATTGTTGGTTCGGCCCACCAACACAACTCAGGTTTCTCATGCGGCCCCTTGGAAGAATTAATTGCCCACCCTGTTCAACCCCAAACTTGTTATGACAACAGAGAACATTTTAAATGCTTAAAAACCAAGGTAGCATTGGCAGTTATAGATCTACACTGATGGTAATAATCACGGTAATGGTTTGAGATGATTATGACCAACACAGAAGGTGTACTTCAGCACACAGTAAAATATATTAAGTTGTATGTAGTTTTCCAGCAGAGAATTGGTAAGCTTTGTAACAAAACTGTGAGTTACATAATTATCACCAATTTTGCTCCATGGAAATTATTGTCACAGATCATCATTTCAATTAAATTATTGGCTCTAATCTATATAAGAGACAAAGCACTGTTCTTTATTCTCAGACTGATAGTTCATACTGTGTTTACAATTGGTATAGAGGGATGTTAAATTAAATATCTTGGGAAATTGATTTAGGAAGATAAGGCTGAAATAGAGTGAACCTGTGGCCTGTTTTCTATCAGTCATGTCCTGATATAACAGTTTACCAGGTTTTAAGCTCACAACCAAGGAGCAGAAATCATTGGTTCACTACTTAGTTTTTTGTCAGTATAAAAGGACAGAAATGAAATGTTATAGCAATACATGTAAGAGATGTTGTGGAAGTAAACAATTTTGATTGTACATTACATTAAGGACCAAGTTGTGGATATAAATCTAGAATGTGAAAAAAGCAAGCCAACTTTAGGACTGTATTCAAGACTGTGAAGTCGGCATAACACAGAGGATGACTGTCTACAAAGATATGATTAAGGAATGCAGGAAAAGGCAAATTATTTCAATATAAGATTTCAACCAACTGGATATAAATTTGAAAACCTCAAGTAGTTTAAAAAGGAAGGTGATAAAATGTAATACATGACTGCTTCTTGATTCAGTCATGATTAAATGCATGAGGGAAACCAGAAGAGACCCCCGTTATCTTGACCCTATGTTTGTAAGTGACCCAAGAAATGGGAGTCAAATCATTCTGGTAGAACAGTGACACAGAATGAAGAAGTTCAACCTGATCTGGGATTCAGTTACATCAAAGAATAACAGCCAGATTTGTAACTTTATAACGGCTAAATTCAAAGATATGAGGGAGGGATTGAAACAAATGGATTCAAGGAAGATGTTCATCAACATTTCAACAGAAGGTAAATAGAAAATTTTGGAATGAATTACATAGAATATTCAGGACTAATATATAGTGAAGATAGCAATCTCAGACTAAATAAGCACCTCAATGAATCTTGCAAGGAAAAGTGGAGGGGGTTCACTGAAATAACTATCAGTTCATGTAGTATGTGGTAAATCAGACAAACAGACAAGAGGGATAGAGATACTCAGAAAAAAGGACAGCTGCACTGGCAAAATGGAATAGTAAAACATTTTTTACAATAGTAAAATGACTATTACAGAAGACAACAATAAAAACACAGCTGGTTTGGAAAGTAAGAGCATGTGGAAAATGGAAAGCTTACCTTGTAATTGTTTCTCAAAGTATTCACAAGGGATGGAAAGAACCAGCCCTCTGCAAACGGTATCAAGGTAAAATTCAGCACTTCAATACAAATAAGTCAATGTCATGGACAAGCTAAAATGGTTTAAACAAAATAAATCCTGAATGGTAGATGTTACTTTTTCTGTAACAGTCATTGAGAGAAGCTAGTGAGAAGATTAAACTCCAGCTTGAAACTCCAAAATTGGAGGTAGGGTGATGGATTTGTAAATCCTGCCCAGATTTCCAACAAATTCCCCTTTCACCAGTAGGGGAAAGAGGGCACACCATGATTCACAGCAGAGAAATCTGAACTCAGCATGTCTGTTTGAATCCAGTGCTGAGATTTAAATGAATCCCATTTTTGCTGCAGTAAAGCCCTTAGCTCACACAGAGATTTTTAAGTGTAGTCATATATGCTCTTGAAAAGTGGATAAAGTCTACATAATTGTCCATCCATGGAAGCATACAAATCCTTAGCCTTTTGAAGTTATGTTGTATGTTTCAGTAAGAGTTCAAAATAAAATCTGTTCTAATTCTAATAAAATTCTATTTATAAATGCTTAGCTGCTTTCCATAACTTACCATCAACTACAATCTTTTCTACAACAATTTCAGTATGTGATCTCGAATTCACAGGTTGATTGATAGTTCAGCGAGGTTATTAAAGAATTAGCTGTTACTGATATGTATTTATAAATTCAAGTCTGCTTTTATACAAAATTAAATACTTGTAGAATTTTAAATGCTTGATTGGATTTTCATGAAGAGCAGTTTTTTTTAAATGGGATACCATTTTGCACAGAGGAAACAATAGGTTATTGAGGGTGATTAATGGCATAGATAGTATGAGGGGTCATTGGGGCTGGAAATGAAATCATGGGTTGGCATGGGGGAGGCATGAAGAGTAATTGGGTGGGTGAGGGATTGTGTAGAGAAAAAGTGAGGGCGAGAGTTAGGGGAGCTAATGTTTAACAAAACAACTGTGATTAAGTTGCAGAGAACTAGAGAGCCTTTTTAAACAGGCTGCAGTAAGGTTCAGCAGCCCCTGTGGAACTCTTCGATTTGCATATTAGGGTAATGAGTCTGATTCCATCTTGCACTTGCCCCAGGGTGAGTTTGTCTTGAGGTAGGGCAGAAAAACGAAAGATCTCCTGGCTCTCACTATCCAATTCTGGTCTGAAAAGTCTAGATCTAACACCTGTTCCAATCATGAGACAGAAAGAGATGAGAATGCTAATAGGATTGGATCCAGCAAATTTAATGCCCAAATTTAAATTAGGCTGACAAAATAAAAACTAGTGATTACAAACCTATTAAATTCTATGGAAAATGACATAATCAATTAGTAGTAAAACTGAGGGATTTCTGCATACCAGCAACCTAAAATGCAGCTTGGTGGATAATTCTCCCTGGTCGATATTGCGGATATCTTTCAGGAAGTGGAAACACAAGTAAACCCGATAAAGTTGAGTACTGAGACTTCAAAAAACAAATTGATGAAGTTCCACATGAGAGGTTAAAATTTATAAACAGAACTGTAAAAATTCAGGGAAAAGCTTGGTATATGGATAAAATAAGTCCTAATGTTTAGAAAGCAATATTTATTGGTTGGAGGAGCATTACCAGATTGGGATGGGTACTGAGTGAAATTTCCAAGGGCTTACTATTGGTTCCATTACTGCTTCTATTATACATTAATGACTTAGATGATTAACAGGAATGTTAATACTTCATATTAAATATATGAATGAAATAAGTAATGAAAAATCAGATTGAACATGGAAAAGTGTAAAACATTGAAAAAAAAATTATCAGCAACTGCCTACTCTATGCAGACCTGTAAGGACTGCACAGTGGCTCAGTGGTTAGCACTGCTGCCCCACAGCATCAGAAACATAGGTTTGATCCCAGCTTCAGGTAACTGTCTGTGTGGAGTTTGCACATTCTTCCTGTTTCTGGCAGGTACTCTGGTTTCTTCCCACAGTCCAAAGATTTGCAGGTTAGGTGGATTGGCCATGCTAAGTTGCCCATAGTGTTCAGGGATGTGTAGGTTAGGTAGATTAGCCATTGAAAACGGGGGGTTGGGTTTGGGTGGGATGCTTTGCTTAGTGGGCCAAATGGCCTGCTTCTACACTGTGGGAATTCTATGAATCTAAGAACTTTTAATAGTGAATAATTCTGCTGACTCAGTCCTCAACTTGGTCAATCACATCAGATTAATTAGAACAGACCTTTATAATGATCTACATAATCAAAGCATAGAATACAAATTGGAGCAATTCATATCTACACCAAACCATAGTTCAGAATAGAATCACAAATCTGATTCTTGATGTTAGTTAGATGAGGCTACAGGGATGAGGCAGGAGGGAGGGTTTTGGATTCTTTGATAATTGGGGCTCTTTCCGGAGTAGGTGGGACCTCTACAAGCAGGATGATCTTCATCTGAACCAGAGGGGCACCAATATCCTGGGGGGGATATTTGCTAAGGCTATTGGGGTGGGTTTAAACTAATCCAGTAGGGGAGATGGGAACCAAAATTGTAGTTCAAGTATAGAAAAGGTTAAGAGAAAGGAGGTCTAAAATCAAGTGTCAGGGACACAAGATGACACCAGCAAGCAAGAAGTTGGTTTGAAGTGTGTCTACTTCAATGCCAGGAGCATCTGGAATAAGGTGGGTGAACTTGCAGCATGGGTTGGTACCTGGGACTTCGATGTTGTGGCCATTTTGGAGACATGGATAGAGCAGGGACAGGAATGGTTGTTGCAGGTTCCAGCATTTAGATGTTTCAGTAAGAACAGAGAAGATGGTAAAAGAGGGTGAGGTGTGGCATTGCTGGTCAAGGACAGTATTACAGTTGCAGAAAGGATGTTTTGGGACTCGTCAACTGAGGTAGTATGGGCTGAAGTTAGAAACAGGAAAAGAGAGGTCACCATGCTGGGAGTTTTCTATCGGCCTCCGAGTAGTCCCAGAGATGTAGAGGAAAGGATAGCAAAGATGATTCTCGATAGGAGTGAGAGAGACAGGTAGTTGTCATGGGGGTCTTCAACTTTCCAAATATTGACTGGGAACACTATAGTATGAGTACTATAGATGGGTCAGTTTTTGTCCAGTATGTGCAGGAGGGCTTCCTGACACAGTATGTAGACAGGCCAACAAGGGGTGAAACCACATTATACTTGGTACTGGGTAATGAGCCCGGCCAGGTGTTGGACATGGAAGTCGGTGAGCACTTTGGTGATAGCAATCACAATTCTGTTATGTTTACTTTAGTGATAGAAAGTGATAGATGTATACCATTGGGTAAGAGTTACAGCTGGGGGAAAGGCAATTATGATGCAATTAGGCAAGATTTACGAAGCATAGGATGGAGAAGGAAACTGCAGGGGATAGGCACATTGGAAATGTGGAGCTTATTCAAGGAAAAGCTACTGTGTGTCCTAGATAAGTGTGTACCTGTCAGGCAGGGAGTAAGCTGTAGAGTGCGGGAGCCGTGGTTTATGAAGGAAGTGGAATCTCTGGTCAAGAGTAAGAAGAAGGCTTATGTTAGGATGAGATGTGAAGGCTCAGTTAGGGTGCTTGAGGGTTACAAGGTAGCCAGGAAAAACCTAAAGAGAGAGCTCAGAAGAGTCAGGAGGAGACATGAGAAGTTGTTGGCGGATAGGATCAGGGTAAACCCTAAGGCCTGCTATAGCTATTTAACGAATAAAAGAATGACAAGAGTAAGATTAGGGCCAATCAAGGATAGTAGTGGGAAGTTGTGTGTGGAGTCAGAGGAGATAGGTGAAGCACTAAATGAATATTTTTCAACAGTATTCACTCTAGAAAATGACAATGTTGTCGAGGAGATTACTGGGATACAGGCTACTAGACTAGGTGTGATTGAGGTTCACAAGGAGGAGGTATTAGAAATCCTGCAGAGTGTGAAAATAGGTAAGTCCCCTGAGCCGGATGGGATTTATCCTAGGATCCTCTAGGAAGCCAGGGAGGAGATTGCCGAGCCTTTGGCATTGATCTTTAAATCATCATTGTCTACAGGAATAGTGCCAGAAGACTGGAGGATAGCAAATGTGGTTCCCTGTTCAAGAAGGGGAGTAGAGACAATCCTGGTAATTATAGACCAGTGAGCCTTACTTCAGTTGTTGCTAAAGTGTTGGAAAAGGTTATAAGAGATAGGAGTTATAATCATTTCGAAAAGAATAATTTGATTAGAGATAGTCAGCACGGTTTTATGAAGGGTAGGTCGTGCCTTGTAAACCTTATTGAGTTCTTTGAGAAGGTGACCAAACAGGTATATAAGAGTAAACCGGTTGATGTGGTGTACATGGATTTCAGCAAGGCATTCGATAAGGTTCCCCACAGTAGACTATTGTACAAAATGTGGAGGAATGGGATTGTGGGAGATATAGCAGTTTGGATCAGTAATTGGCTTGCTGAAAGAAGACAGAGGGTGGTGGTTGATGGGAAATGTTCATCCTGGAGTCCAGTTACCAATGGTGTACTGCAAGGGTCGGTGTTGGGTTCACTGCTGTTCGTCATCTTTATAAACGACCTGGATGAGGGTGTAGAAGGGTGGGTTAGTAAATTTGCAGACGACACTAAGGTCGGTGGAGTTGTAGATAGTGACAAAGGATGTTGTAGGTTACTGAGAGACATAAATAAGCTGCAGAGCTGGGCAGAGAGGTGGTAAATGGAGTTTAATGCGGACAAGTGTGAGGTGATTCACTTTGGTCGGAGTAACCGGAATGAAAAGTACTGGGCTAATGGTAAGATTCTTGGTAGTGTAAATGAGCAGAGAGATCTCGGTGTCCAGGTACACAGATCCCTAAAAGTTGCCACCCAGGTTGACAGGGTTGTTAAGAAGGCATACAGTGTTTTAGCTTTGATTAGTAGAGGGATCGAGTTCTGGAACCATGAGGTTAGGCTACAGTTGTACAAAACTCTACTGCGACCGCACTTGAGTATTGTGTACATTTTTGGTCACCGCATTATAAGGAGGATGTGGAAGCTTTGGAAAGGGTGCAGAGGAGATTTACTAGGATGTTGCCCGGTATGGAGGGAAGCTCTTACGAGGAAAGGCTGAGGGACTTGAGGCTGTTTTTGTTAGGAGAGAAGGAGGTTGAGAGACATATAAGATAATCAGAGGGTTAGATAGGATGGACAGGGAGAGCCTTTTTCCAAGTATTGTGATGGCAAGCACGAGGGGGCATAGCTTTAAATTGAGGGGTGATAGATATAGGACAGATGTCAGAGGTTGTTTCTTTACTCAGAGAGTAGTAAAGGTATGGAATGCTTTGCCTGCAATGGTAGTAGATTCGCCAACTTTAAGTCCATTTAAGTCATCATTGGACAAGCATATGGACATACATGGAATAGTGTAGGTTAGATGGGCTTCAGATTGGTATGACAGGTCGGCACAGCATCAAGGACCGAAGGGCCTGTACTGCGCTGTAATGTTTTATGTTCTAGTTTAGCTCAAAAAGATGGGATTAGAGATGGGATCTTAAAGCAGTATCCAAAATAATAAAAGGTTTAATCTAGAATATTGCTTTGACATGAAATCTGGAAGCAGAAAGGGTGTACATATTCAAATTAATGTAATTTTCCAAAAGTCGTTGGATTCTGAAGAAATACCAGAGAACTGGAAAACTGCTGTGACAACCCAATTCAAAAAAATGGCCAATAGCATTGCATGAACCAAATTCTGTAATATTGCTTCATACTGATATGAGGTTACACAAGCTCTTGTTTTATATTACACAGATAGCATGACACAAACAGTGCTCAACCAGGCAGAACATTCTAACCCAACAAACAGAAAATTATCTGATACCAGGTGAAAAGAGTTTTAAAGGCTTCAGTGTAGAAAATGAAAGTGAAGGACTAATTTTGCCAATACCTAAAGGTTGCTTGCCTGACATCATTACAACCCTAGCTGACATTTCAGAATGCTAGGTACTGCCATAATCAAGCATTGAACCTGTTGAATAAGTTTGCAAATGATTAATATCTTTTAAGGATCCCCCTATAAAATAGACAAAGGAAAGAGCCGCACTTAGTAGATCTGTATGCTACGGTGTGAGAATCTGCTGCCAGAAAACTGTTAGTACATCTTCCCAAATTCCACTTTATGAGATCCTGTAACTTCTAGATTAGACACAAGCCCCACACTTGTACCCCCTACTTTGTTATATCAGTTAAAAAACTGATCTCTAAGTTGGTTCCACAATTTCCAACTAACTTGGTCATGGTAATCAAAGGAGAATTTTCAGAAGTTTCTTGGGCTGATATTTGCAATAAAGACATGTCACCTATTCACATCTATAGTTGGGTTCTGGCTAACTTCACTTCTGGCAAGACTTACAATGTTTAATGAATGGTCAGTCTTGTTGTTAATCATAGCATTTGAGCAGTTGCATATGTGGGTGCACATTGGAATCTCTAGCCTGACAGCTTGAATTGTATTTGCTGACAATGATGAATTTAGAAATCAACTCAAGCTACAGACCTTGTATATTTTTGATATTATGTGTGCGATTTATATATATTTCAATACCATTTATTTTTGCACTTGGATTTTCAAATCTGAACAAGTGGCATATGGGTCTATTGTGCTTTTCAAAATGTTTAATGATTAACTTGTAGCATTTTCTGTACACATGTTTATTTCTTTGAAAACACAAGGTGAAAGCAAAACAGCCTAAAGAAAATTTTTTTCCCCTTGAAACACCACTATCTTGGGAGAGAAAATGTTTTTTAGCTTCAGATTTAGCAGTTTCTCAGTAGGAGCTGGCATGTAAAGCAGATATTCCTGAGAAAGGGAGAAGGTAGTTTAGAATCTTTAATATTGGTTACCTCTATATATGGGAGTTTAATAAAAGTTCCAGACATTTGGTTAAAACCATTAAGGGGTCATTTGAAGCTGAGAAAGTATAGGTTCAAATGAATCAAAGAAATGTAGAAATTGGAGATTTGAAACAAAACAGAAATTACAGGTGAAACTCAGTAGGACTGGCAGCATTTGTGGGGAGATAGCAGAGTTAACGTTTGGGTCCAGAAACTCTTCATCACAACAGCAACTCCTTTTTGTTTCGAAGTATAAGCTCAATTATATGAAGGCTCAAGGATGAGACTATTAGGTTATCAAGATTGCAAGTTGAGGCCACAGTAAAATTAAGCCCTGTAGTGGTAATAGAGAACAAAATTCTCTCTAGTGAGAGTACTGTAATGGGTGTTTTGGAGACTGATGAGATTATATCTTTGCCATGTCTTGAAATCATTAAATGGATGTTATATGTAAATTGTTTGATTTATTTTATTTCATCTTCATTTCTTTTACACAACAAGCATCTGATTTGTCATCAGATCGATATCTTCGGCGCTCCAGGTTTATGGGTTCGGAAAGGGAAATATAATTTACCAAGCCAACTGACTTGTCTGTGATAATATCAGCTGGAATCATAATAAGATCGACAAATGCACTGAACCCAGGACTTGCCCAGAGACTCCAGGAGAGTAGGAATGAACCAATTGGAAATTTCATCTTTCTGGGCACTTCCATGTAGGTTTACTATTCTGGACGTCCCCAGAGATTGGAATTCCTTTTCTCAATGCATGTCCCATCTCCAATGATCCAGGTGCTGGAAGAGCTGCAGGTTTTAAAATATATAAATTCTATTTCAAAAGCAATTGTCAGAAGTACCTTGTTTTTCTTTCACTGACTTTTAGTTAAGCTAGAGGCTTCAGTTTCAGTAATAATGTTTTTTTTTAAAAATGATGAATGCAACATAACAGACAAAAAAAATCTCCCAGAAATGAAGTGTTTTCATTCTGCTCCTTACCATAGGCTTTTGCCTAAAGCACTAACACATTCATTTTTATAAATAAAGTAATTTAATTAAAATCTTTTGAAATTCCAAGGTAAGAATGAATATGATAGCTGATGATACCATGTGGTTGGACACTTCTAAATGTGACAGGCTACAAAGAATTAATTTAATTTTCTTCAAGCCCTTGAGATATTACTGGGGCAGACTTCAGAAGTCTTCAATTTCTTTTACAGGCAATGTTGGCACAAAATAACTTGAATCGTTATTTGAAAGGTTTCATGTGTATCATGAGGTAATTTAACTGTGCAAATGTTTTTTTAATGCACTATTTCTACACACGTTGTACTTTTGCCAAAGATTTAGTTTGAAATAAAAGGCATTATGGTGGTGTTAGGGTATTCATACGTTTGAATTCCACCCAGCTTGATTGCAATTTGATGGGAGAAAAATAATTTATGAAATTGTTACCCTGAAGGTAAGAGCTATTACTTCAGCTGGAGACTATAACTGTTTAGCTCTGGTGTCGAACATATAAACTAACATTGGTTTCTAAGGCTCTTAGCAGTGGAGTTTGAAGTTGATGGGGGGAGGTGGGGGGGGGGCTTAGAAAATGTCGTGGTCAGCCACAATCATATTGAATGGCGGACCAGACTCAAAAGGTCCAAATGGGCTATTATTCATCCTATATTCCAAGCTTCTATGTTCCTAACTTGCTTTGCCAAAATAAGTAATGCTAACATACTTTTTCTTTGGTTCAGGCTCTGCCATAGAACTAGGGAGTCTGATAAAATCTTGTACTGTCGCTCTTTGACCAGTCATTTGACAATAGTTTATACCTGGAACAATTGTTCTTGGGCAACAAGTCAAAATCTCCCTGCCACTGCAAAAACATTGAGATCAAGAGATGCCTACAGGCTCAAAAGTGAGGAGTGTTGACTGTAAATCACAGTCAAGATTAGAGTAGTGCTGCAAAAGCACAGCAGGTCAGGCAGCATCCGAGGAGCAGGAAAATTGACGTGTCAGGTAAAAGCCCTTCACCAGGAATGAAGAATCAGAATCAGTAAATCACAGACATATTTTCAGTTCTCATATGCTGTTTGTCTTGCAATGTTGGATGTAACATATCTTGAATCTTGAGAGCTGTTCCATCTGAAGCAGGCAGTTTCATCTCTGTTCCTTCAACTGTTGGTCATAAGACCATAAAAAACGGAACAGGAGTAGATTATTTGGCTCCTCAAGCCTGCTCAGCATTTAATAGGATCACGGGCAGTCCAACATTCCTCATGTCCACTTTCCTGTGTCTTCCTAAGAACTCTTTATTTTCTTATCGGCCAAGAATCTATCTCAGCCTTAAATACACTCTACTCCAACAACTCTGTGGCAAGGAGTTCCGAGGATTCACTACCCTCAGAAAAGAAACTAATCCTCATCTCATTCTTAAATTGTTGCCCCTCTACTCTGAGACTGTGCCCTCTGGTTCTAGACTCTCCCATGAGGGGAAAGATCCACTCAACATTTACCCTGTCAAACCCCTTAAGAATCCAACATGCTTCAATGAGATCATTTCACGCTTCTAAACTTCATTAAGTAAAGACTTAAACTGTTTAATCTGCTCAGAAGACAATCCCTACGTATCTGGAATCACCCGAGTGAAGCTTCTTTGAATTGCCTCCAATAATCCCAGATTTTGGACACTGCCCTTGACTTAACTGTGCCAAAACCCCTAATGGATGAAGACTGTCTCCCTTGGCCTGACGGAAAACTGCTCCCCATAGATTTTGAGGCCATTTGGTTGAAGCATATTTAGTGTGTTTGTTACATAATCTGCTGGCAGACATTATAGGGGTGAAACATGCATAGCATGGTACTGTACAGTAAGCATTCGGCACCTTGACTGATGCCTGCTAACAATCATAACAAATTGTCTGGCTTTGATTTGCATTAAAAGGTAAGGCAAGATAGAAGTACTAAGAGGCTTTAAATGCTAGCTAAGAGGCAAAGTGCAAAAAGGCAAAAATGCTACGAGTATTCTAGTAGACAGCAAATGAATGAGTACTCAGGAAGCAAGCAAAGAGTCCTGGATTGCATCTTAGAATCATAGAATCCCCTATGGTGTGGGAGCAGGCCATTCTGCCCATTAAGTCCACAATGACCCTCTGAAGAACATCCCACCCACACTCAGCTCCCCACCTTGTTCCTGTAATCCTGCATTTCCCATGTACCTACGTTGCACGCCATGGACAATTTAGCATGATCAATCTACCCAACGTGTGCATCTTTGGACTGTGGGAGGAAACTAGAGCACCTGGAGGAAACCCATGCAGGCATGGGGAGAATGTGCAAACTCCACTCAGTCCAGTCCATGAGTTGGGTATCTGCCCCGTATCAAAATTGTCCTGGCAGCAGTATTACAATAAGAGGTAGCAGTGCACTGCTCCAAAGTGCAGTGCTGTATTGTAAAGGGTTAGAGTTGAGAGTGCAATGAGGCTGGTACACGTCCAATATCAAGAGGGGGTGGGGACAGTTACTGTCTGTAGAGCTTTTCCTGAGATATTGGTGACTGCTGTCCAAGTATAAAAACCTGGAGAACCAAGCAGAGAGCTAGAGTTGCCAGGAACCAGCTCTGATGCTCATGTTTGGAATCGTCAGTGTCCAATTTCAATGTGGCAAATTGGAGAATGAGAAACTGCATATCACTGAGGTGAAGATTAGGAAGTAATAGCATGCTAATGCATTCAAATCAATGTAAATAGGCCACTCGCTACTCACTTGAGAGATTTTTGTCTAATTTTTCAATGTTAGATTGGAGATTCAAAATTTTTCTTTGTGACATGAAGGATCTCATTTCTGCCAATCTCACCACATTGTACCCAATAATTCGCTGGTGTGGGAAAATTCTGTCCATGGGTCTGCCCCAATTTGGATTTGAAGCAGCAATTCTTTCAACACTCCTCATATGTACATCCATGCTACTAATTTCTTTCAGCAATAAAGCATGTGATCTCTGCAATTTTCATAAGAGTGACTGGAAATGATTAACAGAACAGGAAGATGTACTGCCTGAAATTAGGGATCATCATGCACAGGTATTCTCCTTTCAAAGCGCAGCAGGTCAGGCAGCATCCAAGGAGCAGGAGAATCGACGTTTCGGGCATGAGCCCTTCTTTTGCCCGAAACGTCGATTCTCCTGCTCCTTGGATGCTGCCTGACTTGCTGTGCTTTTCCAGCAACCCATTTTTCAGCTCTGATCTCCAGCATCTGCAGTCCTCACTTTCTCCTAATTCTCCTTTCAAACACAATCTCTAATTACTATATTTTTGAAGAGTAATATGCCTTGTAACCAACTAAAGTATCACAGTCATTACATAAGTAAGACATTTAATAATATCAATTGATAGCATTCAGTGTTAAACCCAGTGACAATTTCAGCCACATGTACATGCTGTGAATCTACAAAGCACTGTTAATAAGGAATGTACTTTCCCATTTTTTCAGGGTTTTTCCTCCATGAACTATGCAGACTCTTTTCCCAATGTCATCTGCTCTTCACCATCACATATGTGCACCCTACAACATCATGCTGCTATCACACAACCTTGGGATCAACAGATATGGATGTGCTCGCTGGTGCCAGTACCTTCTGGCTTTCAAGCTGTGGCTGCCGAATTTAAGCCCCAGCAGCACAATCATTTCACGCACTGCAGGCCAGAAATCGCCTTTCACAGTTCATGTGACTCTATTCCAATGGAAATGGCTGACAGATTTAAATTGGGACCCTGTTTTGCTAACAGAGATCCTAGCGGATGGCTTGGTACTGAGAAGGGCCATCCCATTTTCCCGTGACAGCCAGAGAAGACCACAGCACCAGATCCTGCCAGCCTAGCCTAAATTTGCCACCTAAGACCACAATCCAGAGAAATGTGCAGCAATGTCATCAGAAGGCTAATGACCTTCTGTGCTCCGTGGGGGTAAAGATCACCATCTGCTGTTTGCTACCTCATACTCATTAGAGCTCCATTATGGCACCCATCTCCCACCAAGGCTAATGGTCTACCACTCTCGCTACTGCAGGCAGCATATTCCTTCAATGGCTCTCACTCACCCCATTTCTCCCAAAGTACTAAACCCTCCTGCCCTCCATGCTTCCTACCCACTCACCAAGGACACCTCATCGCCTTCCCTCATGACCAACTGCACCAATAGTTCACAGCCATACCATCCACTTCATCTCACTTTAGTGCCTCCATCTATTTCAGTGGCATGGGTTCATTGTGCACAGAATATTGCACTTGTAACATTAGTTTACAAAGAGTGGCCCAGTGGTTAGCAGCTGTTTACAGTGCTAGGGACCTGGTTTCTATCTCCTCCTCGGGTGAGTGTCTGTGTGGAGTTTACACATCCTCCCTGTGTCTGTGTGGCCTTTCTCCTGGTGCTCTGGTTTCCTCCCCCTGTCTGATGATGTGCAGCTTAGTTGTGTGGCCATGCTACATTACCTATAGTGTCCTGGGATGTGTAGGTTAGGTGGATTAACTATGAGAAATACAAGGTTAAAGGCAAGAGGATGGGATGCTTTTCGGACAGTGTAGACTCAATAGGCTGAAGGGCCTACTCCCACACTGTGGGGATTCTACACATTAAGTCATCTATTTGACTGAGTGTCATTTTAACTGCAATTCCAAGGTACTCTTTTGTAGCACCATACAATGTTAGAGCTCTAACTCGAGAAATGCTGCTCCTTCCCTTGATATAACATGTTTTCATTCTTGAATGTCAAAGCATCAAATGTTGTCCTTCAAACTATTGTTTTCATTAACAGTTATTAAACACAGACAAACCAAAGAACGAATAACCAAAAAGCTGCAAGCACTTTTGGGACTAAGAAAAACAGAGAAGGCCTATGGAGTGGGGGTGGGGTTTGGGGGGTGGGGGGGTGGGGGGAGGCTCAAAAGAAAAATAGATAGGCAAAGAGGGGCCACAGAATACTTTTGACAGATGGATTAGGAAACCGCAAGGCATTTTATAAGTACATTAATCGTAAGACAATTCCTAGGGAAAGAGTGGAGCCTGTTAGAGACAAAGTAGCAATCTGTGTTTGGAGCCAGAGGATGGTGATAAGATTGGAAGTGAATATTTCTCATTTGTATTCAACAAGAAGAACATTGTAGCTGGAGATTTTAGTTTGAATGGTATGGTTTTCTCAACATTAATAAGGAGGAGGTATTAGACATTTGAACAGCCATAAAGGTGCCTAAATCCCCAGGATCTGATGAGATGTTTCCCAGACTACTATTGCAAGTAAGGGAGGAGATTGCTGAGTTCCTAGTGAAGATATTTAATACTTTGCTGGCCACAGGTGAAATGCCACATGACAGGAGGATAGCTAATGTGGTTCCTTTGACCAAAAAGGACAGCAGGGTTAGAGCAGGTAATAAAGGACGAGCCAGTCTAACATCAAGTGGAGGGTAAATTTTAAAAATTCTAAGAAGCAGGATTAATAAACACTTGGAAAGATAGGGATAGTCAGCATGGATTTGTTAAAGGAAGATCCCGTCTCACTAATTTAATTGAGTTTTTTTTAAAAAGGTGATTAAATAGATTGATGATGGTAGTTTAGTTGATGTGGTTTATATGGATTCAGTAAGGCCTTTTGACATGATCCCACATGAAAGGCTTGTCCAAACAGTAAGAGCCAATGGGATTCAAGTTGTCAATCTGGATCCAAACTTGGCTTGCAAATAGGAGGCAAAGGATAATGATGGAAAGTTGTTTTTGTGATTGAAATCCTGTGACCTGCAATGTATCGTTGTTTGCCATGACTATCATTAAGCTAAATTATATCACATAAGGATGCTAAAGTCAGTGAAAGCCCGAAAGACACTCAGAATCCAGCAAAGAAGGTTTAAAAAGATAACAAAGGCAGAGAAAATTAACTGTGAGGGCAAACTAGCGAGGAATTTAAAAACAAACTGACAATATGACCTCTTTTCAAACATATAAAAAGAAAGTTCACACAGAGAGTGAGTTGTCAGAGGAAGTGGTGGAGACTGGTACAATTACAACATTTGAAAGGCATCTGAATGGGTATGTGAATTGGAAGAGTTTAGAGGGATATGGGCCAAGTGTTGGCAAATGGGACTAGATTGGACTGGGATGTCTGGTCTGTGTAGACAAGTTGGACTGAAGGGTCTGTTTCCTTGCTGTATGACTCCATGACCTAATTAGTAAGTTTGCAGATGACATGAAAATTGGTGATGCTGATGATAGTTGAAAATGTGTTGCTGGTTAAAGCACAGCAGGTTAGGCAGCATCCAAGGAATAGGAAATTCGACGTTTCAGGCATAAGCTCTTCATCAGGAATCCTGATGAAGGGCTTATGCCCGAAACGTCGAATTTCCTATTCCTTGGATGCTGCCTAACCTGCTGTGCTTTAACCAGCAACACATTTTCAACTGTGATCTCCAGCATCTGCAGACCTCATTTTTTACCCGATGTTGATGATAGTGTAGAGATTGTCCCAGGCTATAGTCTGATATTGATCAGATGGTAAATTGGGCAGAGCAATGGCAGATAGAATTTAATCCTGGTAAGTGCAGGATGAAGCAGGAGGTCTAATAAGGGGAGGATATAAATGGTGGATCCCGTGTCAGTATGGAGGAATGAAGTGACCTCAGTGTACAAGTCCATAAATCCCTGAAGGTGTCAGCACAGGTGGACCGGGTCTTGAAGGCGGCATATGGGATCCTTCCCTTCAATAGCTGAGGCATAGATTTTAGGAGCATGGAAGTCCTGTTACAACGTTATTGTAAAAACAGATTGAATACTGTATGCAGTTTTGGTAAACACACCATCAAAATCACATCCTTGAAGTGGAAGGAGTACAGAGGAGATTCACCAGCATGTTGCCTGGAATGAAAAGTCTTAGTTTTGAGGAGAGACTGGATAGGCTGGGTTTGTTTTCCCTGCAGCAGAGGAGGCTGACGGAGCATTTGATAGAGGTATATAAAATAATGAGAAGCATAGACAAAATAAAATCGTGAAAATCTTTTCCTCATAGCAGACGTGCCTAAAATCAGATGGCATAACTTTAAAGTTAGGAGTAAATGGTTTAGAGGAGATCTGAGGAAATTGATTTCCATCCAGAGGTTGGTAAAATTGGAATATGCTGCCTGAGGGGTTGCTGGAGGCAGGTACTCTCTCAACATTTAAGAAGCATTTGCATGAGTACTTAAAGTGCAAAGGCATAGTCAGCTAGGAACCAAGTACAGGTAAGTAGGATGTAGGTGTGCTCACTGAGCTGGAAGGTTCATTTCCATGTACAGGTAAATAGGACGAGTGTAGTTTGGTATTTGTTGGTCAACATAAACTGTTTCTATGCAGCTGACTCTATGACTGACTCTAAACATGCGCTCCATGTCTTTCTGTAGTATAAGACATTGGAATGCGTTTGGGAATTGTCAACCACAGGTAACACTTTGAGATTGCCTGTGATCACTTCTACTTCACAGAGATTACTTTGTTTTAATCCATGATATGGTCAGCATTGCTCTGCCCAGGATTTGTAATCTATATTAATCGGTCACTGTGTGAGGTGCACATACAGAGTGTCATGATTGCAGATGTCATTAATATGAAATCTATGAGTGCCTGGTTAATTCAATTGCCCTTTGACAGGACTCATATCACATCATTCAAGTAGTGCAGTAGTAAAGTGCTGAAGTCTGTTAGGAGTTGGTTTGAGATGTGGTGAGGCTGGTGCTTTGCTGATGCTGACCTGTCTGGACAGAGGTTACAGGTGATCACTGGCCATGGAGCATGCCTTGGGGAATGATGGCCAAGATGGAGGTCCAGAGGAGACAGTGGGAAGCAGCAGCTGCCAGGTAAACAAACTGATGCCATCTAGTTTGTCACTGGTACCTGGGGGAATAGCCATAAAGCAGGATTAGGCAATAATGAGATATCAATACATCCAAATGGAAACCTTGCCGCTTATTAGCGAGACTGTTATCTAGCTATTGAAACTTTAAGGGGAAAAATAGACAGTTATTTCCTCATTGGGGAGAAAATCAATTTTTGATTCTTCCCCTATTTTCCCCACTTCCTTGCATTGCTTACGTTGTTCAGACACTGAGTATTCTATGCTAAGTAATTTGAAAGTCTTACGCCTTGCACCTGTGCTAGCTTTTCATTTGGGACAGTCCACTGTAAGTAATTTCTCAGCACATTCCCTAAATCCTTACAAATGGTTGTTTTTGATGTATCCAACCAAAATTATTTGACTGTAGGACATCATAGCTGAGTCAGATTTCAATAAAAATATTAACATGTTTCAGTTCAACATAGTGCCACTCTTTAGAGAGAAGAGTTGAAACTTTGGCTGATTCTCCACTCCATTCCCTTTCAGTTCAGTAATACCAAGGTCAATTATATTGATGTAGTTACTGCCCTAATTTGTTAGGAGCAAGCAATAGATCAAGGTTTTGTAGTCTAGAACCATCAAAAACTGCAAACCTTTTGATCTTCCCAAGTGAGGTTGTGTGCTCAGAGACAAAAATATAGTCACCATGGAGCTCTGAGCAAGTTATAAACCTGTACATCCACTCAAACAGTTGCCACAGTGATCGTAACAATTTTCAAGTCTCAATGGTATCGGAGAAAAAAGTTTGGAAAATGCTGCGATAGACCATAGAAGGAGTTACAGTTTGAAGGTTCAACTTGCCACTAAGAAAGATGCCACTCAATTGAAAATTTGGCAGAGCAGAGAACATAATCACATGGCTTTGATCGATTTGTACTAAAATTTAGCTACGGAAATGAAATATGGATTTCAAGATCAAAAATGTTCAGTACCAATGAAAATCTCATTCAGCTAAAGATCCCAGTTTTTTTTCATAACTGATCAGCTTTACTCAGGCCATCTAACTGCTGAATTGATTAAAAACATATTTAACTACCCAAATGTAAATTGAACAAAACTGCAGATTGTCTTTACAGGCTATGACATATTGTGATCATGGCCCAGCAATTCAGGAAATAGATTTGTTTACAGAATATTATTTCTGCTTACACCAATCTTTTATAACTCTATTATTAAATGGGCATTCATCCAGATATTTTCATTGAAGAGTTATTTGGTGCAATAGTGACTTCTTCAATTAGGATCCTGCTTCCTAGCTCCGTTTCCTTGTTGAAAAGGAAGCATTGTTCTAACCTAAATCACGTTAATCTAAAATCTACATTTTGCTTTACAAGTTAAACAAAAAGCACTTGAATAACAACTGCTGTCATGTTTTCTCCAAAGAAAACAAACTTATTCCTTTAGCCATAACACAGAGGTTAAACCTCTTTGCTAATTAAAACTAACTTCCCAGTAAAACTCACCTTGTAATCTGTTAAAAATGTGAGTGAGTGAAAGAAAACTTCTGCTTTCCACTGTTCATAGAAAACAATTTCCTTTCCTACTAATCAGTGAACAATAAACAAAACCTATTGACAAATCCAAGCCCCCTTTTCTTAACAAATTACCATCTGATCTCACTCATTTAAAATGCTGCTCCTATAACAATTATTATACATTAAATCAACTTAAGCTCTCAGAGTCTACGTAGTCTCTCATGTTGTCTTCCTTCCAGTCTTCTGGATCTGTTGCTTCCTTCTGACCTTGCAATTCTGCTGGGGCTGTCTTCCATTGCTTTTACTGGAAAAGGTACCTTTGATAAATAGCACCTTCTAAGAGATTTCTATTTGAGAGCCCTTTCAGGTGATGTGTGCTCTCATGTTCAATGGCAGTTGCTCTCACTCAAATTTTTGAAATGTCTTTGTTTTTATATCACTGATTATACCTGAAATTCTTATAGTCAGATTGTTTTCAGGCTGTCAACATCATCAGATTTTTAATTTGATTGGCTTTAAAGGGCTGAGTGATTGGTTTTAATCAATTGGTCAGATTTGAATTGTTGTCAAAAGAGCAATCAAAACTCAGGTATCCATTGAACAGCCAATTGTTACATGTATCTGGTTTTGGATCAGCCTGTCCTCCAAGCCTACTGGCAGCTTTTGCTCTACCATCAACTCAGAAAAACAGTTTCTGACTTAAAGTTACCATACTC
Source organism: Hemiscyllium ocellatum (assembly GCF_020745735.1). NCBI lineage: Eukaryota > Metazoa > Chordata > Chondrichthyes > Orectolobiformes > Hemiscylliidae > Hemiscyllium > Hemiscyllium ocellatum. The sequence goes on along the minus strand of NC_083409.1, from coordinate 62,570,661 downwards.
TCTTTTGACTTCGTAAAACTTTAAAACTTTTGCTCATAATCCATCTCTCCTTTGAGAACACTTCTATGCATCACATTACCTTTGAAGCTAGCATGGCAAATATTAGGAACGATTCAAAACATCTTCAATAAAGTACCTACTGTTAAAGAGCTTTTGTTAATTGTGTTTACTACAAACAATATTAAGGGTTCAATATTTGGCATTCTTGCTGTCATGCTGTTTCAATTTAATATTCCCAGCTAAGGTCAGTACTGATTGTTGTCCAGTTCCATTTTCAACATCTCAGATACTGAAGCAGTCTGTGCTCTTAGGCAGCAAATCCTGAAGGGCAACATCCAGGCTTGGGCTGATGTGGGGAACATATGTTGTTTACCACTTATGTGCCAGGGAATGACCATCTCCAACAAGACAAAATCTTACAATTTTTTTCTTGACATTCAGTAACATTAACATCCCTCAGTGCCTAAACATCTATATGATTAGTTTGATCATTGAGCAGAAACTGAACCTCACCAACCATTTAAATGCCATGACCATGAGGCTAGTCAGGGGTTAAGAAGTTTGTGGTGAGTAGCTCATACAATTTTCCAAAGGCTGTCTGCTAACTACAAGACATAATGAAATCAAGAATGTGATGGAATACTTGCCATTTGCGTGGATGAGTACAGGTCCAATAGCAGTCAACAAGCTTGACTTCATCCAGACAAAGGAGCTGGCTTTAAGCAGTCACTCCTGTGATATACTATAGCTTTAAGAGGTGTATTTTGTCCTGGTTTGTTTTGAAGATAAGTTTTAAGACAGAGGTAATGAGCTGGATCAAATAAAGTACACATTTTGTTAGGCCTTAGGCTTTTCTTTCAAGTTAGAACAATAGAAGTAGCCTAAGTGGGTGGGGTCAAGCTCCCACAGAACCAGGATTTCTAGATTTAGTTTTCAGTAGCAGTTGCTGGGTCTTGAAGTTGGATTTGGAAGCTGAAGTACATCACTCCCTGCTACTCTCTCTTTCAGAGCTTTCTCTTGAATTTTTCCTCCAAGATCGAAGAGTTGCCTGTGAGACAATCTATTTTTCTGATCTTGCCTTTTGCCAAGGGTGTGTTTATGGCATGTTAGTATATTGGAACAGTTATTGTTTAGTAGTAAAATAATCTATTATTCTCTTTAGTTTTCCAATAGAGTTACTTGATTCCAATTTCTTCTTTCTTTTGTTGTATTTAAAGTATAGTGTATGAATCGAGTGTGTTTGCTTCAAATCAGTTACCTAATCAGTCAAATTTGGAACACAACACCTACACTTACCTTTGAAATAAGAAAAAAAAATAGGGTCTAGACTACTTTCTGAATATACTTTGAGGTAATTTGGTCTCATTCATAACACTCTTTCCAATACTAGCACATAGTGGCAGCAGTGCATTTGCGAGGTGAAGACAGCAACTAGCAGCTCTCCTTTGATAGCACCTCTCAAGTCTGTGACCGCTGCCATTCAGCAGTAGTTGCACTGGAACACTAAACAACTGATGTCTCAACTTCCAAGCCACACACCAATCTAACTTGGAACTTTACCATTGTTTCTTTGCGGTCACTGGGTCAAAAACTGACAGCACTCTCCCTCCAGCGATGCAGCATGGAGTGCAGAAGTTTAAGAAGGTGGCTTAGCAGCACCTTCTCAGGACCAGTTAGGATTAGTTAATAAATGTTGCCAGCAATTTATTAACTAAAATAAATTAGTTAATAAACTAATTGATACTTGTTAGACTTAAAAAGATTAAAATGTGCATCATATGTATTCAGAAATAAATCCTATCTCAATAATGGAACTTGTTTTGCACTTTAAGATTTTAAAAACAAGAATTGATTTTATTCAAAACATTGTTGTCTTATTGGTATTTATAAGATTCAAAAAATGTTTATAGTGTAGGGAAGAGTGAAATAAATATACATTTTGAACATAGAACAGTATAGCACAGAAACAGGCCCTTCAGCCCACCAAGTCTGTGCTGAATGTGATGCCATTCTAGACTAATTCCATCGGGCTGCACATATCTGTGTCCCTCTATTCCCTCTCTGTTTTTTTCTATCTGTAAAAATCTCTTTTAAACCTTCCTATCATATTTGCTTCTACTGTCTCCCCAGCAACATTTTCCAAGTAACTAAAATAATCTGTGTAAAGATTTTCCTCACATTTCTCCTCTAATAAATTTTTGCCAGCTTATCTAAAACATCTTTGCCCTAGTATTTCATATTTCCACCCTGGGTAAAAGATTGACTATCCACTCTATTCATGTCTCTCATAAGGCAACTCCTTTACTATCTGTCTAAATCTCTGCAATAAAGTTTGTTTTATAGTCCTTTCCTAAAGTTCTGTATTACTTCTCTTTTGGTAGCAAGAACTGACTACTTATCATTTGCTAAATCCTTTGTGAAGCTTGGTCGCCAGTAAATGTTAGGAGCACATCGTATCAGCATTTCCGATTAGATTAGACTTACAGTGTGGAAACAGGCCCTTCGGCCCAACAAGTCCACACCGACCCGCCGAAGCGCAACCCACCCATACCGCTACATTTACCCCTTACCTAACACTACGGGCAATTTAGCATAGCCAATTCACCTGACCTGCACATCTTTGTGACTGTGGGAGGAAACCGGAGCACCCGGAGGAAACCCACGCAGACACGGGGAGAACGTGCAAACTCCACACAGTCAGTCGCCTGAGTCGGGAATTGAACCCGGGTCTACAGGCGCTGTGAGGCAGCAGTGCTAACCACTGTGCCACCGTGCCGCCCACAAATGACCTAGATGACATAGATGTTATCTATCCCCAAGCAAAGGAAAGATTGAAGTCTTTTTTAGTGCAACCACAACCAGGCTAGTCAAAACCAGGAAGTCAATGTCCAAAATTACATGAAACCCCTTGAAGGATCTGTTTAATAAAATTGTCACAAGATTTCTTTATTCCATCGTGGTCATTTCTGTTAATCAATTCTTTCAAGCTTTGAAAAACATAGCACATTTTGCAATAGATGGTTAAGAACAGATCAGATAAACATGGACAAAAACATGTTGGGAAAGTGGGAAGTGGGATCTCACAAGGTTCAGTGTTGGGACCGCAGTTAAACATAATGGAATTTAATGAATTGGACTTTTGAATCAATATTCACAGGGTGCAATTTAATGCCCTTCCCCACAGCAGGGTTTTGTGGGAAGGTGCATTTAGAACATAGAACATTACAGCACAGTACAGGCCTTACGACCCTCGATGTTGCACCGAGCTTTCAAACCAATCTGAAACCCATCTAACCTACACTATTCCATTTTCATCCATATACCTATCTAATGACCATTTAAATGCCCTTAAAGTTTGCAAGTCTACTACTGTAGCAGGCAGGGTGTTCCACACCCTTACTAATCTCTGAGTAGAGAAACCACCTCTAACATCTGTCTAATATTTATCACCCTTCAATTTAAAGCTATGTTCCCTTGTGTTAGCCATCACCATCTGAGGACAAGGGTTCTCACTGTTCACCCTATCTAACCCTCTGAATATCTTATATGTGTCAATTAAGTCATCTCTCAATATTTTTCTCTCTAACGAAAACAGTTAGTCCCTCATGGCTCCAAAACTCAATCCCTCTACCAATAAAAGGTAATACACCATATGTCTTCTTAACAACCCTATCACCTTGGGTGGCAACTTTCAGGGATCAATGTACATGGACATCAAGCTCTCTCTGCTAATCTACACTACCAAGAGAATCTTACCATTAGCTCCATACTATTTATTGCTGTTGCTCCTTCCAAAGTGAATCAGCTCACACTTTTCTGCACTAAAGACAATTTGTCACCTCTCAACCCAGCTCTGCAGCTCACCTATGTCCCTCTGTAATCTGCAACATCCTTCAGCACTATCCATAACTCAACCGACCTTAGTGTCATCCGCAAATTTACCAACCCATCCTACTATGCTCTCATCTAGGTCATTTATAAAAATGACAAATAGCAGTGGCCCCAAATTAGATACTTGTGGTAAACCGTTAGTAACAGAACTCCAGCAGGAGAGTGACTTGCCATCACTCCTTCAATTATTCTGAGGTGTTAAGGCTCATGGGCAGCCATGCCAAAACATCAGAAATTGAGGCCAATAAGTTAACAATTAATATCCACTTAAAGGCCTCCTCCCTCTACCAGCAACATTTAACCAGCTGCAGTTGCGGGTGTTTGTGTCAGTGTGATCATAACATCACCCATTCTAAAAGATGAAAGTCTTTCCAATCCAGGTTTGTTCAAGATATCATTTCAGTTTCATGACATTGCAATCTTTTGCTATAAATTTTGCATCTTATGATCTTATACTCCACAACCACCTGATGCAGCAGCAGTGCTCTGAAAGCTAATGCTTTCCGATAAACCTGTTGGACTATAGCCTAGTGTTATGTTATGTTTGCCTCTCTGCTTCTGAGGGGATCTTCTCATTCAAAGGTCTCAGTGTCTGACTGAGGCAGTTGGTATATTGCAAATTGGGAGGGACTCCACTGACAGCTACCCCCTACTGTACTATAAACTTCTCTCTCCCTACTTGACCCTTGTCAAATGCTCACTTACCCATTCTGTTGGGATATTGTCTTGATCATGGACTTCTAGCAGCTGCATTGCCAGTGATAATCTCTGTTGCATGCTTCCTCCCCTCCCCCCACTCCACCCCCTATTAAGAATTTTGAGCTCTACTACAGGGAGTTACTGAAGTAAGCAGCATCATGCCTTACTAGAGTAGCAAGGTGGAAATCAAGCCCTGCTATTCATGGAATTGTCACAAAAGTTAAAACATTTTATCAAAAGTGCAAAAATTCCCAACTTACCTGGTCTGATAAACACAGACTAACAGAAAATATAGGCCAGATTTCCATATTTAATAAGAACCACTATTTCTTACAACTAAAGATAGTCTAACCACAACTAAACAATTATGAATTGTTGACTTATAGTTCTATTACTTAAAACACTAACCTTTTCTAAACACCCCCTGCCCTTGCATGCATGCACATACATACACACATACTGACAGACAGAAGAAAACCTGTGCTATTGATGGAGGGAAGGAAATACTTGGAAAACACTTCTCAATGACATACATCCACAAAGATGATCCATTTGTTTGCCTGGACTATTTGTTCTTCAAATTCTTTTTTCTATTAGCGTCTTTGCAGGAGGCACAGGAGATTAGTACACCAATTGCAATGGGGCTTAGTTAGAGTTTAAAGGCCATTGCTTACCTCAGACTCCAGGTATTTTTACTGCAAAGGCAGACACATCACCTGCCCTTTCAGCAGTCTCAAGGATCCTGCCAATATCACTCACATTCACAGTTGTTCAGCCATCCAGGAGCCAGGTATTTGCTGTCAGTCTGATGACTTCCGGCATTTACAATTGGTCACAACTCCGCAAACTAACCAGCAAACCATTAACAACCAAATCTGTCTTTGTTCACTGACCACCCCGCCCCCCCCAAACCCCAAACCCCAAACCCCCAACCCCGAGCTGGGCATCTATTCATACTTCCCCTTACTGCTTGAACGAAGTTACAATTTAAATATGATTTACAATGAGTTTCAGTAACTTACTTTTTAAAACACCAGAAATTCCTTCCACAATCTTTTTAATTTAAAAGTCCTTATCCCAGGTCTGTTGATAAGTAGAAATATCATAAAAAGCTGTGATTTACAATAGCTCAGATGAGTTTAAGAGAAAGCTAGACAGACACTTGCAGAAGAAGAAAATACATAGTTAAGATGATTAATTCAAATGAGAAAAGATGGGAGCAGATGCAAATGAGTCATTAACCCTAGCACGGACTGGTTGGGCAAAATGGCCTATTTCTGCACCATGCAGTATGTGTTATGAAATCATACGTAAAATCAGTATTTATTGAAACCTACTATAATCCTCATTAAATCCAGTTACATTAATTATGCTGAAATTTGATTTTTTTAGAGTTAGTAATGGAACCTTAATTCTCGTGGATTACATATTAAACATGTAAGTAACAATAATGCAAATAATGTTCTAATTTAGTTGAATAGCGTAATTACCCCTTTTAGAACTATGACCACAGCTTTTCATTTTAAATCTCTAAATAGCTCAGGAATATGTTATCTATAAAATTGCAGTTCAGTACATGAGACACCATCTTAATATGGATGAACCAACATTTATTTCCTTTGGTAAAGTGATTTACTCTTTTGTCATTCTAACCTTTCCATGCTAATTAGCAAACAATTTTAACCAGTCCCAGCTGGTTTCCCATTAAATTCCCTCATGTTTCCATTGAGTCCATACAATTGCGAACTGAATAAGTAAAGAACTGAGGGCAATTTTAAATTGTAGATGGGTTAATTGGTCAATAGGATATCAGGAGGTAAGTGGCAGAATCTGCATTTCATCTCTCAAATGAGAATATTGTGTGGCAAATATAACAATCTCAATTCTGTTCAAAAGCCTACAGTCTTTAACACAATTTATTTCCAATCTTTAGAATTTATCCTCAATGTTGCTTTTGACATTAACGTTATTACCATTTTCTTGTCAAAACTGTCAAAGACAAGTATATGCAGAGCTCCCTGAATTGGGTTATGTAATCAAAATCTACATAAAATTGCAATGGTAATCATTGAAAAAGTGACTGACTTATGTGTAATTACTTTATTACAAAATGGCTCATCTCAAATATTTTTTCAAATAATTCTTAACAAGATCTTACTGGAAAAGACATTACTCTTGCCAGATTTCTTTTGGAATCTGAATGGAAATTACAAAGTACTATTTTTCATTGTCTTCTTAGCTTGGTATCTTTGTCATACTAACCAGTTAAACATCCTAACCCTGCGCTTTTTCCATGATTTACTTTTGTCTTCAAATATTCATTTCTAATTATCTTGAGATGACATATTTTTTTATTTCAGAAAATAGTTTTATTCAACTTCTACTGCAGCGTCATATCTTTTAATTCATAAAATGTATGGAGGAGGTAGGCAATAGCTGAGTGGTATTGTTGCTATGTAGAGGAATGTAGAGAGCTGAAAAATGTGTTGCTGGAAAAGCGCAGCAGGTCAGGCAGTATCCAAGGAGCAGGAGAATCGACGTTTCGGGCATAAGCCTGAAGAAGGGCTTATGCCCGAAACGTCGATTCTCCTGCTCTTTGGATACTACCTGACCTGCTGCGCTTTTCCAGCAACACATTTTTTTCAGCTCTGATCTCCAGCATCTGCAGTCCTCGCTTTCTCCTAGAGGAATGTAGAGAGCCAGGTATACTTGTCTAGGCACTCATGTTCTAATCCTAGCACACGGTGGAATTTCAATTCAATGAAAATTCGAAATTCTGATGCTTCGAGTCCAAGACTCTTCTTTAGAATGGTTCTACAAAACATTAACTCTATTTCTCTCTCCAAACATGCTATCAGGCCCATCAAGCTTTTCCACATTTCCAGCATCTCAAATAATTTGCTTTTATTATGTGGGAAAGGGAGAAAGAAAGTGAGACAAACACCAGGTAAAACAATGCAGGAGAGCGCAGATACTAAGCACAACAGTGCGAGATATAAGGAAAGCAGGGACCTAATTTTAAAAAAAGGGTGTATAGAAGAGAAAATGCCTAAAAGTGACAGTACTGTCAGTTCTGCTTTAATGCGGTAGTTCTTCTTGTGCAAACCCGCGTTATAAGAAAATCGACCAATAACAGCACCATTTAAACTAATAGGAATGGAATCATGTTATAACTAGTACACGCTTTAAAACTTCGTGATTTTGGAACGGTGCCCCTAATTCATCGTTCATGTTATAGCAAATTCCTGTTAATAAAACGCACATTATAGCAGAACAACGTGTATAAGAAAGTCATAAGTTAAATAATTGTTGAGCACCTGCTGTTAGGGACTGCGTTTCAACTCTAGTAATTTTGAAAAAAAAGTTAATTTCTAAGTTAGCACAGGGAAATAAAGAACTTACAGGCACAGGAGAGGGAGCTGATTTGTGAATACGGGAAAACACTTTTACTTATACTTAACCATATAAAAGTAAGGCTAAAGTAAGAAAAAGTAGCAAATGGCCTTGTGGCACACACTTTCGGAAGGATGTGAATGCTTTGAGATAATACAGAAGAAGTTTACAGGATTGGTAAAAGAAGGGTGGGACAAGGATAGATTGGTGATGTTAGGACTGTTTTGTTTGGGGAGGAGAGGCTGCGGGGAAATGTGATAGAAATGTTCAAAATCATGAGGGGTCCGCACAGAGTAGATAAGTAACAAAAAAGTTCAGCTTGTGAAAGGATCAACAATCACAAGGCAATTTTAAAGTATTGGGAAAAGAAATAAACACAAGATGGAGAAAAATAAACTGTAGTGATTGGAATCAGGTGTATCATATTTATTATTTATTATTGCTTGGGGTTGTTAACCTGGGCCAATCAGGAAGAACTGGCTGACAATATAAACAGGAGCTTAGCATTTCTCGCTCTGGGCTTTTCTTGTCACTGGCTCATTGGCCTCATGGATGTCTTTTCTGGAGATAGAATGTTAATAAAGTTATTTTCACTTGGTGCTTTCATTGTATCTTGCACACACACACACACACACAGACATGCTGCTGCCGAATGGCAAGACTGTGGGAGGGTGGGGGGAGCAATATAAACAAGGCATTTACAATCTCCTCAGTTCGAAACTGTCAGTGTAATTGCAGGTTCCTAATTATTCTTTTATGGGGAACTGGCTCTTGAGCTGGCTGGTAATAGCCGGTGGAATGTAGGTAATTTTCTTCATTAAAAAAAGTGTACAGGAGATTCATAGCTTCTTTACTTCAGGGACTGACTCTGAGCTGGCTGGCTATAGCTATTGTACTGTGCACATGTAAATAAAGGGTGACTTGGTGACAGGATACATATGTAAGGTCTAGGAGGATGAGAACTGATGAAATATATAAGGAAATTAGGAAAGAGCTTAAACAAGGAATTAGAAGGACGTAAAGGGGTCTTGAAAAGTTGTAAGCAAACAGGATTAAGGGGAATCTCAAGGCTTTTTATACACATATGAAAAGCTAGAGTGTAGCCAGGCAAAAGGTTGGTCCACTCAAGGACAAAGGAGGGAAGCTGTGTGTAGAGCAGGAAGAGGGAGGTGAGGTCCTAAACCAATATTTTGTACTGGTATTCACGATGAGAAGGAATTGATGAACGAAGTTCTTAAGGAAGTACAAAGGGATCTGGGAGTGTTAGTCCAGGATTCTCTAAAGGTTGACTTGCAGGTTGAGTCCATGATTAAGAAAGCGAATGTAATGTTGTCATTTATCTCAAGACGGTTGGAATATAAAAGCAGCAAAGTGCATCCGAGACTTTATAAGCCTCTAGCTAGGCCCCATTTAGAATGTGTCCAATTTTGGGCCCCACACCTCAGGAAGGAGCATGACCAATGGAGATTCACATGGATTATCCCTGGAATGGTAGGCCTAACATACAATGAACTGCTGAGGATCCTGGGATTTTATGCACTAGAGTTTAGAAGGTTGAGGGGAGATCTAATAGAAACTTAGAAAAGGTGGACGCTGGGAAGTTATTTCCATTAGGCGGGGAGACTAGGACCCATGGGCACAGCCTTAGAATTAGAGGGGGTCAATTTAGAACTGAAATGAGGAGACCTTCCTTCAGTCAGAGTGGGGTGGGCCTGTGGAATTCATTGCCATGGAGCGCAGTGGAGGCCGGGACGCTAAATGTCTTCAAGGCAGAGTTTGATAAATTCTTGATCTCGCAAGGAATTAAGGGCTACGGGGAGAGTGCGAATGAGTGGAGTTGAAATGCCCATCAGCCATGATTAAATGGCGGAGTGGACTCGAAGGGACAAATGGCCTTATTTCCATTCCTATGTCTTATGGTCTTATGGAAAGGAGTGTCAAGTTTCTAAGCCAAGTAGTTTTTAAAAATGAAGAGGTGTTGTGCGTCTTAGGAGTATTAAGTTAGATAAATCCCTTGATTCTGACCTGATCTATCCCAGAATATTGAGGGAGGCAAGAGAATCAATCACTGGAGCATTGACAGAGACCTTTGTATCCTCTTTGGTCACAAGTGAGGTCCCAGAAGATTGGCAATAGCCAATGTTGTCCCATTGTTTAAGGAAGTTAGCAGGGATAATCCTGGAAATTACAGGCCTGTGAGATTCACATTGATGTAAGGAAATTATTGGAAAAGATTCACAGGGACAAAACATATATTCATTGAGTGACAAATGAATTTATTAGTGATAAACAGCATGGCTTCGTGCGGGGGAGGTCATGCCTCACTAATTTGATTGAGTTTTTTGAGGAAGTGATGAAGATAATTGATGTGGGAAAAGCAGTTGATGTTGTCTATATGGACTTCAGTAAAGCCTTTGACAAAATCCCTCATGGCAGACTGGTCCAAAAGGTGAGGTCACATGGTATCAGGAGTGAGCTGGAAAGATGGAGACAGAATTGGCTTAGTCATAGGAGATAGAAGGTAGTGGTGGAAGGATGCTTTTCAGAGTGGAGGGTTGTGACTTGTGGTGTTCCACAGGGATCAGTGCTGGGACCTCTTCTGTTCGTGACCTATATAAATGATTTGGATGAAAATATGGCTGGTCTACTTAGTAAGTTTGTGGACGATACAAAGATTGGTGGAGTTGCAGATAATGAGGCTTGTCTTAGAATGCAGATCATTTGGCAATATGGGCAGAAAAAAATGACAGATGCAGTTTAATCCGGACAAATGCGAGGTGATGCATTTTGGAAGGTCAAATACAGGTAGAAATTAGACAGTGAATGGCAGAACCCTTTGGAAGATTGATATGTAGAGGGGTCTGGGTGTGCAGGTCCACAGATCACTGAAGGTGGCATCACAGGTAGATAAGGAAGTAAAAAAGCCTTATGGCATGCTTGCCTTCATTGGAAGGAGTATTGAATATAAGGATAGGCAAATTATGCTGAGATTTATCGAACTTTAATTCAGTCACACTTGGAGTATTGTGTACAGTTCTGGTCACTACACTACCAGAAAGATATGGTTGCTTTGGAGAGGGTATAAGATTATAATGGTATAAGAGTTTATAAGATTGAGAATGGCATGGATAGAGTGGAAAGTATGAGGCTTTTTCCCAGGGTGGTGTGGTTGGGGACACAGGTTTAAAGTATGGGGGGGGGGGGGGGGAAGTTTAAATGAGATTGCAAAGTAACTTTTTCACACAAAAGATGGTGAATGCCTGAAATGCGTTGCCAGAGGAGGTGGTGGACACAGACAAAATAGCAGCATTCAGGAAACACCTGGACGAATACATGAATAGGAAGGGAATAGAGGGATACGGATCCTGTAAATGAAGACAGTTTTAATATGGAAGGGCAAAATTTTGCAGCAGGATTGGAGGGCTGAAGGGCTTGTTCCTGTGCTGTATTGTTCTTTGTTCTTTGTTTGGTACCAGCATCTGTGCAGTTATTTCTAAAATATTTTCACTCAGTGACCAATTCACATGTGGAGGTGTGATGGAGACAAATTCAATTGAGGCTTTTAAGAGGGCATTGAATAATTTCTTATATTGAAACAAAATGCACGGTTATGGGGAAAAGATATTAACTTAGCGTTAGGTCAAGATGCTCAGAGACCTGATACAGACCAATGGGATGAAAGGCCTTCTTCTGTACCAGAATAATTCTGTTATTCTGTGAGAAATAAATTTTCAATCCTGCATTCATTCAACAGATGGTTATTGGTAAGTATACTATTATGGTTTGATTAATCCTTGGCTTTGTGATTGGATGAGCTCATTTAGATGCTATTGGGAACATGCCCAGGCAGCACCTGCTTGCATGCCAAGCTGAGACAATGTCATGAGCTGCAGAGACTGATGTACTGCCCACAACCCGCCAAGAGACCAGACCAAGACCCACCATGAACCACTGAGAGACCAGGCCAGGACTGCTAAAAGACCGAGTGAAACCTGCTACTAGCTATTGAGAGACCCAGGCTGGCACTCACTGAGAGACCAGGTCAGAAGCCGCTATGAGTCACAGAGGGACTAAGGAGAGTGACTCACAATGAGCTATTGAGAGACCAGCCCGAGACTTACCATAAGCCACTGAGACACCAAGTTGAGATCTGCCAGGAGTGACAGAGGGACCAGTCCGGACCCACCATGAGCCTCTAAGAGACCAGACCGAGACCCACCATGAGTCGCTAAGAGACCAGGCCGAGACCCACCATGAGCCACTAAGAGACCGGTCCAGACCCACCATGAGGAAGGTGTAGAAACACCAAGAAGTTAAAAAAAAAGAAAAGAGGGAAAAAATGTAGGAAATGAGAAATAAACAGACAGAACTGAGCAGTTCTGGCTGGAGCATCCTACACTATCACCATCTTGCTATTAGGTAGTTTAGTCAAGGTTTGATTTTTGAGGTGAAATGTTTTTCAGAGCCTTTTCTCCAGAGGGAACATACTTAGAAAAATATTGTTATAGATTTAGTAAGTTTTAAGGGCTAACAATATTTCTTGATTCTGTGATTTCCTGGAAAATCTACAATTCAATGTCTTGTATTTAGATTAGATTCCCTACAGCGTGGAAACAGGCCCTTTGGCCCAACAAGTCCATGCCATCCCTCCGAAGAGTAACCCACCCAGACCCATTCCCCTCTGACTAATGCACCTAACACTATGGGCAATTTAACAAGGCTAATTCACCTGACCTGCACATCTTTGGACTGTGGAAGGGAACCGGAGCACCCAGAGGAAACCCATGCAGACATGGGGAGAATGTGCAAACTCCACACAGACAGTCACCTGAGGCTGGAATCAAACCTGGGACACTGGTGCTGTGAGGCAGCAGTGCTAACCACTGAGCCACCGTGCCGCCCATATTTATAGCAGACTTCCAGTTCTATTGCTGATGGTAAATTGGACCATATAAAAAATAATAGGAGAATTACCAATGCAATGCAAAATATGTTATTGTACTGCTACAATGAAGTTGTGCCAAAGATGGTCTCCTTATTTAAGGTCACAAAACTGGATTATAAATCTTAAATTCACTTAGTATTTTGTTGCTGGTGAGGGCTTTGTTTTAGATTGAGATATGCCTGTAATTTCCTTGTTGAGAATAAACAAGTGTAAAGTAACTGCCTTTCTTTCTCTCTATACATTTATATATAGTTTAAAGTGTGACAGCTGAAATGTGGCAATCAACACAAGATTTTTCATGGTGACTCTGAAATTACAATATCACAGAGACTAAATTGGAGGAAGGGGTCTTCCGCTGAATGGATTTCAAAAGAAGATCGAGAGATATGCTGAAGTATGTATTAATAGGATGGGTTTCAAAATAAATTGAGGAAGGTCTATGCATCAATCTTACCAATGATATAACACTTGTTAATATTTATATAAAAAATAAACATTGTGCATCATCCATGCCTTTATTCATTTGATGGAGAACAATGGCACTTACTGACATCTACTGTATCACAGTAGACAATTGATTCAGCCATTTTTCATAAAACAACAGATCCCCATATCACAAATGTGACTGTGTGTGGGTAAAAAAATCAAAGTGAAATGGCAGAATGCCGAATTTGTACAAGTCCGTTAAAGCATTGCCAGAGGTGAGCATTGAAAGCCAGTCAGGGTACAAACCATCAATGGTTTCAACAAAATGCAGCCTCTTGGGACTTGAGTGGAGCAGTTGTCACCTTGATTATATGAATTGGAAGTGAATAATCAGATATACATTGCAACCACTGGCGTATGCAACTGGAGAAATTATTCCTCAACTGCAGAGGTCCACATTTGTCCACAGCAACCCAAGAACAGAAATGGAACAACAATGGGTACCACAGCTATAACAAATGATATAGAAATTACATCTCTTGGGAAGCAACACCTAAGTGAACTGGCAATGACAGCAACATGCATGCGCACCAGATTTAAGGACTGTATGCACAGTGCATATGCATAGATTGATGTGAATAACAAACTGATAAAGCATGAGAACATTAATGTATATATTTGGTAACTTGGGTAACTCAAAATGTTCATGATAATTCACTCAACACTTTTCTTTTGCTTGCATAAGAGGGATATTAGGATTGAAAGACAATCATGTACAAATGTCCCTCATAGATATGTGTCCACCATCATGAGGTTACACAAATTGGAGGCAGACATCTTAAACTCATTCGATAAAGGCTTTGTGCTGTCTGCATTCAAAACAATTTTCTTGCAAAATTGCTGCTTTAAATGGCTACAACTAGTAAATATTTATGTCCATCGTATTCAAATCGCAATCTGCATAGTTTAAAAGTCTTGTCAATGCACAAAACCACAACTGTGTATCTCCTTCAGAGATTAATAGCCTTATCCTCAAATTGGGGGATTTATCACTCTGATGTTAGTTACCATTATTAGCTACAATTATTGTAGCTATTTTCCTGAAGCAAATCTGATCACATGATGTGGGGTTCAGTCAGTAAATGATGTTTTCTGGGTATCGTCAGAGTACTGATGTGATAGAAGAGCGGGTAAAAATCTATTAAATTTAATGAAGGATTTTGAAAGAAGCAGCCTGTGAAGGAAGACAGCAATTCAAAAAGAAATTCTTAAAATCTGGGCAATGCTGACAAGGCCAGTAATTATTGCCCATCCTTAATTCCTCTTAAACTTAGTGTCTTGCTAAAGCATTTCTGAGTATGATTCAGAGTCAATTCCACTGCTGTCAATTTAGAATCACATATGAGAAGCTACACAGGACTGACAGATTTTTTTTCCTCTTTGTGAACTGGAAGGGTTTTTATATGAATTGGTGATAGTTTCATGACCACCATTATTGGGATTGGATTTTAATTCCAGACTTTTATTGATTAAATTTAAATATCACCATCTGCCATAGTAGAATCTGAATCAGTTTCCTGAGACCCTTTCACCTGAACCTCTGGATTACTGGTTCATTATACTCCCCTCTCCCCTATTACTTAGTGTATGATGAAGAATTAGGAAAGTTTAAAACATCCAAGGAAAACTTGCTTTTAAAGTAGTGAAACCAGTCTCTCAATATGTTCGTCCTCAGGGCACCCAAGGGAGACACAGAACAAAAGCAATTCTCTTGCTTTGTCCTCAACAAGCTATTGAAATTTTGCCCACATTGATCTGTTGTTTAGGGGCTATAAATGTGCAATGTCACTTCTTTCAACACAGCTTGAGAATTACTTTAATGGAGTTTTCTATCACAAGCAATATTTCCTTTCTTAAAGCTCACTTACATGGATTTAAATCATCAGAGTTCTTGTTTTGTGCTTCCCTGCAGTGACTGTTCCCTCCTCCTGTTCTTGCTCACTTCTTCTGAATCTGATACCATTCTTTCAAAATTACACACAACTTTTGATAAAACATCCATTCGTAAAACTGAATGCAATATTGCTAAGCTGTTACAGCAATCAGTGCTTATTCTTCTTCTGCACATAGATATTCACCCATCTCCTCAATTGCAACAAGGTTAATTTTTGAAAGTTCCCCTGCCTTGCAGATAGCTTTCTCCCAAACACAAATGAAATTATGTTTTTAAAGGAGCTAATTCAACCAGTCCCTCTTGAATTAACACAAAGAATTTATTAAATATTAAACACGAGAGGTTAAAGTAACATAACATGCATACCCATAATTTAGAAATAAGAGACTTGTCCAAAAAAGAAAGAAATTTTAATTAAAAAAATATAAAGTTCAGTCTCTGAACTGTTCATAAACAGTGGCCTGTAATAACTGAGTAAGCCTGAATGGAAAGGAATATAATTTATTGTTGAACGTACACTCATCCCAGCTCAGGGAAGGCAGTTCTAAGGATCCATCCCTAAGTTGGCTTTCTAATCATCCTACTTAGCGATGCTATTACATACCTGGGATTGAACCTAGATCTTTCCTTCCAGAGGTAGAGACACTACCACAGGGTCACAAGAGGACTTTCCTATGGCACCTGGTATTCCCAGGTGGTCTCCTATCCAAGTACTAGGCAGGCCAGAGTCTGCTTAGCAGCAGGAATTAGACAAGATCAAGCTTTTTCAGGCGAGTAATAGCCATAGGCTGTGTCTGCTTTATAAAGGGGCTTTCGGGATGAATTCCAGCTGGGCACACCATTGTGTAACAAGGGAACTCATACTCAATGAGGAAATTAGGTAATGATTCCCCATGGGCCTTACAAGGGTTGTCATATCCTTTCCCCTCTGCATCATGGATTCTCCTCACTCCTGTGATGTTGGGGTGTCTTCCTTCTCTTTTCCCATGGCCCCATTCCTGCTGCTGACCAGGTTTGGTCAAGGGATGTATAATAATAGGTGACCGTCTCTCCTGTGAAGACTGACTGCAGGGGGCTCATCTGCAATGGTGTGCCCATTGAAACATTGTGTCTTTTGAGAGTTCCTGCCAGATGTTGCCGATGGTTTTTTTTCTTTATGGCCTTCTGCCCAGTTTTGACCATGTATAATACTGATCCCATTTTATTAAAGGATAACTCCTGGAATACTTGGATGGCCACCGCAAAATTCCTGACATGGGCCATATCTCTCCCAGCTACTTTTTGAGACCTGAGAAAAACTTTGAAATCCTTGGAATAGGAGCCACTTTCCTTGGTTTTCACCTGCTCTTCAACAGGGTATATAATCTGTCCTTCTCAATCCTGTACCCACAGTATGTAACCTTGTTTCACTGGAACATTTTTCCTTTTTTGGTCTGATGGTGGATGTAGAAAAATACCGACGATCTTCAAACTCTCCACATGTTGTTTTGCAGTGGCCCCTGACATTTCAATGCCATCCAGATAGACTGCCATCTGGGCATGCCTTGGAGAATATTCTCCATTACCCTTTGAAAGATGATGAATGCCAAAGATACCCCAAAGGGCAACGAAGCATACACATATCATTCTTTGTGAATATATATAGTAACACACTTCCCAGATGGCCCGTCAAGCTCCAGATGGAGGTAGATTTGACTCTTTTTTAGTTTAGAAAAGCTGTGACCCCCAGCTAGTTTTTCATACAAATCTTGAGTGCATGGCATAGGATATCTGTCTAAAGGGGAAACTTTTTTAACTGTCAACTCATAATCCCCACAGTTCCGGATTGAGTTGTCAGGTTTCACAACTGGGACTACAGGCACAGTCCATACAGCAATGATGCTATGTTCCTCTATAACTTTCAATTCAGCTTCTACTTTGACACACCGTGGATTGAAGTATTTAGATTGGACTTCTAGCCCTATATACACCTTAGCCCTGGTTACTTTGACTTCCTGAAATCTTCTTTGAACACTTTGGAATACTTCCCAATAACTCTATATAGATTGCCAGTAATCATTTTAAAGATCTCTTGCCGATCCAGGCATATTTTCTACAACCAGTCCCTCCCCAAAAGATTTGGACCTAGCCTTTGAACAATTAAAGGGGTTCAGATTGTCTTTTGCCTGCAATGTAACTAGGGTTACATTGTTCTCAATAATATGTAAGGGCTCCACTCTGTGTATGTGGCCAGCCTTGCTGTCTCACAGACTTAATTGCAAGATGCCCCATCGGAGTTTTCTAAAGGATTTCTCCCCAGCAATAGATACAGTAGTGCCATTTATCACTGCCCTTAGTTGAAGTTTTATCTTAATTGGGACCACTATGGGAGAGTGATGTAATTTAGCTCAATCAATCCTGGGACTGATTTATTTGCAACAGGCGGCAGTATTTTGCACGTTTTGATAACCTTATCTGGGACTGACCCTATGACTAAAACAGCAGTCTTGTAGATATTCTTGCTCTTCCCTGTGTGGAAGAGAAAGTTCCTGCCTAGTTCTGGATCTCTGCAGCCTCTGACTCCAATTGCATTTTCTTAGCAAGCAACAGGAGCCACACAGATCATCCACTGGGAACGTGTCTCCGCAGTATGGAGGCCACCCAAGATTGAGGACAGTACTGTCCATGGACCCCTGAAGCTCCTGAGATCCTTTCTCTGTGTTTTCATGGGAAAGGCTAAACTAAGTGATCCCTCAACCTTCCCTGAAGTGCTGACCTGCATTCAGTGTTACATAATGTCCGCAATCTCTCCAAGAATTCAGTGAGTGGTTCCCCAGGAAATCTTTGCCTTGTTAAACTTTGTTAACATTGAAGTGCTTGAGATCATAGTGCTCCGCGACCACATTTATCAGTTCATCAAAGGATTTTGATTCCAGGATTGCCAGCTAGATTCATCTCTTTGTGATGCTGAAAATTGAGACCCTAAAAGCAGTCTAGGGAATGGTTTTTTTGTTGACATTCCCCTTTCTCCTGTTTGCCTGGATAAAGTATCTCATTCTTTCAGTGTACTAGGGCCAATCTTCCATAGCTGCATCATAAGGTTCCAGTTTCCCCAACAGAGGCATTCCTAATATTTCCCTGTCATGATCTTATCAGGTTCATTGAAAAGCAAGCCTGTATGAAACGTTTCTTTACTCATCGCCAATCACAGGAAGCCTGACTAGAAAGGAACATCAATTATTGTAAAATACAAAAATAAAAATACTCCTCATGGTGTAGATAGGCTAGTCTCAGTCTCAGTCTGGAGCAGATAGTTCATAAAATGCCTACAGCATGGAAACAGACCATTCTGTCCATCGAGTCCACACTGACACTCCAAAAAGCTTCCCACCCAGACACCACACCCCACCCCTCCACCCTATCCCTGCATTTAGCATGGCCAATCCCCCTAACCTGTACCCACAGAGACACATCTGGGTAATTTAGCATGACCAATCCACCTAACCTGCACATCTTTGGAAAGTGGGAGGAAACTGGAGCACTAGGAGGAAACTCATGTAGACATGGGAAGAATGTGCAAACTTCGCACAGACTTTTGCCCAAAGCTAGAATCAAGCTCCTGAGTAATAACTGGCTGATCTCATAGTTACCTCACACTACTTCAATTAAACCAGACAATCTACAGCCCCTTGGGACCTAACTCCCCAAATCCCCAACCAAACCCAAATCCCTCAAGTCAGGTCCCAAAGGGCTGTGGATAGTCTGGGAAAGGTTTAATTGGAGTAGTGTAAGGTAACTATGTGTTTGGCCTGTTATTAATCAGGAGCCAGACGTTATATTTAATTGTCTAACTTTTTCTGAGTAACTATTTTACTTAGTTTCATCACATCCTGAGTCTGCTTTATAGAACATAGAACATAGAACAATACAGTGCAGAACAGGCCCTTCAGCCCTTGGTGTTGCGCCGACCTGTGAACTACTCTAAGCTCATCCCCCTACACTATCCCATCATCATCCATGTGCTTATCCAAGGATTGTTTAAATCTCCCTAATGGGGCTGAGTTAACTACATTAGCAGGTAGGGCATTCCACGCACTTACCACTCTCTGAGTAAAGAACCTGCTTCTCACATCTATCACCCCTCAATTTGTAGTTATGCCCCCTCATACAAGCTGACATCATCATCCTAGGGAAAAGGCTTTCACTGTCTACCCTATCTAATCCTCTGATCATCTTGTATGTTTCTATAAAACCCCCTCTTAGCCTTCTTCTTTCCAATGAGAACAGACCCAAGTCTCTCAGCCTTTCCTCAAAGACCTTCCCTCCAGACCAAGCAACATCCTGGTAAATCTCCTCTGCATCTTTTCCAATGCTTCCACATCCTTCCCGAGATATGGCAACCAGAACTGTACACAATATTCCAAGTGTGGCCGCACTAGTGTTTTGTGTA
Source organism: Hemiscyllium ocellatum (assembly GCF_020745735.1). Classification (NCBI taxonomy): domain Eukaryota; kingdom Metazoa; phylum Chordata; class Chondrichthyes; order Orectolobiformes; family Hemiscylliidae; genus Hemiscyllium; species Hemiscyllium ocellatum. The sequence continues at coordinate 62,550,924 of NC_083409.1, read as the reverse complement.
GTTGCAGCATGATATTGCAGCTCCAGAACTCAACCCCCCTATCAATGAAAACTAACACACTGCATGCCTTCCTCTCCACCTGGGTGGCAACTTTCAGGAATCTATGTACATGGACTCCAAGATCCCTCTGCACATCCACACTACCAAGAATCATTTCCTTGACCCAGTACTCTGCCTTCCTGTTATTCTTCCCAAAGTGCATGACCTCACATTTAGAATGTTTTTTTATTTGACCTATATTTCTTTCAACCTGTTCAGTGATATTACTGTATACTTCTGGAGTAGTTGGGACTGCTGGTCCAAGAGTAGGGAGTCTACCACTGCACCACAAGAGGGCCCCGAAACGCATGATATGATGTCATGAACTCAATGGCAATACCTTAACCACTTGTTTGATGTAAGGTCATAAGGATCCCTTCCATCCTTATCAAGGAGAGTGCTAACCTTCTCTCAGGGCTCAGGAGATGAGTTCCAGTTGGGCAGGCGATTGCCTGTTACCAAGGAAACTCATACTCAATCCGCTCCACAAGGAAATTAATTAGTGGCTCCCCATGGACCTTAAAGGGGTTATCACAATGCGATTTCAGAGGAAGTTACCAGTAAAATTGGTACTTGTCGATGAACACTTAGCTTCACAATCCTTAGTTTTGTAAATTGGTTGAGATTCTGTATTTCTGATGTCTTTATACCATGACTAATAGCTGAGCTGGTCCAGTTTTAACTGTTGTGAGCATCAGGAGGAAAAATGTCAGAAATGTTCTCTTTCAGCTTTTGACCTCTCTGACCTCAATGTGTTTCTAGAAGACCACTGTTGATGCTAATACCTTTGATCCCTTCAGGTTATTGCAGAAGAGCAGGTTGTACATTTACATTCACAGTCATTTTTGTCAATACCAGCTTTAAAAATCATTTTGGAATTGCATATAAAAAATATTCTCAGTACATTAGAGTTCTGATCACGGCACAAAAAACATAAATGCAAATCGGAAAGGAACTTCTGTTTAGTGTTGAGTTTTTTTAGCAATTAATTAGAGCATTTTACAAGTTCCCTGAAATGTTTTATAAAAGGAAATTCATATTTATAATGTTGTGATAGCTCTATTTGTTCTCAACAGAATGGTAATGCTGGCGAGGCCTCATGTACCCATTCCTAGTTGCCCTCATATGATAGCAGTGATTCCTCTCCATGAACTATTCTCAACATCAATACTCTTGAGATTGCCGTTGATGAGAACCTTAACCGGATGAGAAATGTCAATACAGTGTCTTTAAAAGCAGAGTACCGTGATGATGAATGTCAGGGAAGCTTACTGGATTCCCAATCACAGCTCTTTTCTCACTCTGCCAGTCTGACTATGACCAGATCACACCACTCTGATGTATTGGCCTTGATTTTCTTTCCATTAATCACGTCTAGTGCTTATTCTTTTGGTGCATACAATATTCCACTGTTTCCTTGACCATGATAGAGACCTCACACATCTAATGAATTCGAAGCAGTAACTACGTCATAAAAGAAAGCAAAAGTAACACTAAAAATATGCTGGAGGCAAAAAGGTGTTGAAAAGGGGAAAAAAAAGTAAACAGTGGTTTGACAAAGCGTATGTGCTGTAATACTCAAAGGAAGAAATATTGGGATTTGCAATCTTTTATTCTACTTCGTACTAATGACCCTAATTGATGCATTGTGTCAGCGATAGAATCAGGCTACTCAAGGCAAGTCACTGGGGATCTTTTGCACAGAAGAATATGTCAAATGATGACGACCACTTACATTCAGACACTGTCTTAGCAGCTAGCAAATTACAACTGAATAATTTTACTCTCTCTGTCAACCTTGGATGCAATAAGCTAAAGCAGAACATATAGCAGAGCTTAAAATCTGTTTTCAGGCTTCTGTGAGCAATGGACGATCACTGGAAAATTCCTGATTAAATGATTAGCTTAAAATGGCTGTGTGCATTTCTCTCCATCCTCTTACTCTCAGCCAAAAATATGTTGCAATACTGTTACATATGGTCTTCATTCGAACTTTGTTACTTATTAAAAATGGAAGCTGTTCCCAAATCTATGACAGCAATAGGAGGGATGGTCTCTAACGTACTGCCTGTACTGCTGACGTGGTTATGTTGAGGATCAGATTTCAAACTTATAAGATTTAATTGGTTCCTCTTGTCTACAGAACATGATAATAAAAAAGTAAAATGCACAGTTGAGCACTTGCCACCTGTCACAATGTTTGAAAAATGGAATAGAAAAATAACCACAGAAAAAATGAAGAGGTATTTTATGTCACTGCATGCATTTTATTTAAAGGGACATGCCAACATGAATCCAAATCATGTACATTGGGATATCTTAATTCACAGGTTCTTAAGAGCTAAGTAGGTAAATTCAATGCTGACATGTAAGCCCACACACAACACACTGTAGTTTATTCACAGATTCAATTAAATTAGCTGACTTTAACAGTAATATTGAGGGGGTTGTGATATTTAGACTGGAAATCAGTTGTTACTATCCAGTGAACCCTTTTAGTTGGTGTGCATATTTGACATTGGTTTTTATTTAGTTTCACAGCCAAGAAAGATTCAAGTTCAATTGCGCAGCAATTTGACATATAAAATTGTCTTTTTTTTAGCTGCACCAGTCATGTTTTTGTATATGCCTGATGAGTAAGACCATGTCCCTTTTCAATCATAACTTGGTATAGCCACATTAAGATTAGCCTCAGTTTTTCACTTCACAAATAAATATTATCATAGAAATCGTAGATTCCCTACAGTACAGTAACAGGCCATTTGGCCTAACAAGTCCACACTGACCAGCATTCCACCCAGAGCCATACGCTACCCACAAACTTCCCATAGCTAACCTACCTGGCCTGCACATCCCTGAACACTATGGGTAATTTATCATGACCAATCTGCCTAACCTGCACAACTCTGGATTGTGGGAGGAAACCAGAGCACCCAGCAGAAACCCACGCAGACGCGGGGAGAATGTGTAAACTGCAAACTTACCCTAAACTGATCAAATGGGATCAAGCAGGTGACGTGGGTGTTTTGTGAAGATGCATAGTAATGCACACTCACACAGAGCAGATCCAACATGGAAAATGACAAAGATAACATTTACTTCAACTGTTCACTTTTGTAGGAGAAAGTGAGGTCTGCAGATGCTGGAGATCAGAGCTGAAAATGTGTTGCTGGAAAAGCGCAGCAGGTCAGGCAGCATCCAAGGAACAGGAGATTCGACGTTTCGGGCATAAGCCCTTCTTCAGGAATGAGGAAAGTGTGTCAAGCAGGCTAAGATAAAAGGTAGGGAGGAGGGACTTGGGGGAGGGGTGATGGAGATGTGATAGGTGGAAGGAGGTCAAGGTGAGGGTGATAGGCCGGAGTGGGGTGGGGGCGGAGAGGTCAGGAAGAAGATTGCAGGTTAGGAGGGCGGTGCTGAGTTCGAGGGATTTGACTGAGACAAGGCGGGGGGAGGGGAAATGAGGAAACTGGAGAAATCTGAGTTCATCCCTTGTGGTTGGAGGGTTCCTAGGTGGAAGATGAGGCGCTCTTCCTCCAATCGTCGTGTTGTTATGGTCTGGCGATAGAGGAGTCCAAGTACCTGCATGTCCTTGGTGGAGTGGGAGGGGTAGTTAAAGTGTTGAGCCACGGGGTGGTTGGGTTGGTTGGTCCGGGTGTCCCAGAGGTATTCTCTGAAACGTTCTGCAAGTAGGCGGCCTGTCTCCCCAATATAGAGGAGGCCACATCGGGTGCAGCGGATGCAATAGATGATGTGTGTGGAGGTGCAGGTGAATTTGTGGCGGTTATGGAAGGATCCTTTGGGGCCTTGGAGAGAAGTAAGGGGGAGGTGTGGGCGCAAGTTTTGCATTTCTTGCGGTTGCAGGGAAAGGTGCCGGGAGTGGAGGTTGGGTTAGTGGGGGGTGTGGACCTGACGAGGGAGTCACGGAGGGAGTGGTCTTTTCGGAACGCTGATAGGGGAGGGGAGGGAAATATATCCCTGGTGGTGGGGTCCGTTTGGAGGTGGCGGAAATAACGGCTGATGATACGCTGTATATGGAGGTTGGTGGGGTGGTAGGTGAGAACCAGTGGGGTTCTGTCCTGGTAGCGGTTGGAGAGGTGGGGCTCAAGGGCGGAGGAGCGGCAAGTGGAGGAGATGCGGTGGAGGGTATCATCAATCACGTCTGGGGGGAAACTGCAGTCCTTGAAGAAGGAGGTCATCTGAGCTGTACGATATTAGAACTGGTCCTCCTGTTTCCTCATTTCCCCTCCCCCCACCTTGTCTCAGTCAAATCCCTCGAACTCAGCACCGCCTTCCTAACCTGCAATCTTCTTCCTGACCTCTCTGGCCCCACCCCACTCCGGCCTATCACCCTCACCTTGACCTCCTTCCACCTATCACATCTCCATTGCCCCTCCCCAAAGTCCCTCCTCCCTACCTTTTATCTTAGCCTGCTGGACACACTTTCCTCATTTTTGAAGAAGGGCTTATGCTCGAAACGTCGAATCTCCTGTTCCTTGGATGCTGCCTGACCTGCTGCGCTTTTCCAGCAACACATTTTCAGAGCTTTCACTTTTTACTCAGCATATAGGTCAACTCTCATTTTCTGAAGGGATTTTTCAAGGCTTTAAAGGTCAACTTAAATGGCAACGTCTATGGTAAATGAGCAGAGGGACCTTGGTTATGGGGATTTGATTGTGAATTCAGATTCAGCTGCAGAGTTCTGAATGAGTTCAAGTTCATGAGAGGTGGAAAATGCGAGACCAGTGGAGTTTCAGGATGAAAGATCATAAAGACATGACTTTCATCAGAGGGTGAGGTCAGGAATAGTTGGAAACAGTACTCCATTCCAGGACAGCATACATTGTTTGAACACACTTGGGTAAAGCACTTGGGTAAAGTCCAAGAGAATTTCCAGTTTCCTTACAAGTATCAGGGAAACAATGGGGGAGTGGGTGGAATTAGTTGATGAAGAGCACAATGGCAATTTTTAATTCCTTTGACATTGCAGTAGGAAAGAAAATATATACCTCTCTCGGGAATTTGTCTCAGATATAGTGAGTTTCTTTTCCACTTCATCACTCCAAAAGATCTGATATATTCTGAGGTATCTAGACATTTTGGCAGGAAACAAACAAAGCAATGAGGATGGACAAAACATTAACATAATGCTAAAGTGGTCATAGAGATTCACAAGAATTGACCCAATCTCAGTGTTGAAATGATTGTTTTGAAATATAATCTGATGTCTTGCCTGCAACATCCAGCCAGTGTCCTCACATATTTTAGGTACAATTCAAGAAGCTCAGGAGAGTTTTCTGTTAAAAGTTAGGAGCTAACCTCTTATAAATTTTATATGAATTCTTAATATTCAATGATACTGTTAGTTTCTATGCGGTGTACGGATTGCATTATGAATTAGATAGGAACATTCATTATAATGCTAATCTCTCACATGGTGTGATTTCTGTTAGCAGGTCTGCACTCATACCAAACGCTGTTATGGAAATAAGGTCAGGTTACCAGGGTGAAAGATGGCACAGTTTCTCTGCTGGCATAGATCCATAGATTCAAGCGGATACACAAACAGCAGTGACGCATTATCTGGATGTCGGTATTATGAGATAAAATGCAAATTGTGCAAAGAGGAATTAGAATCAATATTAAAACAAATGCAAAAAAATTGATATATTGCAGCAACTTAGAAGAACTAACCCCAGCCCCAGCATTTCTGCACAAGCAAACGTGAATAATGCATGGTAGAAAATTACTTAGACATTTCATAAGCTCTAATTTATTTCAGATAAGGAATTATCTCAATTGAAAATATAAGTAGACACACAGGTATTGATATCTCTGGCCAAACTTTTTGCCAAAAGGTTAGAAAATCTCAAGATTTCCACATGAATGAGTTATATTTCATGACAGTTATTTTATATAAATCTCTCATTTTAAAGTAGAGGTCTAATTAGCAGTATTTGTAATGTCCAATATATATTCACATGTCTGTGAGATTGGCAATGTAATAAATCAACACCAACAAAGCCTACCTGATTGTGTCCTTAAGATCATAAGATATATGAGCAGAAATTAGGCCATTCAGCCCATCGAATCTGCTCTGCCATTCAATCATGGCTGTTAAGTATCTCCAAGCCCATTCTTCCACTTTCTCCCTATAATCCTTGATCCCCTTGAAACCCAGGTCCCTCGACTAGTATTGCAGGTTGCCCTTGATTTACTGTGCCAGTAACTCCTGACTAAAAGCTATCTCCCTGGACTTGACTGAGGGCCGTGGATTATCATGTCAAGCCACCTCTCTTTGTGTCTGCACCGAACAACACAGCAACACTGAAGCAAAATGAGCCTGGCATCTTGCTGAGGGTTAAAGCACTCAAAAACAAGGCAGGTAATTGAAAAGCAGGAATGCTACTGGATGGCAAGTAAGTGAGTGAGTGCTATGACAGTGAGCAAAAATCTGAGAGGCAGCCTAGCTTAGTCCATCAGTTGGGTGCATGTCCTTGTGTGCACGTTCTTTTATCAGAGCATTACAATGGTAGTTACTGGTGCAGCCCGAGGTGCAGCTTTGACGTGTACAAGAACCCTGTAAGCAGATTGGAGAATGTTCCGTGGTGGTTCTTAGAGACTGATACATGTCGATGTAAATGTCCATAGATATGCCCAACGAGTGTGCCCTGAGACATTGGTGCCTAATTTCCAATATGAATGCCCTTATGAGTAAACAGTGAGCTGAAGTCAATAGCCACCCACCCTAGTTTCCTGGGTGAAATTCTTGACATTGATTTTATTCGCTACAATTGGTTAGAAGAGAAGGTCAGTATAACTGAGAAGCATTAGGTTACTAACAAAGTGTTTAAGAAACAATAAGCTACTTTACTTGGCAATTCACCATTATCAAGCGAGAAACCTGCCATGCTGCTTGTAAAAAGGATACAAGATAAAGCAAGATGCTCCTGATTTTGAGATTGGCCTTGCCAGAATTCTCAGTAATTTTGCAACAATTCTCACCATAACCCACATTGTTGTGGTTCTGTTCACCGAGCTGGGAATTTGTGTTGCAGACGTTTCGTCCCCTGTGACATCCTCAGTGCTTGGGAACCTCTTGTGAAGCGTTTCTGTGATGTTTCCTCCGGCATTTATAGTGGATTGTCCCTGCTGCTTCCAGTTGTCAGTTCCAGCTGTCTGTTGCAGGAAAAAAATGGCCAAACTAACACACAACAGAGAGGACACCACAACACACACCTGGGTTAGAAACCTCTCCCACAGACAGCTCATAGGCATGGAAAGAACAATACTGGGCAAGGGACTCAACTACAATCACAGGGACACCAAGACAGCAGACTTCCTAGCAGCACTAGAATGCACACTCAGAAACAATGGACTGACAGAAGAGACACAACAAACAGTGAGACAAAGTATCGTAATCCTGATAACAAGAAAAAGACAAACACATAACCTCAACACCAAGGAGAGGGAAGCACTAAAATCAATAAGAAATGATAAGAACATAATCATGCTACCAGCAGACAAAGGCAGAATGACGGTCATCCTAGACAAAGCAGAGTACATCCAAAAAGCGCAACAACTACTTGCAGATACCAACACCTACCAAAAGAAGGAGTTTGACCCCACCCTACAGCTTACCAATAGGATAAACAACACGCTGAGGAACCTACAAAAAAATGGACAGATAACCAGGTTTGACCTACAAAGAATGAAACCTGAAAGCGACAACACCCCCAGATTCTATGGACTACCTAAAGTGCACAAACCAAACATCCCACTCAGACCAATAGTATCACTACCAGGAACACCATCACACCTGATGAAGGGCTTTTGCCCGAAACGTCGAATTTTCTGATACTTGGATGCTGCCTGACCTGCTGTGCTTTAACCAGCAACACGTTTTCAGCACACCATCACACAAGCTGGCTAAAGAACTACAGCAGAAATTGAAACACCTGATCAGCGGATCCAGATACTCTATACAGTAAACACAGGAATTCTTGGACATCATCAGAAATATACACATAGACAAGGAAGAAACTATGGTCTCATTCGATGTAACGGCACTGTTCACCTCTATCGACAAAACCCTAGCCAGAGAAACAATAGCCAACCTGCTGGACATACAGAACAGACAATAGGATGGTGAATCTATCAACAAAGACTGCATACTCAAACTACTGGACCTGTGCCTCACAACACACTTCACATTCGACAACCAAGTATATGAACAAATCAACGGCACACCCATGGGCTCACCCATCACTGGACTCATAGCAGAAGCGGTAATGCAAAGGTTAGAACAAACAGTCTTACCACAAATTCAACCCAAACTCTGGGTCAGATATGTGGATGACACTTCTGTAATCATTAAAAATACAGGAATAGAGAACACACACCGGATCATCAACGCCACACTCACAGGAATCCAATTCATTAGAGAGGAAGAAAAGGACAACCAACTCCCATTCCTAGACATGATGGTACAGAGAACACCTAACGGAGAATTCACCACAAAGGTATACAGGAAAGCCACACACACAGACCAAGTCCTGAACTATGAAAGCAACCACCCCAACACACACAAAAGAAGTTGCATCAAGACACTGTTCAAAAGGGCCACAACACACTGCAGTACACCAGAACTACAAAAAGAGGAAGAACACCTCTACAATGTATACACCAAAAATGGATACCCGCGCAATTTCATCAATAGATGCCTAAGGGAAAGACAACGGAACGAGGACATGACGCAACCCAAAGGACTAGCCACACTACCATACATCAAGAGCATTTCCGAACTGACAGCCAGACTACTGTGACCACTAGGACTCATAACAGCACACAAACCAACAGCCACTCTCAGACAATAACTCATCAGAACGAAGAACCTGATACCCAGTATGAGCAAAACCAATGTAGTGTACAAAATCCCATGCAAGGACTGCACAAAACACTACATAGGACAAACAGGAAGACAGCTAACGATCCGCATCCATGAACACCAACTAGCCACAAAACGACACGACCAGCTTCCCTTAATAGCCACACGCGCAGATGACAAGCAACATGAATTCGACTGGGACAACACTACTATTATAGGACAAGCCAAACAGAGAACAGTCAGGGAATTCCTAGAGGCATGGTACTCATCTACAGATTCAATCAATAAGCACATCGACCTGGATCCAAAATACCGACCACTGCAACGGACAGCTGGAACTGACAACCGGAAGTGGCAGAGACAAACCACTATAAATGCTGGAGGAAACATCACAGAAGTGCTTCACAGGAGGCTCCCAAGCACTGAGGATGTCACCTAGACAGGGGACGAAACATCTGCAACACAAATTCCCAGCTCGGCGAACAGAACCACAACAACGAGCACCCGAGCTATAAATCTTCTCACAAAGCTTGAATAACCCACATTGTTTGGACCACTATAAGATTCCACCCGTAGAATTTATACCTTGGAAAGAAAGATTTCCATCAGGAAAGGAAAGGTGAAAATTCAAGACAATCCAATATTCTAGCAACTTGTTATTTGGAAATGTACATTCCTTGTTTTGTTTTCCTAGCCTAACTCAAATTGTAGTAAACGTTTAGCATTCTGATTTAATTGTGTGTGAAGTGGGTATGAAATACTTTAGACAGATGATGAAGTGCTACGCAAAAGCAAACTTTTCCTTGTTCTCTTTCTTTACAACACAGTTAGCCTAAACTTTGACACAGGAAAGAAACACCACTGTTCCTGCTTGATACAGGTCTCTTCTTATACTGGTGCTGAATGATGTTTGTTTTTATTCATTCCCAGGATGTGGGTGTTGCTAGCTAGGCCAGCATTTGTTGCCCATCACTAATTGCCCAGAGGTCAGTTAAGAGTCAACCACATTGCTGTGGGTCTGAAGTCACATGTAGGCCAGACCAGGCAAGGATGGCAGTTTCCTTCCTGAAAGGACATGAGTGAACCAGATGGGCTTTCACAATAATTGACAATGGTTCCGGGTTATCATCAAACTCTCCATTCCACAATTTTATTGAATTCAAATTCTACCATCTGCCATGGCAGGATTCGATTCTGGGTCTCCAGAACATTATCTGGGCGTTTGGATGAATGGTCCAGCGATAATACTATTAGGCTACCACCTCCTCATTATATCTTCCTGATGATTTTATTGGAGACGTAAAATCCATTACTATTTTATGTGCGAAATAGTAATTCTTACCGGTTGCACAAAGCTTCATTTTATGTGTCTGGAATGTCACATCTCAGAAACAAAATATTATCCTTGGATAAAGCACATTGGGACTGAAAGATTCACTGGAGCTAAGAGAGTTAAATCAAGCGGGGGGTGGGGGCGTTGGGTTTCATGGACTTGTTTTACTCTCAATATTATTGGAAGTTGACCCAGTTGAAAGAATTCAGTAGTGTAGATACAGAGATTAGTCTGTTGGGGAATCAAAAACAAAGAATACATTTTTAAAACTAGAGCTTGGTCATTTCAGAGAGAAGTCAGAAAGCACTTTTCTGCAAAAGATCATGGAATTTCAGAATTTCCTCCCTTAAATAACTTGGGATGCTGGAACGATAGAGATGTTCAAGAATAAGATTGCTAGATTTTTGTTAGGAATATCATGGAATACAAAGGTGAGGTTGGTAAATGGGGCTAAGATATTGATCAACACAATCTGATTGAATGGATCAGCTAAATGTCCTACTTCTCCATAGAGTATATATCACAGGAACAAACCATTCAACCTGATAAGTCTATGTTAGCATTGAACCTCCTCTCATATTTTCTCATTTAACACTATCTTTACTACCTTATATTCATTTCTCTCTCATTTGCTTGTCCAGGGTCCCTTAAATGTGTCTATATTATTTGCTTCAACTATCCTATGCAGTAGTGACTTGTATATTCTTACCATTCTTTGACTAAAGAGGTTTCTTCTGAATTTTCCATTGGATTTCTTAGTGACTATTTTATATTAATGACTTCTAGTTATTGCCTTCCCCACAAGTGGAAATATGCACTCAATCAAAATCTTTCATAATTTATAAAAAGCTTTGTTAAGTCTTCCTTTATCAAAAAATTCTGATATGTACGTGTACACATTGCTGGTATCACACTATAGTGTGTAGTGCTCTGTAGTGCTGCTATAATTTTTTTTTTCAAAATGCATTATTGAATGGTATGTGGACATCACTGGTAAGGCCAGCATTGTTAACCATCCCCAAATGCCCTTAAACTGAGGGACTTGCTGGGATATTTCAAAGGATGGTTAAGAGCCACCACACATTGTTGTAGCTTTGGAGTCACATGTTGGACAAACTAGGTAAGAATAACAGAATTCTTTCCCTAATGGGCATTAGTGAACTCACTGACTACTGAATTCATTAAATCTCACTACTATGCTACTATGCCAATTACCGTATCTTGCAAAGGGAGAAATCCTCACTAGCCTGGATGCAACAAGTGAAACTGGATGAAAGCAGCAGCATTCTAGCTGCATTCTAGTTTCCAATCAGGTGATACATTTAGTTGTACATGCCATTTTGTCATTTCAATGGCTCCATAGGAGTATCAATACAGACAGCATGAGATGTTAGTGATCTTTTCAGAGGGACTATGGGAGATTATCTGCTAGTTTATGGATATGAAGATACTGTGGAAGAAGCCATTGCTGATCACAAACAAATTCTAGTGGGATAGCTGGACAAAGTTCACCAGGCAAACCTGACATTGCAGAAAGAAAATTGCGACTAAAGATTTCCAATACCAATGCATAAGACATGCACTGACAGCAAAATTCTTCTTCCAGTTCCTGAAAAGATGAAAATTGTAAAAAGATAAAATTGCTATAGTTCTATGAGATATTAGAGAGAAAGAGAGAGATCACTGGCAGTAGTTTAAGTTCACCATGCCTCAGGAGAATGAGAAGGAGAGTCCTTCATGTTAGCATGTATTAAACTCTAGCAGTCATGTGATGACCAACAGATGTGAAAACAGTGCAATATTTTGTTGGATTAATCAATTATTTAGCAAAATTCTTAACCAATTTGTCTCTGGAGTGTGAACCATTATTCCACCTCACATTTAAGGACATGCAGTGGTACTGCAGCACAGAACAAAAGGAAGCATTCAATAAAATCAAGTAACTAGTGATGTCGTAGCCAGTGCTGAAATATTGCAATGTAAATGATGAAATCATCCTGTGAAAAAAATGCAGCAAGGACAACCAATTACATATGCATCCAGGGCACAAATGGAACAATGCTGCACTCAAATTGAAAAAGCGTGCCTGTCCTTTGTCTTTGCTTGTGAACTGTTTCATTAATCCCAACATTGGAAAGGACAAGAAATGACAGTTGGATCTGACCAAAAGCTACTTCAAAGCCTTTGCCTGAAGTTGCTGCTATTTGCTTCAATGTGTTTGCAAAGATTTCTTCTCCAGGTACACAGATATAACCTAGACATGCCATGCAAGGAAGGGGAAGAGGTGTATATCACTGACGTGCGGTTAAGTGTAGCAGTCCCTCTGAAGAAACCAGAGGATGCCACTTCAGACCTTCCAGATATGACACGAAGCTATAAGTCCATATGCTTTGAGTGTTATTAACTCAGCAAAGGCGTTGAATCAGATAGAGAAGCACTTGCTCAAATTGAAAGAACAACCCAACAAGATGCAATTCTCTAAGTGTTGTAAGAAATAAAAATGAAAGGATGGCCTAAAAGCACCAAGGACATGTTGTGGTCACATGAGCATGCCGGGCAATCAGATAAATGAAAATGTGGGAGGAATGTTAAGCAAGTTTGCAGATGACACCAAGATTGGTAGAATGGTTAATAGTGGAGAAGATGGTTATAGATGTCTGGAAGATGTGGATGGGTTTGTCAGATAGGCAGACCAGTGGCAGATGGTATTTAATCTTGATAAGTGCAAAGTGATGCACTTCGGAAGAAGAAACGAGGTGAAGGAGTATTTAATGAATGCTGGACATTGGCAGCTTAGGGGAACAGAGAGGTTGTGTGGTAATTATTCACAGAATCCTGAAGTCAGCAGAGCACATAAATTGGATAGTTAAGAAGGCATAGGGGACATTTGTCTTTGTCGGTTGTGGCATAAAGAGCAAAGAAATAAGGTTGAAGTTGTACAGAGCATTGGTCAGGCTGCAGCTGGAGTATTGTGTGCAGCTCTGGTCACCTCACTACAGGAAGTATGTGATAGCACTAGAGGAGGTACAGTAGAGGTTCACCAGGATGTTGTCTGAGATGGAGAAATTGAGCTATAAGGAGAGACTAGATAGGCTTGGATTGTTTCCTTTGTAGCAAAGAAAATTTGGGGAGGGGGGACATAATTGAGGTGTATAAGATTATGTAGGATATGGACAGGGTGAATTCAGAGCAGTTGTTCCTCTTCGCTGAGTGATCAATCATGAGAGGCCATAGCATTAGAATAATGGACAGGAGATCCAGACGGGATTTGGGGGGAAAAAACACTTTTACTCAGCAGGTGATGGGAATCTGGAATGGATTGCTTGGGAAAGTAGTGAAGACTGGAAACCTTACAACCTTTAAAAAATATTTGGATGAGTACTTCAAGTATCATAATGCTCAAGGATATGAGACAAGTGCAGGAAATTGGGATTAGTGCACTTTGTGTGGTAGTTATGTCAGTGCAAACCTGATGGGCCAAAGGGTCTTTTCTGCACTACATGACTTTATGAATCTATAATTGAGCATTGGATAGGCAGACTGAGGTGCAAACCTTCAAGGCTTTCAATAAGAGTCAACCCAAGTGACATCTTGGGACCTGTGTAGAGCACATGTCCCCTCAGTCATAGAGACTGAAAGCGAACAACCAGTTATGAATTGCAACTGCACACATATATGCACAAGAGAAAAAAAAGACTCTTCATTATAAGTAGTCAATCATGAAGATGTGAACTCACCATCTACGAAGATTGGAGATTGACGCTCAGTCCCAGAGGTCCACAGCAGTCCAACAACAGAGATGGAACGTCATTTACTCTGGTAACAACAACTGGCATGGGACCAACACTCCTTGGAGAAGGAAAATCACACGGACGAACAGCCAATGATAGTGCTTATAAAAGCCATTAAGAAACTGGCATGACTAAAAGAGCATGTGTGCAATGTGTGCAGAGACTGATGAGAATAATAAACTGCTAAGCATGAGAGCAGTATGTGCATAGCAGGTAACCAATGGTGTAAGTTATGATGTATGCAAATGTTCTTTGTTGTTTGTAAGAAAACTGAGATGTGGGATAGAAATGCAGCACTATACTAATGTGCCTCTTATGTTGCTGTAGTCATCTGACCCCGACCATGAAGCACTCACTGCAGGTATCCATCTTACAGCTAGTTAAACAGAGACACAATACAAGCAGGACAGTTGGCCTGTGAGCATATAACAGCATTCATTAGCTCTCCCACCAATTTAGTATCATCTGTAAATGTAGAAATTGCATTTTTTTATTCCAAATCCCACACTGTGAATGTAAATTATGGTTGGTTGCTTTGCAACACAGAAATGATTTTCCAGCAATTGATCAGAATCCAATTCTAACCCTAACTAAACCATCAGATCAACTTTGCATTGCAGTGAACAATGTCAATTCCACACAATTATAAAATTGGCAGCATAAATACAAATAATACTTTATTGCTGCCACTTTTCATAGTTGAACTCAGATGTGTAACATGTTGTTATTTGCAATCTGCTTGTTTAATTTGTGTTACTGAAAAAAAAGCTTGCATCAATTATGCATCTTTCTTGTTGTTGGCATATAAACACATAACAGCTACCTGTAACACATGAAATAAGCAATAATCCAGCTCAAGCATTATATGTTCAATATTTTTTAACCTGATTGCCAAGGGTCCTTTAACGCCTTGGCACTGATAAACCGAGAGTATTAACTGTACTCATCCATGAAGAAGCAGTTGATCGTGGCACACATCAGCTGTGCTGTTGCTTAGTGTCCACTTGGAGGCTGACAATAGGAATGGAAAATAAAATGTGATTAGTTCCTGATGAACTGAACGTTATGAACCCAGACAACAAGGCATAGCTCTTTAATGAATAGCATGAATGGAATTTATATCAACTGCCTCAATCAAGAGGGTTTTTCTTCTCTATAATAACTGCAATATAATTTAACAAAACATAAAGTAACCATTAAACAACTCCTGTCAGTGAAGCCTGGTTTATCTCTTTTACATCCACCTTATCAATGCTTTTGACCAATATGTAGAAGAAAGGATGTGACAGTATTATGAAACATCTTTGAAAATTGTAAATGAATCCATGGGTGGACAATATAAATTGCTATCAGTCATCTAAAGCTGCATTGATTAGTTTTAAATCACAGACAAGAAGCAAAATATCTCAGATAAAAGGAAAGCAACAAAATTCAAGATTTTAAAAATTATTTTCCCTGTTAACACCTCAGTTTGATTGCAAGATAAAAAAGGGCTTGAAAATGAGACATTTAGGGCAAGCAAAAGAAGCATCAATAGAGTATTTTACATTCAATTTTGCAATCCAAGAATTAAAGTTCAATTTGATTTTCTCATTATGGTCAAATTTGACACATATCAAATGGCTGAATCAATTATTAGAAACACACTTCATAATGAGCAACTATTTAGCTGAAGAGTCTGAGAGATTTTGGGGCTGTACAGTTTGGTGTGTATAGAAATGTTAGTAAGTACAAGTATGCAGACTTAAATGCCAAGAGTATGAAGTAACCCTGCATTTCTTTAGCATCATTCACAACCTCAGGATGTTGGAAAGCACTCTAGAGTCAATAAAGTCCTTTTGTAATATAGGAAATTTGACAGCCAATTGCAGACAACAAACTGTGTGCTTAATGACCAGATTTCATAGTTTTATGATGCTATTAGAAGAATATTGTCCAGGACATTGAGGATTACTCCTCTACTCTTCTTCAAAATAGAGTCAGGATTTTTTTTGCAACTCCATTAAAATGCAGATATTTAAAATTGAATTAAAAGATAGCACCAAAATATGTAATATTTCCTTAGTACTGCACTGGAATGTCATTCTTGCTTTTGTGTGGATGCATGTCCTAGAGCAGGACCTCAACTCATTATTTTATGATTCATTGTCAAGAATGTTGGACTATAGGTGAGACCTAACTGTACACATAGAATGGCAGCACAATACATTAATTAACAAAGTTACTAAAGGATTATAGCCTACCTCCAGTTGCACCTGAGAAAATGGAGTTGGGGTGCCTTCTTGAAGCACTGCAGTTCATTTGATGCAAATTGACTTATAATGCTGTTGGGAGGGAGTTCCAATACTTTGACCCAGTCCTACTGAAAGAACAGCAATTATTATCCAGGTCATGAGTGGCTTGAAAGGGAACATGAAGGTATTAGTGTTTCCATGTATTTGCAGCCCTTGTCCTTCCAGATAGGAGTGGCCGTGTCTTTGGAGGGTGCTATCCAAAAAATCTTGGTGCATTTCTGTGGTGCACCTTGATAATACCACTGAACATCACTAGTGGAAGAGAGAATATATGTGGCTGTTGTAGTAATCAAGGCTGTTTTGTCCTGCATAATGTCAAGCTTCTTGAGTGTTGTTGGAGCTGCACTCATCGAGGCAAATGGGGAGTATTCATCATACTCCTGACTTGAGTCATGTAGATAGGCTTTGGGGAATCAGGAAATTTCTCATCACTGCTACATTCTAACCTCTGCCCTGCCCATGTACTAATTTTATGGTAAGTCCAGATCAGTTTCTGGTCAACAGTAACCCCAGAAGATTAATTGTGAAGTTTGAGTGATGGTAACTACATTGAGTGTCAAGGGTGATGGTTAGGTTAATTCTTTAGAGATGAAGATGGTCATTGCCTGGTACTTGTGAGGCTTGAATGTTGCTTTCAACCTTCAGCCCAAGTCTGGATTATGTCCAGATCTTGCTGCATTTGGACATGGACTACTTCAGTTTCTGATGAGTTATGAATCCATGAACATCTCCACATCTGACCTTATACAGAGGTAATGTCATTAATGAAGTAACTGAAGATGGTTGGCCTAGGACACTACCCTAAGAAAGTCCTGCAGAAATAACCAGTAGGTTCAGTTTTCCTACATCCTCTTGCTATCACACTTGGGTCAAATACAACCTTGATGTCAAGGGCTGTCACTTCCACCTCATCTTTGAAATTCAGCTCTTTTGTCCATGTTTAAACAAAAGCTATAATGAGATCAGGAGCTAAGTGGCCCTGGCAGAACCTAGACTGGGTGTCACTGAGCAGGTCAGTGCTGAGCAAATGCTACTTGATAACACTGCTGATGACACCTTCTATTACTTTCCTGATGTTGGAGAGTGGACTGATGGGGTGGGTATTGAATGGGTTGGATTTGTCCTGCTTTCTATGCACAGGATATATCTAAGCAATTTCTCACATTGTCAGCCAGATGCCAATGTTATAACTTGCTGGAACCAGGGTGTGGAAATTTCGGGAGAACACGTCTTATGTACTGTTGCCGGAATGTTGTCAGCCGGCATAGCTGTGGCAGCATCCAGTGCCTCCTGCCACTTTTTGACATCAGATGTAGTGAATTCAACCTGACTTGCAAATATATCTGTTCTGTCTCACTGGATCAGAATCCTGGAATTTCCTCCCTAACAGCACCGAAGGAAAGCCTTCACAATAGACTGCAGTGATCCAAGAACATGGCTCTCATTACCACCATCTCAAGGGCAATTAGCAAGGAGTGACAAATTCTAGCTTTGTCAGAGATGCACACATCCCATGAAATTAATAAAGAGAAAAAGTACCAGTCAAAATCTATTTAGATTCATGATAGATCTGACAGTTTGATGGTTTCCTTAGGATGCCTGGATCAGTCATTGAGGTAACTTCGATGCAGTCCATCTGTGAAAAAACATGGTGATACGCTGTGTGCTGCACAATCTTTCTTTAAAAAAATGTTCTAAAGGAGAAAAGAATGTGTTCATGAGTAGCAAATTCATTAAGCAACAGAGAAGCAATAACATAAAAGTAATGTTGCTATCAACCGCAAATGGCATTTTCTCTTGACAAGTAAATACACCCACTTTGATAGCATTCTTGCCACCATGCACCCCTTCTTATTTCACGTGCAGACATTTGTCTACCGGAACACAACAAGTAAATTCATAGATGTTGTAACTCAGGCTAACAATTGAATGAAAGAAATACTATTCAACACTAGCTGCAGCAAAAATAAAATCTGATGATCCATTGCCAGTTTTGGTCCCCACTGTGATGTTGATTAATCAGCTTTACTCCTGCACCATTTGTCGTTTCAGTCAGAGATTCTCTCCTTTTGCTTTGATTCAAAAGTTGCAATAGCAGCTGCAGAAACTAAGAATTGCTTATGTATAAATTAACACCATTATTTTGAACATTCAACTTTATCATTTAATTTTTATAATTGTAGCTCATGATTTACAAAAGGCTACAGATGTAAATATGGAATTACATGGAAGCACATTGTGGGATAAAGAATGCGGTTTATGGACTCTACTAACTAATGGGCTTTATTGTTATGAAGACATGTGGTGAGCTTTCTAACTGTTTAAATATATAAGGGCTGTATTTCTCTCCAACAGCTTTGTTTCAGGAGAAAATATTAGGAATTTAGGAATAGAAGTCACCACTTTTTTTAAATTTTGGGACTTATTTTAATGTTCATATTCCATTTTTAAACACTAAGATATAACAATATAACTATAAAGCAATAATAATTCTTAATCACTAAAGCACAAAGAGTGCATGCATTAACAAATATGAAACTTTTTTTTGTTAAAAAGCCTGACTTTTTTTTAATGGCAAAATTGTATCTGCTTTCTACAAAATATAACATTAAATCCAATTAATCTAATGATCTAACTTTTGTTAAATTCACTCTGAATTGCTGCATGAAATCAATAGTCAGAAATGATGCTTTAATAATTACCATTTTATGGGAACCTAGGCTTGAATACCCAATTCTAAAGTAACAAGATTTCTGTACTAATCACATTGCTTAAAGCTTACCTTTAGCCCACCAGTTCCATGAAGAATAAAGGATTGTTCGATCAAATTTCACCACATTAATTGCACAGGTATGAAGAGTGGCAATCTGGAAAAAAACATATGATAGTCAATGACTAGCTCACAGATAGATAGTTATGTAAGAATACTGAATATATGGAATATTGTTGAGTGAATTAAGTACTATTAAGTATTGTTAAGTATTATTAATGCTCCATTTGAGATGGCTGTTTTTGAGATGCCATACTATTTGATAAAGTAAAGGAGGCTTGTCCTTTTTCAATGAACAAGCATTAATCTGAAATGTTTTAACATTTTGTCGTGAACATGAATAAAGTCTTCAAATGTGGTAGACAAATTCAAATCTAGCCAGACTCTGCAATTTGTGAACTGCAGAATTGAAACAGACAGGATTCATGCAACCAGACTTTGGATAAACAATTTCCTGTTAAAAAAGGGTCAGGACTGAATCTACATGGACAGATACTAATGGCCACGTTGTTTCTGAACAAACCACTATTTACACCTCCAGCTCCTTGTAACATTATCAAAGTGACCAGACCCAGAAGACCTTCTCAGTGAGCTGACCCAAAGACCAGAACCAGCCTGAGACATGAGGCAAAGAATCAATGACTGCAGATCCTGAAACCTTAGCCAACCCTCAAAGACTGAGCCTCATTGAATGGGTAATACCAATCCTTTCATATACAAGCATACAATGGTAGGGGCCTGAGGATAGGTGTTACAAATCTTAGGAAGCATGTATCACAAGAATATATACTATTAGAGATCTAAGTGTGTTCCTGAAGAAGGCTGTTCAGATGGGGTTTGATAGGTTTAATTAAAATACAATATTAAGTTGATAAATATTGTTTTTCCTTGATGCAGTGTTCAATAAAGTTGTGTTGGACCTTCTCTTGGCTGTTATCCCTTTTGTCTACCTCACTGCCTAATGTGCCTGAGTTAAAAAAGAGTGACTGCAAACCACTTAAGGTTAGTCAGGGTACATTTACACCAACCTTTCACTTTACAACAGTTTCTTTTCCTTTTTACAACAAAGAAAAGGGTTTTAAAAATTCATAGGAGTGGGAGAAATGCTGGAAGAATGCTTAACAATTGGAACAGTAATGGTGAGTGAGAACAGAAGTGTAGCATGGAATTAAAGGAAATTGAAACAAAAACATGGATAATGTGAGATCCATCCTGACCAACGCTCACTATAAAATGGAGAATTCTTGACTGAGGGAAAATTGAATAATTGAATCAACTTTATTGAATCAACTACATCAAGTAAGTAAAGGACAAAAATCTTAAAATTCAGTCAAATAATTGGAACTGTCAACTAGAAAAGCTGGGAGAAAGCAATGGAGCAGATTGTAATGCTTGCAACTCTCTGAGTGGCAAAGTTGCCCTGCAGAATAATCTTGGCCTCTTCTTATCTGTCTGAGTATCTCAAAATTCGCATTAACTTTCAGTTACGTTCCTCCAATGCCTCAAGTGAGGTTATGAACCAGAATTGAAAAGTATATCCGAGATCGTCAAGGAGTCTTCTTAAATTGATCACCCCACAAAATGATATAAAATAAAGATATCATGCCTATGACCAGTAGAAGGTTTTCATTGGCTAATTTTACTCATATAGTTACAGACAGTTTCCCAATAATATGTGAAAATCTCTTTGGTATATGAAAATCACAATTACAATTGCCTTCAGTAATGCCTGACACTTTGAAAAAAACGTTCAGAAGGAAAAAGTGCAATGATTTCTTCTGCTCCAAACTGACTTTCAGCAAGGAAATCATGGAAATATTTGCTACTCAGATGCCACATGATTTTATTTTAACAATGCATTTGAAATACTTACCTGGGTTAGGGTTGGGTAAATTCAGTTGGATCACTCAGATAGATTTCTGAGGCAATTTCAGTTCTCCACTGCAGCACAAGCTGCTGCTCCAACACTGCCAACTTCTGTTTGTGGGGCCAGCAAAGATTAGTCCCTTGCCCTCTGACCTCAATGTACCCAACCCCATCCGGCAGACAGATTAACCCTCCAGTAACATGACGTCATGTGAGTGGTAAAAGGTACCGCATAGTTTTAACTCCCAGTCTATTCAATTTCTGCAGGAGAGATGGCCTCTTGTTGCCATAACAATGCATAATGCTTCACACAAGGTAAGTTCATTTTGCAAGATAAGGTGAGCTAATTAGAATTAATATTATCATGTGAACTTGATGTATATATGGGGTCACAAAGATTTTGTACATTGAAGAAAACTGAATTGTTGCGTATTAATTCAAATGAAATGTTCTTACACAATTCTTACATTAATGTATTCTTGCATTACATAGTTTTTGTCAGTAAATAAGAAGGACACCTTATAGGTGGTTCAAAGAGTTTATCCATTGAGATAATCCCGGGGTCATTATTGAGTTGTCCTTCTTACCTGGAGCAGCAGTGTTTAGGAGGACTGCAATACCATGCTTCGCCTCACTGACCCTGGGTCATGGAAGAATATATGTGAGTAACCACAGTCAAGCACAATTTAATGATTCTTATTGGAAATAGCTGGATATCTAATAAAGAAAAGATTGAACAGGGTAGTAATTGCCAAAGGTTTACCACCAAGGCTCACATGTGAGCAATGGTTAGTAGGTTGAGGTTATAGAAGGTAACCAAGATCTATAAAATCATAACTCAGAAAAGATTTGAGAAAAAAGGAGGGGAGATCATTGGAAAAACAAAAGGAAATGTCACTTAACCAGACTCAGAGCTGTAATTAGTTTCAGAGTTCAGGCAGAGCACACTCCAGCAATTATGAAACCTTTTGCTGGGAACCTGACATTTCTAATAGGATGAACAAAATGTGGTTTTACAAATCATAGAGAAAAATTGAAATAACCAAGACTTTTAAGAACTTCACTACGAATCCAATTTACTTAATAAAAAAAGCTGTTTTGAGAATATTCCAGCCTCTAATATGTCAGCTTCAAAGAGAATTCTTCCAGCTGTTTCTGTTGACAGAAGCAGCACTTTATTTCCACCTATGTATGATATTACCCCATGCCTTGTACTGCTCTTAAACTAAAAGGCTATCTGGATTTCTATAATGGTTAACCCTTAAGCTGGTTGCTGGGCAAGATAATTTGGGCATTTCTTTTTCTCTCCATCTCTTTTCCAAAGCAGAGATGTGAGTCTGCAACATTATCCATGAGCTGCAGTGCTCATCACTGTGGCAGTAATCGAGAGGAACTCATAACCTGTTTAATTTTCATTACATTTGTAATTAAAACTTCTTAACATTACACAACAGGTAGATAAACTATCCGAACCAGATCCCTTCATGGGTAGGGGTGATAAAAATTTATCCCAGAATATTTAATTGTGGCATACCTTTGTACAAGCATTTGGGACTAAATGCAACAAGACCACTAGACCACTAAGTAGAGAAAGTGCCTGCAGAGACAAAGGATGCACTATTTGTAACCTTCCAAAATTCCCAAGATTCTGGAAAGATCCAAGCAGATTGGAAACCCCAATTGAAATATCTCTGTTCAAGCAAGTAAGATCAAGGAAGTGATAGCAGCACATCTAGACAACCAAAAGATAATAAAGCAGAGCTAACATAGTTTAAAACAAACGAACAAAGCAAACTTATTATGGCCTTTGAAGATGTAATAAGCAGGATCATAAAGAAGAACCAATTGATGCACTGTATTTGGATTTCCAAGCAGCATTTGATAAGTGAGAGCATAGAACAGTACAACATAGGAATGGCCTCTTTGGCCCATGATGTTGTACTGAACATGATGCTAAATTAAACTAATCCTTTCTGCCTGCCCTTGGTTCATATGCCTCCATTCCTTGCATATTCATGTGCTTATCTAAAAATTCCTTAAACATCCTTATCATATCTGCCTTCACCACTACCCCGGCAGCATGTTCCAGACTCCTACCATGCTGTATAAAAGCTTGCCTTCACATCTCCTTTGAACTTTCCCCCTCTCACCTTAAATGCATGCCCCCTGGTATTAGACATTTCAACTCTCAGGAAAAGATTCTATCAACGTATCTATGCACCTCATAATTTCATAGAGTTCTACCAAGATCCGCCTCTGAACTGAAACTGACCCAAGATTTTCTAGCTTCTCCTTATAGCTCATATGCTTTAATACAGGCAGCATCCTGGTAAACTTCTTCTGCATTCTCTCCAAAGCTTTCACATCCTTCCTGTAGTGTGGCGACCAGAATTGAATGCAATTCTCTAAGGGCAGCCTGAATGTACTCAGTGCCTCAACCAATAGAGGGAAACATGCCATATGTCTTCTTTGCCACCTTATATACTCAAGTGGCCACTTTCAGGGAGCTATGGACTTGAAATCCAAGACCCCTCTGTGCATGAATGATGTTCAGGTTCCTATCATTAACTGGATACTTTTCCTTAACATTTGGCCTCCCGAAGTGTAGCATCTCGCACTTACCCAAATTAAACTCCATCTGCCATTTCTCCACCCATATCTGCAACTGATCTATATCCTGTTGATCTGTATCCCGTTTCCAACAAAAAGTTGATTATGCAAGATAAGAGTTCATGGTGTTGAAGTAATATAATAATATGGATAGAGGATTGACTAGCTAACAACAAACAGGGAGTTGAGATAAATGGATCATTTTTCAGATAAGCAAACCGGAACAACAGGAGTGCCACATGTACTAGCCAGGATCCTCCACTATTTACAATTTATATTAATGAATTGGACAAAGGGCCACTGTGCATTGTAGTTATATGTTCTGACAATATTAAATAAGAGGGAAAGCATAATGTCAGAAGCAGGCAAGGTGCCAGAGTCAGAAAGCATAAATCAGGCCATTTCCTAAAGCTTTATTACTGACACATAAAAGTAGATTCATTTCCCATAATCAGAGGCAGTCTCCACTCATAATCACTGCTTTCCTGAGTAGACCTGAGGCAGGAATAAAGGTGGGCAAGGTTGGAAAGTCTACCTCAATTCACAAGGTTAAAAATCACACAACACCAGGTTATAGTCCAACAGGTTTATTTGAAAGCACTAGCTTTTGGAGCACCACTAGTGCTTCCAATTAAACCTGTTGGACTATAACCTGGTGTTGTGTGATTTTTATCTTTGTTCACCCCAGTCCAACACTGGCACCTCCAAGTCAATTCACAAGGGCATCGGTCCAGCTCTCTCTGTGGTGGTCAGGCCTCCTAGTCCTCCCCTCACAATTATCACTCACTATCTGTATTCTATATATCCTCCATGCCTCAAATATCCACTCCATGGCTCCATTCATCCATCACTCTCATCTTGTAACCTTCCTTTCACTGGGATGTCTTGAAATACTCAAAATTGTATTCTAAATCAGCATTTAAATTCCATTTAAAAACTTTGACCCCCTTAACAACACATGAAATGGTCATTCAAATTGAATATTATTCATAGGATATATAATATTTTACTTTTTTCAAAACTGAAGATCTCTTGACATTAAAGCATTGTCAGGCTCAGATTAGAGAGTCCAGATGACTCACTTGAAACTGATTCTCAATATTTAAATGCAGAAGAGCTTTGAATGAAACTCAATCAACCCTTGATAAAAGGTTTTTGAATGGCTGGAGGAACTCAGCAGGTCTGATAGGATCTGTTGAGAGAGAGAGAGACAAAGATAATGTTTTGAATCCAATATGATGAATCTTCAGCAGATTTTGTTTCAGATTTCAAGCATTCACAGTATCTTGCCTTTTCTTTGAATTACTGTTTACTTGCTGTGATTTCTTGTATGTAGGATCACAAAACATATATTTGTAGCAGGCATTTAAAATGGTGATCCCTTCATCACTTTACACTAGTAGGAGATTGTCCATGAGTCCCTCCCTTGTCAAAATGATCACTGCTGGGAATTGGCTAATTATTTAAAGACCGAAGTCCTACAAGTCTCCAGTGTGGGTAACCATACACAGGTTGACTCAGAATCAGAAACCTGATAAAGATTCAGCAAAGAGATACAGATAAATGAGTGGACAAAAATTGGCAGACAGAGTGGGAAAATGTGGGAACGTGTGAGGTCGTCTCCTGCTGTCAGGAAGAATATAAAAGCTGAATATTATTTAAATGAAGAGAGACTGCAGAACATTGTGGTACAGAGAGGTGTGGGTGTTCTTATACACATGTCACAGAATGTTAACAAACAGATGGAGCAAATAGTTAGGAAGATAGATGGAATATTGGTTGTTATGGCATGGAAGATGAAGTACAAGACCAGAGGAGTCCAAATACAATTATACAAGGCATTGGTGGCGCTACTTCTAGAACACTGTATAACTGCTTTGGCCTTCTTATTTAAGGAGATATATGTCTACATCTGAAGCATTTCAAGAAGATCCACCAACTGTTTCCTGGGATTAAGGGATTTAATTTCCTGTGAGGAAATGTTGAACAGTTTAGACTTTGACACATTGGGGTTTACAGAATGATTGGTGAGCTTATTGAAATATGCAAGGTTCTGACAGGGTTTGATCAGGTAGATGTTGATAAGTGATTCCTCCTATCGGAAGAGTCTAGAGTCAGGTGGTACAGATTCAATCTGCATGAAAGGTGGAGATAAGGAGAATTGCTTGTCTCAGAGGGTTGGCAGTCTTTAGAATTATTGTCACAGACAACAGTGGATGCTGGGTCTTGAGTATTTTATAAGTTTGATTAGAGAGTTTTCTGATCAACATGGGGATCAAGAGAAGGAAAGTGAAATAAAGGCCACATTGAGATCGGATATGAACTTAATGACAGACATAGCTTAATAGACAGAATGGCCTTCTCAAAATCTTATTTCTAATGTCCATAAATGATAGATCCATAATTTTACAAGAAGACAATCATCTTTTTAAACAACTGTATGAAACCCCATATAACTTGGCTAGCTGTTTAGAATCTGCACAAAGTAGGATGAGATCAATAAGTAGGTCCAGTTAATATGCCTTTATCTTAGCTTCTGTATTATCACCAAATGAACATTAAATGAATCTGAAGAAAAATAATAATTAACTTCAATCACCCAAGTCGTTTTCTAATTAAAATGTTTTAATTATGAGAGAAAGAAAAATTCAGTACTAAGATATAACAGAAAATAAACTAGACTAGACATTTGGTCTAACAGTGGAAATATGTACATCTTAATGTTTTAATTTACATAGTAAAAGAGGCTTACCACCTGAAACAAGTGGGCACTCCAATACTGAAATGGTAGGGTTCCCCATGAAAGTGTCATTGGGCTGGGATAATTAAGGTAACAGTGAGAATACCAAACTCATTTTAAGGCTGATACTGTCCCATTTACATTTATTTCGGTAAATTAAAATCAACCCCACTGTGAATTAGCTCATCTAAATTCAGGTGGGAGTTAAACTGCTATCATTGGCCTCAGGAACTCTGATTCAGTAAGAATAAAAGTCATTGTGCATTCCTGCACCTTATTGTTCATCAGGGACTACTTATGGACAATACATATCCATGAATATTGAGTGAGAACAGAACGGGGCTCAGCTGTGATGCTGAACAGATACCCCACCAGAATTTTCTACAGACCGAGTCTTGTGAAGTTAGTAAGTTTTTACTTCAGTGGATTGAGAATTGGCTGAATCTGTGTGGGCAGAAAGTTGTTTACAATGATTTGGATCAGCTTTGAGATCGATGGTAACCTACAGGGATTGTGGTTAAAGGCTTCAGTATTTATTATTTTTATGAATGGTCCACATATAAGGATTAGAGAAAGACTCTGTGAGGGCAGTATCTCTGAGAAGAAAAAATTGTGTCTTATCTAAAAGTCAGACATTTCTTTCATGTATTATTTTTCAAGTTTCTATTTTCTTACTTTAAGGGAATATTGTTGACAGCATGCTTGTGGGCAAACTGTGGTCACTAGGCCTTGGACTGTTGGTTTCTTCATAGAGTCTACACCGTTAGTTCTCTGCACATTGGGTGTTTACACTTGTACTCTGAGAGGCAGCTCAATTTTTAGTAGCTTGCTGTTATTCATGGTCCTTACTATCTCTAGTTGTATATCATCCTAGAGTAAGACCTTCTCACTCTCTTGAATATTGTCGTTCTTTTTATTTACTTTTTTATATATAAACATGTTACTAAATGCAGTTTTTGAGTGAAGTGTCTTAACCCTGCTCCACATCATATCCTCTGGACCCCTCTGCAGTCTTCCGGAATCGCCCTGCTCTGCTGATATCAGAGTTACAGCATCAATTACATCATCCTTATTAGCATATTCATATTACAATTTACCTAATGTCTCTCAAGTTTTTCTCTTATGTTATTTACATGTAATCTTTATATGGTCCCAGCTACGTGTTTTTGATTATTAACATTTGCATTAATAACATTAACATCAATATCACTGTCTCCCCAGCCCCACCCTGAAAGTTTGAATGTCAATGATTAAGACAGTTTAAAACTTTGTCAGGTCATCCCAATCTGGTTAATTTGATTTCCATAAGAGAAGATGGTTCTCCTCCATTTCTGTAACTCCCTATAACATTCTACATTGCACTCAATGTAATACAGTTGTCTCAGTCTCACATCCTGGGGTAATCATACTTGCTGTCACTTCTTGGATTGAGTAAGATATTTCTTCTGTTGAACGTTCCTTAAGGTATATGAACTATATATGAACTCTGAGTGATACCAAGCAAATTGTGGAACCTCCGGCTGACAACTGTCTTGGCCTTGATGGATTTTACCCAAGAGCCGTAAAAGAAGTGACGAGTGAAATAGTTGATGCATTGGCTTTAATTTTCCAATACTCCCTAGATTTGTGAATGGTCTATAAAATTGGAAGATAACAAATGTAATCTTTTCATAAAAAAAGACAGAGAGCAGGAAACTACATGTTGGCTTAACAGAAAAGCTAAGAAGCTATTACTAAAGAAGTTGTAACAGGGCACTTGGATAATGAGGAGGTGCTTATGCCCGAGGCGTCGAGTCTCCTGTTCCTTGGATGCTGCCTGGCCTGCTGCGCTTTTCCAGCAACACATTTTCAGCTCTGATCTCCAGCATCTGCAGACCTCACTTTCTCCACTTGGATAATGAGGCAGAGCCAACATGATCTATGAAAGGGAAATTATGTTTAATCAATCTGTTAGAGTTCTTTGAGGAAATAACACTTGATGGGGATAAAGTGGAACAGCAGATGTACTCTTCTTAGGTTTCATGGAGGCAATTGATAAAGTGCTCTTTTAGAGAGTATTGCAGAAAATAAAAGCTCATGGTGTAGCAGATGATCCAGCCACACCAGTATGCTCACAGGAAGCAAAGAGTTTTTCTTTATTTTAGTTTTTCTTCACATGTAAAGCAAGATGTAAGGAGTAATGTGCTACAGTAATTGATGGTGGGACCTCAACTGCTTGCAATTCATACAAATTACTTAGATGAAAGGATAAAAGCATGGTTTTCAAATTTGCTGATGAACAAAGATAGATAGGAAACTACACTTTGAATGACAGATGAGGAGAGACAATGAGACATAGATAGATTGGTTAGTTCAGTGGACAAAGGTCTGACAAATGGAGCAGAATGTGGGAAAATGTGAAATTGCCCATTTTGATGGAAGAATGAAACAGAAGTGTATTATCTGAATGGTTGGGGATTCATTGCTCGGACATGCAAAGGGATCCGGGTGCCCCAGTGCAAGAATTGCCAAAGGCTATTGGGAAGGTACACCAAAGTAATTGGAAAAGTCAGTAGAATGTTATCATTTATTGCAAAGGGAATTGAATTAAGAAAAAGGAGATTGATTTAGTTATATAGAACAGTGGTGAGACTACGTCAAGAGTACTGTGTGCAAACCTGATCATTTGATGTAAAGAAAATATAAATGAATCTTAAATAGTTCAGAGGAGGAATCTTAACAGAGTAAATCTGGTGAGGATGTTCTCTGTGGTGGGGAAATTGAATACTGGTCTCAGTATTGATTAAAAAACAATGGTATGCCCAGAGATATCGCAAAAAAAATTCTCTCACAGAATTGAGAGTCTTTGGAACTCTGTTCAAAAATTTTGAACAGCTTTAAGACAGAGGTGTATGGATTCTTGGTAAGCAAGAAGGTGAATAGTTATCAGATCAGGCAGGAATGTGGTTTGAAGCTACATTCCTCTAATTTTCTTTTCTTCTAAATGGACCTCGGAGGAACCAGAAGTCAGGACTTGCTGAGCAGCCTGTGCAGTAGCACAATTTAAGGAGAAATATACTATCAGAACAGCCATGCTCTTACTAAATGGAGGAACAGGCATGAGGAGCTGAATGGCCTGCTTTCTGCTTTTTGTTCTTATACTCATAACTTGATTGATCAGTTCTTTCTGTCTGTCTGTCCCTTTTCCAGCTTTTCTGACCTGGTGTCAAAGTCAGCAGTGCTTTGTCCTGTGTTTAATGTTATACCACATTATTTTTCTTTCTTCTGTGATCATTTTCCATCTCCTTGATCATCTGTTGGTTCTCAGACAGTATGTACAGCCTGACACTGCACATCAGTAATGGCAGTTCTGTTTTTAATCTTCTTCCTTAGAAACATAATATCCTGATGGGACTAGGCTGGCCAAATGCAGGAAGAATCTGTTCGATGTTTGGTTAGTCCAGACCTAGGGGTCACAGTCTCGGAATAGAGGGTAAGTCATTCAAGACTGAGATGAGGAAAAATTTCTTCATTCAGAGTTGTGAACCTGCAGAATTCTCTCCCACAGCAAGATCTTGGGGCTAGTTCATTAGATACATTCAATAGTGAGTTGGATATGGCCCTCAGAGCTGCAGGAATCAAGGTCTGGAGAGGAAGCGAAAACGGGATACTGAGATAGCATGATTAGCCATCATTGTATTGAATGGTGGTGCAGGTGGCCTACTCCTGCACTTATTTGTCATGTTTCCATGTTTCCTATGAGTCCTACCAGTGACTATTCATTGTTCAATGGTGTTGATCTATAGCTACAAAATGCTAATTCCCAGGCTGCATTCTTGGGAATGAAGAACTTTACCACTATTTCTCCATTGGACAGTAAATGTCATGGAATATTGGACACCTGGTTTATAACTACGTTTGTAATGAATGTATTAAGTCCTTCGTTCACAAATTGAAGTCTGTTATCTAAAGCTTAATTCTTATGAGAAACTGTGGGCTGTGTAGTGTTGTTTCAGTGCTCAAATCACTGAATCCACTGTCGTTGTATATAGTCATAGTTGGTCCATTTAAAATCGCAATCGAAGTATGTCTTCTCTCCAACGCTGAACTGCTTTCTGCTCCTATCTCAGAGGGAAAATACAGTAAGGGAAGGTAATACTTGGAAATCAATGTACTGCTTACACAGGAGCTCCATTTTTGAAGTATATGAAAGGGTCAGTCCAGTATATTTCATTCACCAGTTTCATTGTGTTTTTCTCTTCTGTGAAGATCTTTATGAAAGTTTTGAAGGTATTAACAGTTCAGTTGGCATCTAACCGTTCATAACACATGTGACATGATAATATAAAATTTTCTATTTCTTTGAAAGTATTTGATCACCATACTGACCACTGAGTTCTAGCTATGCCAGGTAGAGAAATGGTGGCAAACAGGAAACAATGAGCAGGAATAAATGAATAATTTTCCGAGTAGATGGTGTTGAGTGCGGTATCACATGGATTGTTGCTTAGACCCCAGCTATTTTCAATATATGATTTAGATATTTTAATGACATAGATGAGAGAACCAAGTGTAATATCCCCATGTTTGGAGAACAGACAAAGCTGAGTAGGAGGGTGAATGACGAGAATGCAAAGATGTTTCAGTGCAATTTGGACAAGTTGAGTGAGTGGGCAAATGTATGGTAAATGTAGTATACTGTGAATAAATGTGAGACTATCTGTTTTTGACAGCAGAAACAGGAATACAGATTACCCAAATGGCAATAGATTTGGAATGGCAAAGTGCAACAAGGTCTGAAGGTTTTGTTCACCACTCTGAAGGTTTATCAAGCTGATTTCTGGGATGGTAGGACTAATATATGAAGAAAGACCTGGATGGGTTAGGGCTTTATTCACTGGAGTTTAGCAAAATGAGAATGGAGGATCTCATAGAAACCTCTCGAATTCTAACAGAACCACACAGGGTTAAGGCAGGAAGTCTGTTTCTGATGACTGGGCAGCTCAGAACCAGGGGTCACAGTAAAAGGATATGGGGGTAGACTATTTACGACTGAAGTGGAGAGTAATTTCTTCACCCAGAGAGTGGTGAGCCTGTGAAATTCTCTGCTACAGAAAGTGATTGAGGCCACAACATTAAATGCTTTCAAGAAGGTCATGTTGTGGCTGTACAGGACATTGGTTAGGCCACTGTTGGAATATTGCATGCAGTTTTGGTCTCCTTCCTATAGGAAAGATGTTGTGAAACTTGAAAGGGTTCAGAAACGATTTACAAGGATGTTGCCAGGGCTGGAGGATTGGAACTATAGGGAGAGGTTGAATAGGCTGGGGATGTTTTCCCTGAAGCATCGAAGGCTGAGGGGTGAACTCATAGAAGCTTATAAAATCATGAGGGGCATGGATAGGATAAATAGACAAAGTCTTTTACCTGGAGTCCAGAACTAGAGGGTATAGGTTTAGGTTGAGAGGGGAAAGATATAAAAGAGACCAAAGGGACAAATGTTTCATGCAGAGGGTGGTACGTGTATGGAATGTGCTGCCAGAGGAAGTGGTGACGGCTAGCACAATTACAGCATTTAAAAGGCATCTGGATGGGTATATGAATAGGAAGGGTTTGGAGGGAGATGGGCCAGGTGCTGACAGGTGGAACTAGATTGGGTTGGGATATCTGGTCGGCATGGACGAGTTGTACTGAAGGGTCTGTTTCCGTGCTGTACATCTCTGTGACTCTATGACTCTAAGAACTTTGATATAGTTCCCAGGCTTAAAGAGATAAAATGTTACAGAGAGAAAGTGGGAACGGGATACTGAGCTGGATGATTAACCATGATCATATTGAATGTTGGAACAGGTTTAAAGGGCCAAATGGCCTTATCCTGCTCTTATTTTCGATGTTTCAATGCATTTTTGATTTCTCAGTGTTTGAGGACTTCTTGCCTCATAGACTTCAATTTAACCAGTTACTAGTCATACATCAACAGGTCGTTCCCAACTCTGAAATGCTACTTCTATTCTTTAGAACATGATCTAGCAGACAGTTTTTGGATCATTCTTCCAGAAAAAGTTGTCTGTGCTGTGTGCACACCTCATCTGCCTTTTTGAACTGTATGAAATTCTCTGAGCTTTACCAGTGCCTGATAATGTATAGGAAGATTCAGTAAAATGTGAAATTACTACTTCAATGAGGATTACATCTTCTTTATCACTGACTCACCGTTTCCCACAGACAGTGTATTAACTGTAATCTAGGCCAGCCTGGAACATAGATTATCATATAGTTGATTCTCATTTGTCTGAGCCTGAAATCCATATTTTCAATGGCATTTTTGCTATTGCTTTTGATTCTACTTTTGTAAATACTGGCTTGTGATCTGCTTCAACCCAAACTCTCAAACCTGTCATTTCCCTGTGTAGCAGAGACTGCTTCTGTTTCAACTGCAGCCTTCTCTGTTTCGTTTCTGCCAATGGTACTGATGTGAAGTTTGTGGGCTTCCTGCTTCTATTATTCTGAATGAGAACAGCGCTAATTCTGTGGATAATGCAGCAGTCCTGAAGAAGGGTTACACCCGAAACGTCGACTTCTCCACCTCGTGATACTGCCTGGCTTGCTGTGTTCTTCCAGCCTCCTGCCTGTCTATACTATAGTAAATGGGCATGACTTACAATGGGGTAATATGTCTGAAGAGAATATCTTCACTTTTATCTCTAAAAAAAACCTGAGTCTGGTCCAGACTCTACTATCACTGTTGACCTTTGTTTCAAAGCCCTGTTAGGGGTTCAGTGAATCTGGCTCAGTTAGGAATGAACTTTCCCACATGATTCACTGTGCTTAAGAAGCTAACTTTGTGGTTTTTGCACGTTGGCTGTGGAAATTCATTTCAGGCCCTTGTCTTTCTGGGATCCAATGGCATACCTTGCTCCTATATCCCCAAAATGTGGTTCTTGTCTTTGAGAATTCACACCTCTCATTGCATGTAAGACCTGTGATTTGAAATGTTTTTATTACAGGTCCTGCTCCTTTTTAGTCTGACCATGTCCAAGATATTGCCCATGTGCCAAGTAATACTTTCCTTGCATTCCTCCAAGGCCTCAAGGGATCCTTCCATATCCATCATAAATTTGCCTGCACCTCCACACACATTATTTACTGCATCTGCTGCACCCGATGTGGCCTCTTATACACTGGGGAGACTGGCCACCTACTTGCAGAACGTTTCAGAGAACACCTCCTGGACACCCGCACAAACCAACCCAACCGCCCCGTGGTTGAACACTTTAACTGTCCCTCCCACTCCGCCAAGGACATGCAGGTCCTTGGACTCCTCCATCGCCAGACCATGGCAACACGACGCCTGGAGGAAAAGCGCCTCATCTTCTGCCTAGGAACCCTCCAACCACAAGGGATGAATGTAGATTTCTCCAGCTTTCTCATTTCCCCTCCCCCAACCTTATCGCAGTCCCAACTCTTGGACTCAGGACCGCCTTCTTGACCTGCAATCTTCTTTCCGACCTCTCTACCTCCACCCCCTCTGCAGCCTATCACCCTCACCTTAACCTCCTTCCACCTATCACATTCCCAACGCCTCTCCCCCAAGTCCCTCCTCCCTATCTTTTATCTTAGCCTGCTCGGCACACCCTCCTCATTCCAGAAGAAGGGCTTATGCCTGAAACATCGATTCTCCTGCTCCTTTGATGCTACCTGACCAGCTGCGCTTTTCCAGCAACACATTTTTCAGCTCTGATCTCCAGCATCTGCAGTCTTCACTTTCTCCCCGGACTTAGTCAACAGTCTTGATTCACAATCTATAGGTATCTGCCAAAATCTACTGTTCATGTGAAACTTGATAAATAATTTCCTTCTGGCCAGTTTGGTCAAATTGTTGTCGAGTAATGAAATTGTGTAAACTTTGTTCAGGTGAGTGAGATTCATGCATAATCTAATTTCACCATTGGATTTGGGAACTTTTCCAAGTCCTGAGCACTACTGTGTAGGTTTTGTCACTGCTGATATGACTCTGCTATGTAATGAGCTGTCTAACCAAGCCTTCACTTGTACTAATCATAAGTAAGGTACTTTTCTAGGACAATGCAAGCAAGATGACTTTACCATCTTCTTGCAGAGTAATGTTGTACTTAGATTTTGCTTTCCTAGGTTTCTGAATTATCTTGGAAATTCTTGTTGCAATCCCCTTAAAATTTTCTTCTCCTGACACTGTCCACATCGTT
This sequence comes from Hemiscyllium ocellatum, assembly GCF_020745735.1. Taxonomy (NCBI): domain Eukaryota; kingdom Metazoa; phylum Chordata; class Chondrichthyes; order Orectolobiformes; family Hemiscylliidae; genus Hemiscyllium; species Hemiscyllium ocellatum. The sequence goes on along the minus strand of NC_083409.1, from coordinate 62,516,393 downwards.
GTGTACATGCTTTTCAACTGAAATAACGGGTTCTGGTTCTTCAATTTGTTGAGAGTCTCACAGATCTCTTGTCCTGTCTGGCTGAGATTAGTGGCAAATTGACCATGAGGCTCACAATCCATGCACTCGGATCTTGCAGTTGAATATCCTCTGGTTTTATTCATGGCATGCTCTCAGCCAGTATTGAAAAAGCTGCCCATCTGTTGAGTTTAAATTTTATATGCAACATTGTAACTTAAAAGGTAATATTCTACCACCTTTTCTGTCCCTCTTTGACTTCACCTAAGAATGCTAGTTTCTTGATCTCCATCTCAATTTCTTGGATCTTTTCATTTCCAAATACTCTCTATTTGTCAGGAATTCTTCCCATAGTGAGAGCTCTTCTCTGTTCCTGTGAAGGCATAGAAGCTGCTGATCTGCAGTATTGTTTGAATTGCCATACTGTTTCATGCCTAGTTTTCTCTGCTGTGTTGCATCAAACTACAGCGAACATGTACATTGATGGTGCTTCCATCAATGTTTTAGCATTCTAGTGGACATTTAGTAAGTGATGAAGTAGCTTGGAGCCTGCCATCCCAACAAATCTGAAGGAACTTCAGTGCTGTCTCAGATAAATGGAGGTGGTTGGAGTTATACCTAGCACATAAAAAGATGGTGGTGGTAGTTAAATGTCAGTCATCTCAGCTCCAGAACATCCCTGACAGACTTCCTTAGGAAAGTCTCATTGGCCCAATCATCTTCAGCTACTTATCGATGATCTTCTGTCCATCATAAGGTCAGAAATGGGGACGTTTACTGATGACTGCACAAGATTCAGATATCAAAGGAGTCAAAATTCAAAAGCAACAAGACTTGTACAATACTCAGGCTCTGGCTAGCAAGTGGTAAGTAACATTTATGCCACACAAATACCAGGTAAAGACCATCTCCAACAAGAGAGAATCTAACCATCACTCCTTGACATTCAACAGTCATTGCTGAATTCACCACTATTAGCATCCTTGGGGTTACCATTGACCAGAACCTGAACTGGCCTAACCATATAAGTACAATGTTTACAAGAGCAGATCAGAAGCTGGGAATGCTATAGAAAGTAACTCACCTTCTGACTCCCCAAAGCCCACCATTTACATATATAATTCAGAAGTGCGGTGGAATACTGCCTGTTTGCCTGGATGAGTGCAGCTCCAGGTCATCACTGCAGGAGTTCCTCCATCAGGACAAAGCAACCCATTTGATTGATACTTCATCCACAATCAATCATTCACCCTTCACAACTGACACTCAATAGCAGCAGTGATTACCATCTACAAGATGCTCGGCAGAAATTCATCAAAGTTCCTTCGACAGCTCCTTCCAAACCCACAGCTACTGCCACGTAGAAGATCAAAGGGAGCAGATAATTTGGAAACCACCTGCAAGCTCCCCTCCAAGTCACTCACAATTCTGACTAGGAAGTATATTACTGTTGTCTCAGTGATGTTGTGTCAAAATCCTGGAACTCCCTCACTCGCACCATTGTGGATCTTTCTGCACCAGATAGACAGCAACAGTCCATCATCTTCAAGGGCAACTAGAGATGGCCTAGCCTATGACACCCACCTCCCATGAATGAAGTGTTATAATTCATTCTGGCCATAAACAGGCTTGAAGAGTGTACTAGGAGAAAGTAAGGACTGCAGATGCTGGTGATCACAGTCAAGAGTGTGATGTGAAAAGCACAGCAGGTCAGGCAGCATCCACGGATGTTTCAGGCATAATCCCTTCATCAGAAATGAATAGTGTACTGAGTTGATTGCCCTTTCATGGACTCCTCTTATGACTGAAGAAAATTAGACAATTTTTCAAACCTGATGCCTATATAACACAATCACTTATTAACTCACCCTTATTTAGCACCTATTACTAAATACTGCTTCCTGCTAATCTGTATAAGGCTGGTAAAAAAGACTTCCATCAATTTTCCTTGTAGCTGGGACCATTGGTTAAATCTCACTCTTTCCATGGCTGTATTCCTCTTTAGCTAATATATTTGAAGCTGCTTTAGCCCAAAGTTTCAAAGTTGGTAGTATTACCTTTTATACCCCGTGTCATGAAGAGATTTACAAGGATGGAAGGTTTGAGTTATAAAGAAAGGCTGGATAAGCTGGGACTTTTTTTCACTGGAGCGTAGGAGGTTGACAGGTGACCTTATAGATATTTAGAAAATCGTAATGGGTATAGATAGGATTAATGGTAGTTGGCTTTCCCCTTGGATGGGGGATTTCAAGACTAGGGGGCATATTTTTAAGAGGAGAGGAGAGAGATTTAAACAAGACATGGGGGCAGATTTTTTTATACAGAAGGTGGTTCGCATGTGGACTAAACTTTCTGTGGAAGTGATAGATGTGGGCACAGTCGCAACATTTAAAAGACACTTTGGTAAGTATATGAATAGGAAAGATTTGGGGGGGGACGTGGGTCAGGAGCAGGCAGGTGGGACAAATTTAGTTTGGGAATATGTTCAGCATGCACTGGTTGGACCAAAGGGTCTGTTTCTGTGTTGTATGACTCTATGACCCTCTGAGGACATCATTGATGAGAGGTTCAACTGCATATAGAAACATACTGGCTGAATACCTTTGATCCCTTACATATAATCCTAATGCCATCTCAAATCTCTGGGATTGCTGCTTTGTGATCTGACTTTACACTTATGATTTCCAAATGCCCCATGATATTTGAGAGAATATTATTGCCAGTATGATTTGTAAACACATGGTGGTTACTCAGCTGACCCCTTCAAAGATTGCAATCTCTGTTGGTTCTCTTGCCATTGAGTGTCTAGACTTGCACTCTTAGAGTCTTCTAGCATTTCTGTACACTGGATGGATTCCTTATGCTCTTATATGATCTGGGTGAAATTGGAGGACGGCCTTTGCAGCTGTCCCCTACCAACTTCAAGAGAGGAATGTGAAATAAATGGGAAAAGAATAGAAACTGCTGAAAATATGTTACAGAACCAGTAGCGCCTAAAATAAAAGTTTTGGGTATTGTGAACAGGGGTCCCATTCAAAATATTAACCTAGCATTTTCAGTTTTCATTTTAGTGTTGAAAGATGTTTAAAGGTTATCCACAAAGGATTTTCCTTTCAATAAAGCCTACATTTGAACATAAATATGTTCCATTTTCATTTCACAAAATATCAAACATGTTTGTGGTGGTTTATTTCTCAGTGTTTGACATTTACTGAGAGTTACCTTGCTGCTTTGGACAAATAACGTGCACAATAGGGTGGTGCCACCCCCTGTCAATTACAAACTACTGGCATAAATTCTTCTTTAAATGAAAAACCCAAAAAAGTGTTTTCTTTGTAATTAAATGAAAACCAACTTGCATGAACAGGATGAGGATAAGGTGTGTGAATTCTCGTGTATTTGTAATGTGTTTTAGTAATGTTTTGCACAGGTTTGTCATCATTGCTTTAAAGTTTTATACCACATCCTCATCTATAAAATTCAAAATTCTATTGATTATTTATCATGGTGATTCCTGAGATTGCCATTCCTGATACTTTGCATATACCAGTATATGCAGCACTTGGTAAAGGTTGTTCAAGGCATTTTGCTGCCACCAATCCTCCTTTGTTCTTGTTTTGTCTTGGGCCTATCTCATGGTAGAGAATATGCCAATGGCAAGTACCAATGGAAGGGATAACAGGAAAGGCTTTTATCAATAATATTAATATTATTCTTCTTATTATGCAATAAATACAGCAACATTTGAGCAGGCATAATCATTAAGGCCTCAGGGAACCGGTATAGGAACATCTGTTTCTACTAAAAAGTACAGGGGAACTCTTTGCTGCCATCCACAGACTGATGTTTGACATCTGTCAAGTTGGAGTGAATATAACATGAACATTAACCCCTTCAGCACCATTACTTATATCACAATAATGGCTCTAACTATCTATACCCAGACATACAGAAAATTATATATCTGAAGACTGACATTTCACTGTTCATGTATACCATTCAGTATCTTTCATTGATGATCTGTTGCCATTCCTTGTGTTTCCTCCCAGTATATTACCTCACACTTGTCTGCATTTGGCTACATCTGTCATCTACCTGCCCATTCCTCCATCTTATGTCTTTCCGAATGTCTTTTGAAGCCTTCCACCGAGGTTGCTCGGCCTCCTATTTTTCTGCCAAAAACAAATCATGTAGTCTATCCAAGTGCAAAACATTTAGGTCAGTTAAGAATGAAATTAGAGCCAATACCAACACTTGAATATCCCATTCACCTCCAAATTGAGAAAGACCCAAATATCCAAAAGTCTCCACTTTCTGACAATTGCCTAACTTTCTATCGTTGCTGTTACAGTTCTCCTTAAAGAAAAAATCCTGATTTTAGTTTTAAACAAAGCATGTTGTGACAGACCTTATCAAACACCTCAAAATCCATGACACAGTGACTACTGAATTTCCTTTACCTAGATAATTGGTAACTTCATGGAAAATCCTATTACATCAAACAAAGAGAATTTGTCTTAAGTAACCCATGTTGACGATACTTGCTTAATTCTAATAATTATGTAAGCTTATTACTTTTAGCTTAAATTATGGATTTCAAGAACTTCTCCAGATAAATGATGGATTTATTTGCCTGTAGTTACTTTAACTCAAGCAATCACTAAAATACAAATATTTTTTCTGGGACTAAACAGTCATCAATGTGCAATAATGCTTATAATAGTGGTGCCCATAGTCTCTGCTATCTTCCCCTTGACATTGCTCACATGCTAGAGCCCATAGTCCAATGATTTATGACTTTTTTCAAACCAGTTATTTTTCTGCAATGATCTCTACTCAATGCTGCCCATAATCCTTACTATTGGGGTTACATTGACTGTGCTCTGGTCTCACTACATGATTTTCACCTGGAAAATCATGCCAGCTGATTTTGGTAACCTGAAGGTTATTTTAGTAGCTAGCTAGAGAAGGTTTGAGGCATTTTGAAGCATGTGGTTTATTTGCATAGAATAAGCCACCTGGCCACCCCAAATGGGTAACATGGCACAGTCAGGAGGGATTGTGTTGTGTTGTTGTGCACAGTCCAGACCATACGGGCAATGTACCTTTGAAACATTTACAGGACTCATGACATTGACATTTTAGTATAAAGATACCTGCCTTGTCTTCAGTCAGGTTCCCAGTGCAATGGAATCAGTGTAATCTGTTCAGTTATTCAGTTTTGTTTATGCAACACATGGTAACATTTGGTAACACAGACACAGATTACTTGTAAGTCTGTCATACTATAGCAATAAAACTTCAAGATATTTGTCGCATCAAGCTAGAATGGAAAGGTCAAACATATCAACATTACCATCACACCAGTCTAGCATACCATGTGATGACCTGATATGCTTGCCCTGCAGTTTCTAAGACCATCCTCACTAAAATAACATCCAGCTAATGCAGTTCAAAAGTTGGCACATGCAGCATGAATTCCAATTTGGTATCAAAATGACTTCTATAGCATTAAGTGATTGCTAAGGAACCAACATTTGCAACCTTGGTCATTAATATACTACACCCATACACACATTACTGCACATATGCTCATAATTAATTACGTTAATAAGAAAAAACTGTTTATCCCCAAATCATTTTTTCAAAAGGCAATTAATCACATTTTTGAAGCTGCAGGGACTGGCCTAAGAGTGAATTGATAGTTTATGACTGTTCTATACCTTTACTCCAGCAAATTTTACTTACTCATAATTTTCTTTGCTAAATTAGAGGTGTTGAACATTTTAGTCCCCAAAAATAAGCCATATCAGTGGCCTGGAAGTAGGCATCTCTACATTTGTAAAATGTTAGTGACTATTCTACCAATGGCTACATGAGACATTAGCTAGTGTTTTGTTTTACTGTTGGGCTTCTCCAGGTAACAGAGCAAGATTGGAGTGATATTGCGAAAGGCAAAATGACCACCTGTAAACAGAAGGTGATGGATGTTCCAGGGGATTGACAGATAAAATAATTTCTATGTAGGCACAGAGAAGCAATGGTCAGCGAGATACCTTTTGTGCCCGTGCAGCTTTCCTAGGCTGCAGCCAAACTGACACATGGGTGACACCAGTTATTTCAATTCCATTCCCTCAATAAGATGATTTGGTAACTGAATTTTAATATCCTTTCATTTTTCTGAGCAGTATTCTACATTTTCCATTATGGAAATGAGGAGTTAGGATTCAAAAGGCCCTATTCCTGCCTTGAACTTGATTGTCGTTGATAATTTAGAATTCAGTAGCTCAAAAGTACTTTGGATGATTAAAAAATAAAGTAGAAAATTGTATATTAATAGCTGAGTGCTAACTTTAATTAATGTTAACTGTTGCCTTTAATGCTACAAGTTATGTACGCTCCTCTATGTTTGAAAAGAAAAAATAATGCTAAAGGCTAAAAAGCAGAATCAAAATCACAAACAAGTGAAAAAAGAAAGCACGCATTAGTCAGTATATGAAAATGAAAGAAAGATTATCATTTTGTTTGAAACCTTTTATTTAAATTTTTGATCTTTTCTCTTTGGCACTGTTACAGATCAAGCCAGACCCCCTCAAAACATTACAAGAACTTAGCCTGGACCTTAACTTTGCTCGTTGTTTTAAGCAGGAGTAGAATGAATATTCCAGGAATGATGCAGCTGTCCCAACCACTTAATATTAAACAAAATAGAATGTATTTGCAAGATTACCAAATGAAACATAAACAGAAGAGATCAGAATGTAGAATAACCCAACTAAAAACCCAACAGATTATCCAAAATTAATAATGCTGTTCCAAATACTTGTACAATCCCCATAAACACCCCTTTGTAAAAAATGAAAAATCAAACAGGAGAAATGTCAGAGAGACGGAGGGTCAGGATGGATCTGCTTCTTTGGGTCCCGAATCTTCACAACTGACGGCCTGCTTTCAGTGAACAGCCAAACTGCTAAAACCCAAAGTAAACCAGTGAAAAGCTGAGCTGGGAGAAAAGCCATACCCCTTTCACGATACAAGTATTTTTTTAAACTTGAAAATATTCTCAAGTAGTTGAACCAGACTTTTCGGAATCGCTGTTTTTACAACCTCTCTGAAAAAGAAAGCTAAGGAATGCATAACCTTGTTAAAGGAGCATCATCATCACAGTACAAAGAACATGGAGAGCAGTGTAAAATAGAGGCTACAATTTTAAAGGGTGTGCAGAAGCAGAGAGAGATGCATCCATTAAATGTGGCAGGACCCACAGAGAGAGCTGTTAATAAAGCATAGAGTATTCTGATAAAACTTCAAGTTATTTTGGGGCAATAACTTGAAAGAAATTCTAGGATTTATATATTAATCAATCAAAACCTGCATCTCCACTCTTACTGATTAAAGACTTAATACCCATCTAGGTTTGTTCAATTCATTCGCATAAGTTGCATGACCCTTTGATCTTTTACTTATAAATTCTATGTCTGATGTATTCTCTCACTAGCTGCCTGATGAAGGAGTAGGGGCTCTGAAAGCTTGTGCTTTCAAATAAACCTGTTGGAATATAACCTAGCGTTGAGTGATTTTTGACTTTATCCACCCCAGTCCAACACCAGCACCTCCACATCATATATTGTTCTAGGCTTCCCAAATAGAGGCATATAGTACCAAAGCAGAATGGTTATGATGACCTTATATAAGGCACTGGTTAGATCTCAGCAGGAATATTGTATGCAGTTTTATGTACAACACTATGGAAAGGATATGAATGGGAGCATATACTGAAGAGCTTATGAGTATTGTTCCAAGGATGAGAGACTTCAATTACAAGGAACAACTGGAGACATTGGAACTATTTCCCTTGGAGAAGAGAAGGCTGAAAAGAGATTTGATAGAAGTTTTCAAACTCATTAGCAGTCTGGGACAGAGTGGAATGGGAGAAACTATTTTCGCTAATAAATGAATTGAGAATATAAGGGCATCATTTTAAAATGTTATGCTCAAGAAGCAAATGCAAAATGAGGAAAATCCTCTTTATACTGCAAGTTGTTAGGGTATGGAATGCACTGCTTGAAAGTATGGTGAAAGCAGGTTCAATTGACGCTTTCAAAAGTGTTTTGTATGATTATTTTAAATGGACGGTTCTGGGGAAATGGCAGGAAATTGTCACACAGTTAAAGGCTCAGAGAGCCAGTAGCAGACTTGGTAGGCCGAATGACTTCATTCTGCACCATAACAATCCTGTGATTCAAAAGTTGATTGACCTCTAATATATATCGAGGAGAAAGTGAGGACTGCAGATGCTGGAGATCAGAGCTGAAAATGTGTTGCTGGAAAAGCACAGCAGGTCAGGCAGCATCCAAGGAACAGGAGAATCGACATTTCCTGAAGAAGGGCTCATGCCCGAAACGTCGATTCCCCTGCTCCTTGGATGCTGCCTGACCAGCTGCGCTTTTCCAGCAACACATTTTCAGCTCCGATATATATCTAACATTTCTTGGCTTTATCAATAGCACAAGAAATTTGCAGAATGGGATTGCAAAATTACTTTTTCTTAATTGTTAACTGATTGCTTTTATCAGAATCAGCAGGCTCATTGGGCAGAATTTAGTAACAACAGAAAAGTTTCAGTTGTCGGAACCATTTTCAGACGTTGACCCTTGGCGGGAGTAAGCCTCCTGGAAGGTGACCAATTAAGAACTCTGAAGCAGGCTGGCAAGCCAATTAGAGATTCTGGGCACACTGACGATGTAGCAGGTCAATTGAACGCACCTCATAATGCAAAGATGGGAGACAGCCTTCGCTGTGTTTACAATAAGAGTGTTGCCATGGAGAATGGAGCTTGAGCAGGAAGGATTCTATACATAATCATTCTGATGGGAGGGGCTACATGACCCCAAGCTCTATCAGGGATAGAAGTTCAAGGAGCTCATTATAGAATGAAGCTCCTGCTAACAAAAGTCAACAGCCTTGCTATTTTTTCACTTTAGATGTTTGAAAATCTTGAAGTTTCATACGGTTCCATCCTCCTGTAGGAAGCTGCCTCTTTTGAGTTACTGATGTGGTGATTGAATGTGAGTCTCTGTGACACTGGAAACATTGCAATTATGGTGCACAATTGTGATTAATTTCTTAGTTATCCACCTCATTTGACTTCTCACTGTTGCCAGGTGGACTTCTGACAACTGACTCAATTTATTTCTGAAATGAGAAGGCAGAGATGGGAACGTGTTGGCACGCCAATAAAATTATTTGCATAATTCTGTCCCCTCCCATGTCACTAATATCTGGTGCCAAGATTTTAAAATTTGTCCGTATGAGGAATAGTTCCTTTCAGTATGCTTGATTTGCTCAGTATTTTACTTGCTGGTAAATATTTCTGCAAGTCACAGATGGGTTGTGTTTGAATGAAATTGTGCACCTATTCTTACATGTGCATGCATCTGTGTAGAGAGTAATTTTAGATTAGCTCATTTTCTCTTGAGAAGTGAACTTAAACATTAAGGAGCCCAATCCAGACTTTGTGTGATACTGTCAAACAGGTGGCAGGTTTACACCTTTCTTGATTTTTTATTTCCATTGACTTCAAAGGGAATATAAATCAGGAGAGATCTAAATGAGTGCCAACTCACCATCAGCCATTTTACATTAATACATAAAGTCTCGATCAACCCATAAGAGATCAGTAATGAAAAGCCTACATTTTTCCTCACACTCCATTACACTTCATATCTGCTTAAGTGAACACTAGCAAATATCGCCATGGTGATGAGCCTGCTTCCTCACATTTAAAGAATATTCCAAGCAAGCATTGCTCTTCAGTAATTATAGTTCCTGTTATTGATTTGATCTTGTTTGTGGATGAGATTTTGAGGATATTTGACAGTTATGTACCACAAAGTAATGGTGAATAGTAAATCTAATCAAAACTGAGTACTAAAGAAGGGCTAATCAAAATTGAGAGCTGCAGATTACTTTATAAGAAAATGAATTTAGTTCAAAACAGATGAGCATTAAATAACTCCACAGAAGCTAGTGTCCCATTTACAAGTCACCCTTTATTTACACATAGTGAGTCCTTGACACTGCTCCAGCTCCCGCAGAGCCAGCTTGAAGAGTGAACAGGATGTCTGACACTTCAGTTCTTACCTGTCTGCTAGGGCTCCCTGACTGGACCAGATTAACAACCCCAATCAGGGAACTCATATTCTGTGAGTTTCTCCAGGCTGACCTTATAACACTCAGTACATCCCTCCCCCTCCGAGTCTGAGGACATAGGCCAGTTCTTTTTTGAAGCTCATTCTCACATGCTTCAGCACCAGGCCAGGTTCCTCCAATTCTGCCTCTGATATAGGCAGCATGTAACACACAGTAGCTCACCTCTTGTGCCCAGAGTGCCTTGGAAGAAATTAATTTTCTTCTTCAGACGACAAAGACATCAAGGCAGCAACATCCATCGTGTCCATCTCAGATTTCAAGATATCTTCAATGTTTGTCAGAGCTGGAGAACCCATGGGTTCTAGAACAGTCGGAAAGGCTGTTGAGGAGCTGGGCATGTTTTTCTTCCATACCGTTTGCGAGTTTGCAGCTTTTATATGATCCACGTGTTTGTTCAGGACTGTCACAGCTAGCCAAACTTTATACGTCACTGGGCTTGCCCTCACATCAACCATTCCTCTTACAGGGCCACTCTCATGGTTCCTGCACCAAACTTTGTCCGCTGAAGTAAACGGTCTCTCTTGCTTAGTGAAGTCTTATGTCTGGCATTGGCGTTCTAATGCTGTTTCACCCTACCCCAGGGTCTGGGGAGATCAGCGTCTTATCTCCATTAGGAATTCTGCTGGAGCTATCCCTCTAGTTGCATGAAGGATGGTCTTAACCGGGAAAATTTGATATCTAGTGAAGCTGCAGGCTATTTCTTTAGACATGCCTTCAACCTTATGGACTGCTCTTTCTGCCAGACCATTGGATGATGGATGGTATAGAGGTGTTCTTTAATGTCAAATACCATTTAACTTTAGGAAATACTTAAATTCCCTGCTGGAAAACAATAACTTGTTACCTGTGGCCAACATTTCTGGGAATCTGTGTATTTCAAAAGATGTGTGCAGTTTTTCTGTCGCTGTTCCAGTGTTTGACAAATGAACTCTATGCACATCCAGCCACTTTGAGTGAGCATCCACAATGACTAAGCGCATTGAGCCCATGAAAGGACATACATAGTCAATGTGTAACTGAGTCCAGGCTTTACCTGGCCATTTCCAAGAATGTGGATGAGCGGTTGGTGCTAATTTTTGTCCTTGTTGTGTTATGGACTGGACCAGACCACTCAAAACATTCTTAAGCAGACAGCCCATACCGTAACTTTGCTATTTTTTTTGCTAAGTGTACAATGAAAATTACCAGGAGTAAGTTAGGTTGACTACCAGATTTTAAAACATACAAAAACGTATTCACAGAATGAAACACAAAGAACAAAATATAGAATACTCACTGAACCCAGTCTATCCAAGCTAGACTTAATTATACTGAAAATACACAAGAGTCCCAATAAACAAACCCCTTAAACACAGAGTAAAGATGAAACAGAAGCTTACAGGTCAAAATTAGAAGGGGAGAAAGAGAGAGAAAAATTCCTGTCTCAACTGTGACCGACTCCAGCAGCCTTTCTTCCTACACACCACTGCTGAACTGAACCATCTAAAGTTCTGAACTGCACAGCTAGAGTGCTGCTCATGCCCCCTTTCAATATACAGGTTAATTCTAAAATGTAAAAGCTTTGGCCTAAAGTCTCATCTGTTTACATATAAACAAAAGGCCTCTCATCTCTGTACCACTTCAGCTGATTCAGAGCCTGGGCTGTTTTACGACCCTGCTGAAAAAATCAAGGACTCGGTAATCTTGAGAAAAGGGAACAGCTTTTAGATAAAGGACCAGCTTTGTGACAGTTGGCACTCTAGATACTGCCCCACCAATTTGGCTATGTCTATGTTCAGTCTTGGCCATGAGACATATCTTCTCATCAGCATCTTCCTTTTGGAAACCTCTGGTGGAGTTCGCCCTGTATCTGGTGGTGACCTTTGCTTGGAACAATCCCTCTTGGTCCCCATAATAAAATGCCATCCGCTATGGTGATCTGGTCTCTCAGGGTCCAAAAAAGGTTTTAGTTCTGGTTGTGACGGCCCTTCAGTTTCCCCCCTCACCACCAGCTGTTTCAGGTTTGCCCAGACCGGATCTTTCTGCGTCCAAAGTCTGATATTGTCAGCTGTGATTGGAAGTGTGTCCAAAAATTTAAAACCATTACAGATTCTTCCAGTGGCAGTGCCACTGGTGCTGTATCTGCCAGCAGGAGGTGACACAATGTATCCACACTTGCGATTAGGCCTCCCAGATGGTGTTCTAACTTGTAATGATACATACATTACAGCCCACCACTGAATTCTGCCTGAAACTGCGGGCTGCACTGCCTTGTCCTCTTAAACCAGGAAGGTTTTGTGGTCCATTATTATTATAAATTTACATTTATAAAGGTACTGGTGGAACTTCCTAACTCCAAATATGACTGCCAAACCTTCCTTCACTATCTGGGTGTATTTATACTCCACATTAGCCAAAGTCCTGGATGCATACACTATTGGGCATTCCTCTCCACTGGGCCACCTGTGAGCTAAAATGTGGAGGTATCACATGTCAATGCCAGATCTTGCTTGGTATCATAGAGGGCTAACAACTTACAGGATGATAGCTGTTTCTTTTCTTTCCTGAAAGGAATGTCTTGGCTATGTGACCTTTTCCAAGGCTGACCCTTTTTTAGGAGTTGATGCAAAGGTGCCAAGGTGGAGGCCAGGATATGTATAAACTTTCCATAATAATTCACAGGCTGTAGTACTGATGTGGGAGCTGGGGCACCTTTGATCACTCTCACTTTATCTTCCAATGGGTGTAACCTGGGATTTTCACATCTGTGGCCCAAGGGAGAAACACACATTTCTCCCTTCTAAGGCGTACACCCACCTGGGAGAAATGTCTAAGAATATATCCAAGGCCTACTCATTGGTTTTCCCTATTACTAGCATGTCATCTGTCTAAATGGTGACCTAGGATAGACCTTGTGAAAATGTTCTCCATCATCCACTGGAAAATGGCACAGGCTGATAATGGCAGTCTCGCATGCTGGTACAAACCCGTATGGGTATTAATTGTAGCATACTTCTGGGAATCCTCATGTAACTGAATTTGTGAGTCCATATTGCTCATGTTTAGTTTCATAAGAGACAGCCCTATTGCAAGTTTTGCATTAGATCCTCTATGAATGGGACTGGGTACTTATCCTGCTGTAAGAAGCAGTTTGCCGTTCATTTAAAATCCCCATAAAGGTAAACCGACCCATTGGGCTTCACAATCAGTATGACTGATACCGCCCATTCTGCAAACTGGACTGGTGTGACGATTCTTTAACTTTCCAGCCTCCTGACTTCTGCCTCTACTGTTGCCCGTATGGCAAATGGCACTGGGCAGGCCTTGCAGAATTGTGGAATTGCTTCCTAATCAACATGCAAGATGGCCTTGGCTCCTTTCATAGTTGCTGGACCTTGCTGAAAAAATTCCAGGTATTTAATTAGGACTTCATTCAGGCAGCCATTTTTTAAATTGAAAAATGTGGAGCCAATCTAGGTGAATTTTTCTCAATCAATTTCTCCCAATCAAGCTTGGGCCTGAGCCGTTTACTACAATCACTGGTAACTGAACCAGCTGCTTCTCATACAAGGCCGGAAGCGAAGTTGCACCCTTAATCTGTGAAGGTTCCCTGGTATAGATTCTCAATCTAGCCAAGGTGTTGTGCAAACTTAAGGTTTAGAGCCAGAATGAATTTTGTTAAAGACTGGTTCAAGATGGAGGAAGGGAAAAATTTCTGGCTATAACAGGCTACTCCTTTTTTGAGATATTTTAAGTGTTGGAGGGGATTTCTTTGAAATCCAGGAGCAGCAATTACTGTTTTGTTGTTTTTTTCTTTTTTTCTTTTTTCTTCTTTTTTTTGGACAGAACCTCTGACACTCCTGTTTTTTTTTCGCTAACCCCCACACTACCACCTAACTGCGGTAGCGCTTATTTGTTTTTCCCCAGCACCCATGGTGTGTGTGTGTGCGCAGGTGTGAGACACAGTGAGAGACACAAGGTGCACGAATCTTTATTCAATTTCCACCACCAGGAAGATCAGAAAACACCCAAGTGGCCAGTGGCAAGCAATGCCCCTCACATCAAAGGGCAATGCTGTGTGATCAGCAATTACTGTTTTATATGTGGTTGCATTGTTTTGGAACTTTGGAGAGAAAACAAAATCCAAGATGGAGGACAGAAAAAATTTCTGGCTGTGACAGGTTGCTCCGTTTTTGAGGTATTTGGGTGTTGGAGATGATTTCCTCAAATTACAGGAGCAGCAATTACTGTTTTATATGTTGTTGTATTGTTTTGGATCTTTGGAGAAAATAAAGTCAAAACAATGACACTTTTAAAAAGGAGAGGAACAGACAAAGGCAGCACATGATCAGGCAGTGCAGGAGAGAGAGACAAAGACAAAGACAAAGAAAGTCTTTGCTGTTGGAATATATATATATATATATATCACTGGACATTGGAGTACATCTAGGAAAATTAACCTCTAGGAGAGGTTACATCACAGAAACACGAAATGAATAGTTTTATGTGTGGCCTTACTGTAAGCCTGCAGTAGTGAGTAGAGTGGGTTCTTTATGGAATGAGCTGCCAGGGGAAGTGGTAGAGGCTGATAGAATTGCAACATTTAAAAGGCATCTGGATGGGAATATGAATAGGAAAGGTTTGGAGGGATATGGGCCAGGTGCTGGCAGGTGGAACTAGGTAGGGTTGGGATATCTGGTTAGCATGGATGAGTTGGACATAAGAGCTTGTTTCTGTGCTGTACATCTCTCTGACTCTGTGCCTCTATGGTTCTGTGATCACTGATATGGCTATGCCAGTATTGTAAAACATTAATCAAGTGTTAATTTTGACTGGTTCTGATTTGGATTTGCTAAGTAATTTGGTACATAAAGGTGATAAATCCCTGTGAACTAATCAGATGTATTCCAGAATTTCATGGAAAGCTAGGGAAATGATTGCAGGGCTGCTTGCTGAGATATTTGCATCATCAATATCCATGCCAGAAGACTGGATGGTGGCTAACGTAGTGCCACAATTTAAGAAAGGTTCTGAGGAAAAACCAGGGAACTATAGACCAGTCAGCCTGACGTCAGTTCCGGCTAAGTTGTTGGAGGGATTGTTCTGAGGGATAGAATTTACGTGCATTTGGAAAGGCAAGGGCAGATTAGGGATTATTGACATGATTTTGTGTGTGGGAAATTATGTCTCATTAAAAACAAAGAACAAAGAAAATTTACAGCCCATGAACAGGTCCTTTGACCTTCCAAGTCTGAGCTGATCCAAATGTATTGTCTAAACCTGTCAGTCAATTCCTAAGCATTTGTATCCCTCTGCGCCCCACCTACTCATGCATCTGTCCAGATGCATCTTAAATGAATCTACCGAGCCTGCCTCTACCACCTCTGCTGGCAACGCATTCCAAATGCCCAGCACCCTCTATGTGAAGTACTTACCGCATGTATCCTCCTTAAATTTTCCACCTCTCACCTTGAAAACGTGACCTCTTGTTATTGAATCCTTCGCCCTGGGAAAAAGCTTGTCTCTATCTACCCTGTCTATACCCTTCATGATTTTGTAAACCTCAATCAGGTCCCCTCTCAATCTCCTTTTTCTAGTGAAAATAAGCCTAACCTACTCAACCTCTTTTCATAGCTAGCACCTTCCATACCAGGCAACATCCTCGTAAACTTTCTCTGCACCCTTTCCAAAGCATCCACATCCTTTTGGTAATGTGGCGACCAGAACTGTACACAGTATTCTAAATGCGGCCAAACCAATGTCTTGTATAATTTTAACATGACATGCCAGCTCCTATACTCAATACCCCGTCCAATGAAGGCAAGCATCCTATATGCCATCTTGACCACTCTATCCATCTGTGCAGCAACCTCCAGGATACAATGGACCTGCACTCCCAGATCTCTCTGCCCATCAACTTTTTCCAAGGCTCTTCCATTCATTGTATAATTCCCTCGTGAATTAGTCTTGCCTAAATGCATCACCTCACATTTGTCTGGATTGAAAGCCATCTGCCACTTTTCTGCCCAACTCTCCAGTCTATCTATATCCTCCTGTATTCTCTGACAGTCCCTTATGCTTTCTGCTACTCCACCAATCTTTGTGTCATCTGCAAACTTGCTGATCATACCAAGTGCCCTCTTCCAGATCATTTACGTATATCACAAACAACACTAATCCCTGTGGAACACCACTGGTCACCTTTCTCCATTTCGAGAAACTCCCTTCAACCACTACCCTCTGTCTCCTATTGCTCAACCAGTTCTTTGTCTACCAAGCTAGAACACCCTGCACACCATGTGACTTTCTCCATTAGTCTACCCTGGGTAACCTAATCAAACACCTTACTAAAGTCCATGTATATGACATCAACAGCCCTTACTTCATCTATCAACTTGGTCATTTCCTCGAAGAACTCTAAGTTGGTAAGACATGATCTCCTCTGCACAAAACCATGTTGCCTATCACTGATAAGCTCATCCTTTTCTAAATATAAATAGATCCTATCTCTCAGTACCCTCTCCAGTAACTTCCCCACCACTGACGTTAGGCTCACTAGTCTGTAGTTACCTGGAACATCCCTACTACTTTTCTTGTACAGAGGGACATGAGCAACCTTCCATTCCTCCGGCACCTCACCTGTATTTAACAATGCTGCATAAATATCTGTCAGTGCACGAGCAATTTCCTCTCTCGCCTCCCTCAGCAACCTGGGATAGATCTCATCTGGTCCTGGGGATTTGTCCACCTTAATAATCTCTAGCCTACCCAACACATCTTCCTACTTCTGTCAACGTATTCCAGACTAATCAAACTTGTATCTCTAATCTCAACATTCATCATGTTCCTCTCGTCAGTGAACACTGATGCAAAGTAATCATTCAGAATCTCACCCATTCTCTCAGGTTCAGCATAGAGCCTTCCTTCATTATCTTTCAGTGGACTAATCCTTTCTCAAGTTACCCACTTACTTCTTATATAAGAATAAAATGCTTTGAGATTTTCCTTAATTCTGCTTGCTAAAGCTATTTCATGACCCCTTTTAACCCACTTGATTCCTTGTTTAAGACTTGTCCGACACTTCCGATATTCCTCCAGGGCCCGTTCTGTTCTTAGCTGCTTTGACCTTATGCACACTTCCTTTTTCCTCTTGGCTAGTCATACAATTTCTCCTGTCATCCATGGTTCACGAATCTTGCCGTTCCTATCCTTTGCCTTCAATGGGACATGCCTATCCTGCACTACTGTTAACCTATCTTTGAAAGCCTCCTACATATCAAATGTGGACTTCCCTTCAAATAGCTGTGTCCAATCCACATTTCCCAGCTCCTGCCTAATTTTCATATAATTGGCCTTGGCCCAGTTTAGTACTCTTTCCTTAGGACCATTCTCTTCTTTATCTACAAGTAATGTAAAACTTACAGAATTGTGATCACTGTTCCCAAAGAAATCCCCCACTGCAACATTTACCACCTGTCCTGGCTCGTTCCCCAGTACCAGGTCCAATATGGCCCCGTCCCTCGTCGGACTATTGACATACTGCTCTAGAAAACTCCTGGACGCTTCGTACAAATTCTACTCCATCCAGACCTCTGACGCTAAGTGTATACCAGGAAATGTTGGGAAAATTAAAATCTTCCATCACCACTACCCTATTGCCTCTACATCTATTCATAATCTGTTTAACTCTTTGTTCTTCTATCCCACGCTCACTGTTGGGAGGTCTGTAATACAGCCCCAACAATGTAACTGCACCCTTCTTATTTCGCAGCTCCACCCAGAATGCCTCGCTACCCAAGACCACCATAGTGTCGTCCTTTAGCACAGCCTTGATATCATCCCTGACCAGCAACTCCACCCCCTCTTTTACTTCCCTCTCTGTCCTGTCTGAAGTGTCTATATCCTGAAGTGAAAAAGAAGATTGATAAAGCCCCATCAGTGGACAAGGTCTACATAGACTTCAGCAAAGCATTCAACAAGGTTCCATATGGTAATGGGTTAGCAAGGTTAGATCACATGGGATCCAGGGAGAAATAACTATTTGAATAAAAAAATGGGCTTGACAATAGGGGGCAGAGGATAGTGGTGGAGGATTGTTTTTTGGACTGAAGCTGTGACCAGCAGCATGCCGCTGGGTCCACTGCTTTTTGTCATTTATATAAATGATTTTGATGTGAATGTAGGAGGCATGGTTAGTAAGTTTGCAGATGACACCAAAATTGGTGGTATTGTGTACAGTGAAGAAGGTTATCACAGAGTGCAATGGGACCTGATGTAATAATGCTGTTCCTTTAACAAGGTTATGTTGTCATTGGGTATTTTTTTCAGGAGGTTATAAAGATACAGGTTCCAAAAGGCCAAGGGTTGACTTATGTGAAGAAGCTTTGAAGTTTAAAAAGAAACATGTGCAATGGAAAGGAAGTGGCCAGTTGTTCCAGCTCAGCTTTTCTCTGGTTGGGATTTGGTTTGGTTTGAGCAAGCAGTCAATTGTCAAGCTGCTGGACCCAACAAAGCAGGTTCATCTCTCCTGTTAAAAACCTATGTCGGCTTTTGCCCTTTTTTGCAAAGGGGTGTTTATGGGGATTATTGCAAGCATTTGTAACAGCATCATTAAGAAGGGATTATCTATTGATTTTTTTTAAGATAGGTTAAGTTATTCTGAATTCTGTTCTGTTTTGTTTGTGTTTCATCCAGTAATATTGCAAATACATTCCGTTTTGTTTAAGACTAAGTGGCTGTGCTAGTTGCAACACTCCTGGAATATTTATTCTACTCCTGCTTAAAATAATGAGCAAAGTTAGGGGCCAGGCTACTTTCTTGTAATGTTTTGAGGGCATCTGGCTGGGTCCATAACATTGATCAGATGGGCTAATGGGTAGAGAAGTGGCAACTGAAGTTTAATGTGACGCGTTACATTTTGGAAAGATAAAAGGTCCTAGGGAGTGTTGCCAAACAAAGAGACCTTGAGGTGCACGTTCATTGTCTTTGAAGATGGAGTTACAGGTAGACATGGTAGTGAAAGTATAATTTGGTACACTTGCCTTTATTGGTCAGAACATTGGTTCTAGGAGTTGCGATGTTGTGTTGTGGTTGTACAGGACATTGGTTGGGCTATTTTTGGAATACGGCATTCAATTCTCATTTCCCTGCTATAGAAAAGATATTGGTGGACTTGAAAGGGTGCAGAAAAGATATAAGGATGTTGCCAGGGTTTGAGCTATAGGGGGAGGTCGAATAAGCTGTGCTTCTATTGCCTGGAATGTTGAAGGCTGAGGGATAACTTTATAGAGGTTTATGAAATCATGCAGGACATGGATAAGGTGAACAGTCAAGGTCTTTTTCCCAGGGTAGAGGAGTCCAAAACTAGACAGCATAGGATTAAAGGGAGAGGGGAAAGATGTAGAAGGGGCAATGTTTCATGTAAATGGAGATGTGTGCATGGTATGAGCTGCTGGAAGAAGTGTGGAGGCTGGTACAATTACAACATTTGAAAGGTATCTGGATGGGCACATGAATAGGAAGAATTAAGAGGGATACAGGCTAAATGCTGGCGAATGGGACTAGAATATCTGGTCGGCATGGACGAATGTGACCGGTTCTGTGCTGGACATCTCTATGACGCTATGTCTCTATAACTGTTCCACACCTGAAGTCGGCAGCCTTTCCAGAGTGTGCACTCTCCGAGATATCGGACTTTGAGTTCTATTACTCTGGTTGTGTCTAGTGGGATGCATTTGCAATCTCCAATCTGCATACTCACAGTAACTACAATGGCTTGCTGGCCTGGATCCTGAAGAAAACTTTGTTTGGTTGGGGCGTGGCTTTGTTTTGGGGTTTTGCTGTGGGCTGACTGAGGGCCCCTCTGTTCTGAATATGTCCTGAGTGAGGCGCTGCAATTACTTTCATTCAACTGCTGTTCCCCAAGTTCAGTTGGACTGGCGAGAGTGTCCACTTCCATTGGAACACACTAACTCACGTGCCCCACTTACTGCACTTTCCAATGATAAAGCCAGTTGTAATGCCTGTTTGAAGTCCAGTTGGGCTTCAGCTAGTAGGCACTTTAGCATGGTTACATCATTGATCCCACATATCAAAAGTCTGTCAGCATCTCCTTAGGGTTAAACCAAAGTCACATGCCTCTCCCAGTCATCTTAACCTAGTCAAAAATCCCTGTTTTCCACTTACCGAATAAAACCAATAGCATCTCAGAATTAGAGAAGGCTTGGCATTCTAATCGTTCGTAACTAAATCCATCAACTCTTGAAAAGTTTTTGCGTTTAATAACAGAAAAAGCTGTGGGTCCACAAGCTGTCAGAAGAATTACTAATTGTTTTTCATTTGCTCCAATGTCATTTGACCAGAAAAAAAAAATTCTTTCCATACATTGGCTGAGTCATTGATGGCAGAATCAAATGAGTCGGGTTTCCCAAATAACAGCATGATGCCAGAAATGCTCACTCCAACTCAAAGGCAGCTGTTGAGTGAATCTCTTCAGGAGCATGCTTTTCTCTGGTTGCCACTGAAATAACTCTAGAGGGGCGGATATCCCATCACTGAATTACCCTTAGTACTAATCTTGCTAGCACAGAGCTGACTCCTACAGTGAGCACAATTCCTGGCACTCCTGTTTATTTTATATTTTTTCCCCACAATACCACCTAACTGCAGTAGTGCTTATTTCACTTCTGTTTATTTTTTTCCACCTAATTGCAGTAGTGCTTATTTCTTTCCCCAGCACCCATGTGTGTGTGCGCAGGTGTGACACACAAGGTGCACAAATCTTTACTCAATTTCCACCACAAGGAAGATAGGGAAGCACTCGAGTGATCAAACAGTGAAGGGAAAGGCAGAGATTAAATCAAAATAGAGTTGGAGGAGGAAATAATGCACTCCACTCCCTGCGGTGCCCCCCTCTCCCTGAACAACTCCAGGGTGTTGGTGGACACCACGTGCTCCTTCTCCAAGGACACCCGGGCCCTAACGTAACCGCGGAAGAGGGGCAGGCAGTTGGCCCTAACAACCCCCTCCACGGCCCGCTGCCTGGACCTGTTTATGGCCAGTTTGGCCAGGCCCAGGAGCAGACCCACGAGGAGGTCTTCAGACCTGCCCTCCCTCCTCCGCACCGGGTGCCCGAAGATCAGGAGCGTAGGACTGAAGTGCAACCAAAAGCAGAGGAGGTGGTCTTTAAGAAAATCAAAAAAAAAAGAGTGCAACCACCCACATCCAATATACACATGGTCCACGGACTCCACAGCACCACAGAACAAGCAGTTGGGCTGGGAGTCCGTGAACCACCACAATCTGCGGTTGCAGGGGACCGCTGCGTGCAGCACCCTCCACCCCAGATCCCCGAGAGAAAGGGGGAGGACTCCCGCGTAGAGATCACTCCACTGGGGATCCCCACCGCCCGGTGGAATATAGACACGTCAGGGCGTGTCCGGCCGGTGGATGAGGGAGAAGAGGTGGACAGTGTGCAGCAGCAGTCGATACAGGGCCCGCCTTTTTACCCCCCAAAGGGAACAAAATTAAAATTCCGGAGGCAGCTCTGGTTGTGGGGCACAGGTTCCCGTGGGAAGTACGGGACCTTGGGGCCAATGTGAAATTCCGTCCGGGCTGGGGTGAGCGCGGACGGGATCCCACCGCACACCTGAGCGTCCTCCAATTGGTGCACTACGTCAGGTCCAAGCACAGCACTTTTAAGGCGTCGGACGGCAGTGGCCACGTACCGGACGTCTACCGCTGCCCTGCTCGCTATATCTATGTCTTGCGGCAACATCCAGCCCAGGCCCCCGGCACCCAGCACGTCCCCGACCCTGGTCACCCTCGCTGCCACGGCCCTCCCCTCCAACAGCCACTCGAACCCGCGAGCATGGAGGTGTGGATTCCTGAGCAACGGCTCCCTGACGACAGCTGCTACTCCTGCCGGAGGGTAGGCATGATGCAATTCGACCATGTTCCAGACAGTGAGCAGGTCCTGGTAAGACAGGCAGCGTCACGAGGGCGACCTCTAAACCGTCACGGCCGACGAACAGGAGCTGCGCGTCGTAGTTGAGCTTCCACACCTGGCGGAAAAAATACGTCGCCAGGGCACACCACCTAGGAGGAGGCTCGACGTAAAGGTATCGCTGCAAGGTCTGAAGGCGGAATGTCACGACCTGGGTTTGGACGCACACCAGCGACTGACCGCCCTCAATCGGGAGACTCAGAACTTGCGCAGTGACCCAGTGCATCTTTTTGTCCCAGAAGAAGTCGCCCAACATTCTCTGGATGTCAGCGACAAAGCCAGGAGGAGGGTCCAAAGCGACCAGCCCGTACCACAGCATGGCGACCACCAGCTGGTTTATGACCAGCACTCGACTCCTGTAAGATAGCACTCGGAGCAGTCCTGTCCAGCGGCCTAGGTGAGCTGAGACTTTGGCCTCCAGCTCCTGCAGTTGGCCGGCCAGGATTCCTCACCTTTGCTTGTTCACATTGAGCCCGGGCACTTGGCAGGTAGCGTAGGTCGACCAGTAAACTCTCTCAAAAGAGCTCCAGCGGTCGAGCGCCAGTTGGGCTCCATCCCAGCGACGGAGTTTCCTCGACAAACTCCCGGAGTTCCTCGAGAGGGATGAGGGGGAGATCAGTGGCGGGGAGGGGGCACCTGGAACTCAAAAATGTCACTGGAGACAGACTCCACATCATCCCCAGTGTCCGCCACCAGTCCCAAACCCTTCTCCAAGAGGTCACCAACCCCTTCCCTACCAAGAGAATGGGGGCTGGTCCAGCACCACCAACTGGCCTCAAACCCCTGGCGACCCCACTCCCAGGGTCACCAGCAGTACCTTCCTTGGTGCACCCATTCCCGGAACACCCCAAGTTCAGGTCATCAGGCGGCCGAGACTCAGGATTCCGCTCTTCTCCCGACACCAAGCTCCTCAGGGGAAAGGCCCTCCACCAGGGCCAAGGACCCCACAAAAACCATCTGGAAGGAAGGGAGGAGCGAGGATAACACCATCCTTCCCTCCACCACTTGACAACCCAGCAGAGGATTCTCTGTTGTCACCCATACCACAGCCCGTGTGGTTATTAAAGTCCTCCCCAGGGGCCAGAGAAGTTGAGGTAGCAGAAGTCCCTGCTGTAGCCCCTGGGGGTTTGGGTAAGTCAAGCCATGGTGTAGGACAGTCAAGAGGCACCATAAGCTCTGGACTAGAGAGGGGCGGCAGCACCACTGACACACTGCTGGAGTGTCTCTTCCCCAGACAGGCAGGGGGGAATTTATGAGCTTTCCCCTCCCTGCCCGCCTTTGTGATCATGGGGCCCGAGGTCCCTCCCACAGCCTTTCGTGGCATATGATTGGCTGGGAGAAGACAGGGAGTGTGGCCTGGGTAGGGATGGTCAGCCATGTCACTTCCTGCCCTGCCACTGGTTTATTAGGTGGGGTGGGGTGGGGCAGGGGTCCAGTTCTTTCCCTAGGGCCTAGAGACATGATCAATGCAGGAGGTGAGGCAGTGGTGGTTCCCCGTAGGTTAGTGCCAGGGTGTGGCTGGGGCAGGGTAGGACTTGGGGGCCCCTGGGCCAGGTGTTGTAGTGCCCAGAGCAGGTGTTGAAGCCCCAATGGTTTCTGTAATGGGGCAGGGTTTGGGTTTGGGTTTGGGTTTGGGTGTGGGGTCAGTGCGGTCAGGATCAGGATCAGGTTTGGGGGTCAGGGTTCCCGTGCAGGGGTGCAGGGACATTGTCGTGCTGGGGTGGGCCAGGTTGTGGGCTAGGTGTAGGGGAAGGGGATAGGGTGGTCTCCCCGTGGGCAGGCCTGATGTGTTGCGTCTTCCTGAGCGCCTTCTGGCTGGTCGGACGCTCACCCCCCTCCCTGTCAGAGGCTGAGGCACTGGAAGCCTCTGGCTTAGTCCCCGCTGCTGGGGCTTGTGGTGTTGTCTTTGGGGGTGGGGGTGGGGGAGGGGGAGTGGGAGTGGGTATGGTGGTGCCACCACCCTCTGCCATTGGCATGGGCTGGCCAGCCTTCTGGATGGGGCAATTTTTTCTTATGTGCCCCACCTCACGGCACAGGTGGCCAGAAGACTAGGTAGGCTGCGCCCTCGTGGAGGAGGTAAAGGAGTCCTCGGTGATCTCCTCCCGGGCCAAGCAAATAAACACCTGTTGTCGGATGGAGTATACGTGCCGCAGGGCAGGGTCCTTAAGACCGAGCAGGAGCGGTTGGACACCTGACCAGATCTCCCCCAAGGTGTTGAGGTGGGGAAGAAGGAGCTCACTGGCAATGAAAGGCAGGACGTTGGAGATCACGACCCTCTGGGCAGTAACTTCCAGAGGGTCGACGGACAGATATGTCCCGCCCACAGTGAGCCCCTACTCCACGGCCAGGTGGACCGCCTGCTCGGTCTTGAGGAAAAAGACGGCCTTCCCGTACATTCTGGCTGCAGCGACGATGGCCAGTGGGCCAACCACACTAGCCATGGCCTTACTGCAGGCCTCGATGGGCATGTTGGGGTGGGGATAGGCCTTTACCCCTAGGCATTTAGTCAGGTGCCTGAAGGGGGTTGTGGTTGCAGCCAGGTTTGGAGCAGCTGAGCCTAAGGCAGTGGCTACCCTGGCGTAGGTGTGGCTGGGCCCTGCGACCTTTGGGCTCGCTATGCTTTGCTGTCTTCCACAGGCTTGACAAGAGTCCAGTCGGGTCCCCAGGCGGCAGCAGCGGTGGAGGCAGGCCTCCGGCAAGTCCCAGGCAGCACCAGAGAGTGTCCCAGGTAGGTGTTGGTCACAGCAGTGGGGACAGGCCTTTTGGGTGCTGGGGAAAAATAAGCACTACCGCAGTTAGGTGATAGTGTGGGGGTTAATAAAAGAGAAAAAAAAAAGAAAAAATGAATGAATAAATAAATAAATAAACAGGAGTGGAGTGTATCATTTCCCCCTCCAAAACCATTTTGATTTAATCCCTGCCCTCCCCTTCACTGTTTGACCCCCCAAGGCATGTCCCAGGCAGCCCCAAAACTTAGTCCTGGGCAGCAGCAGTGGAGTTGGGCCTCAGGTCGCAGCAGTGGTGGAGGTTGTGGGGAGGGGCCCAAGGCGAGTCCCAGGCAGCTGTGGTGGAGGCAGGCCTCGGGCAACAGCAGCAGTGGAGGCAGGCCTCTGGCAAGTCCCACGCAGGCCTCTGGCAAGTCCCAGGCAGGCCCTTGGTCGCAGTGGTGGGACAGACCTGTTGGGGATGGTCCCCAAGGCAAGTCCCAGGCACCCCAAAATTTAGCCCCAGGCAGCAGCAGAGGTGGGCCTCCAGCAGTAGTAATGGTGGGGGTTGTGGGGAGGAGCCTGAGTTGAGTCCCAGGCAGCGATGGTGGAGGCAGGCCCTAAGCAGTAACAGCTGAGGCAGGTCCAGGCAGGGTCCCAGAGACTAGCAGTGGGAGTGGGCCCCAGGTCAGCAGACACTCCCTTGACCTGGGTGAGGCCCAGGCTGCAGCTCCAAACATAGGCCCAGGACTCAGAACTCTCGCCTCCTCCTTCCTTCCTAGAGCGCTCTTAATGTGGGGCAGCTGGTCCAGGGACAGTTCCCTTCCTCTCAGACACAGTCAGCTCTGAGTGAACAGAACCTCTGACACTCCTGTTTTTTTAAGAGTGACAAGATGTCTGACACTCCTGTTCTTTTTTTTCTGCCTAACTACAGTCGTGTTTATTTTTTTCTTTTTTCTCCCCCACCACCCATGTTGTGTCTGTGCAGGTGAGAGACACAAGGTGCATAAATCTTTATTCAATTTCCACCATCAGGAAGATAAGAAAACACCGAGTGGCCAGTGACAAGCAGTGCCCTTCACAAAAGGGCAATGCTGTGAGGTCAAACAGTGAAGGGGAGGGCAGGAATTAAATCAAAATGGAGTTGGAGGGGGAAATGATGCACTCCACTCCTGTTTATTTATTTATTTTTTCTTTCTTTTTCTTCTCTTTTTTTTTTTTTTCTTTTTTTATTAACCCCCACACTATCGCCTAACTGCGGTAGTGCTTATTTTTCCCCAGCACCCATGTTGTGTGTGCGCATTTGTGAGACAGTGAGAGACACAAGGTGCATGAATCTTTATTCAATTTCCACCATCAGGAAGATAGGAAAACACCCGGGTGGCCAATGAGAAGCAGTGCCCTTCACGTCAAAGGGCAATGCTGTTTGATCAAACAGTGAAGGGGAGGGCAGGGATTAAATCAAAATAGAGTTGGAGGGGGAAATAATGCACTCCACTTCTGTTTTTTTTTGTTTCAGACTAGTATTGCCATAGGCAACACTGCTGGTTTTTTTCTACATTTTGTTTTGTAGAAAGGAAACATCCGGGTGACCAGTGACAAGCAGTGCCCTACACAAAAGGCAATGCTGTGTGAATTTTTTGTTTTTTTTTACCCCCACATTACCGCCTAAGTGCGGTAGTGCTTATTTTTCCCCAGCACCCATGGTGTGTGTGTGCAGCTGTGAGACATAAGGTGCACGAATCTTTATTCAATTCCCACCACCAGGAAGATAGGAAAACACCCGAGTGGCCAATGAGAAGCAGTGCCCTTCACGTCAAAGGGCAATGCTGTGTGATCAAACAGTGAAGGGGAGGGCAGGGACTAAATCAAAATAGAGTTGGAGGGGGAAATAATGCACTCTACTCCTGCTTATATCTGCCAGCCAGGTCATCCACCTGGCTAACTTTGTTGCAATCACTACAGACAGCATTTGTATTTTCCCTTTAAAAATGTTCTGCATATTTTTCCATCTCTTCAAAATTCACCATGATAGGTTTAAGAAAACCAGTGACTCTTCCCTTTCCTTTCATAAAACAAAGTAGGTGATGTTGAGACTGAGTTATGCTCTTTTACATCCAGACCAAATCTCCTTCTGGGTTTCATTGACGGGGTAAGGAATATTTACCTAATCACGGCTTTGAAAAGCAAGGAATCCAGGTGATTTCCTGATGTTTTGCTGAAAGAGTCATTCACACACAATTTTTTCTTCAAAATTTTGGTATGGCTTTAAATTTCAATTACAACAATTTTAATTTCTGCACATTTGAAATCCTCTTAAAAACTTCTTCAAACTGCATGTAGATGCAGTTGTATGTTTGACTGATGTATATTTGCAGCAACATACATAATGAAGTGCCCTTTGACACTGTTCACCAATATAATTATAGCATATTTATCATCAGAGGTATTGTTGTTTGCAACAATTGCAGAGCTGTTTGCTAAATTTAATTTTTTTGTTCAGAGAATCACTAGCTCGACTGCACATTTCTGATTGACCTGAAGATTGAGATGGCGAGCTGCCTTTAAGGTATGTTAATGGTGTAGAGACACCCGCCAATCTGTGATGAAGGTTGTTCTAGGATTTCAACAGGGTGATGGTGAAAGAATACTGACACAGCTCCAAGTCAGGATAGTGTATGATTTGGAGGAGAACCTGCAGGTGTCCCAGTTCCTATGTATCTGCTGTCCTTGTCTTTCTGAGTGCTTGAGGTCACGTGTTTGGAAGATGCTGTTGAAGGAGGCATGATGAGGTAATGCAGTGCATGTAATAAGGACAATCATGCTTTGTTTTTTCAGGTCACTGCCAAATATTTATATTTGCTACAAATGAATATTGATACTTTTTTATATCCTTGTTGAGCTTTTCCCATCAGTCAACTTTATCAAATTTCCTACATAAAGGAGATGACCTATTAGTTTATAGAGCTCAACATCATGAATACCAATTGTAGTGATGACTTTGTCTCTGTCTTATTTATCTCAATTAAATGAGTTTCATTGCTTAGATTCAAGAAACTAAGTGAAAAGTGAGAGGAGAGGAAAAGGACTCTCATGCAGGACTAATTTTCTCACAGCTTCTAACCAGGAAGAATGTTTTAAAATAGAAAATCAGCATGGTGGCTCAGTGGTTAACACTGCTGCTTCACAATGCCAGTTACCCCGGGTTCAACTCTACCCTCAGGTTACTGTCAGTGTGGAATTTGCACATTCTCCCCATGTCTGCATGGGTTTCCTCCGGGTGCTCTGGTTTCCTCCCACAGTCCAAAGATATACAGGTTAGGTGGATTAGCCATGGAAATTGCAGGGTTACCGTGAAAGGCTAAGAGGTCTGGTTAGGATGCTGTTCAGAGGGTCGATGTGGAGTTGGTGAGTTGAATGGCTTGCTTCCAAGCTGTAGGGATTCTATGAAGTGGTGTTCATAGATTTGGAAATATCTAAGCCTCCAAGTGTCTGTTGTCTGAGTTGAGCAACATGGGAAACGTCCTACAAACCATTGTGGAACACTGAAATCCTGGAACACAAAGAAGTTGTAAACCCATGTACAAATAGATGGAAGATCACAAATGGACTTGAACATTTGGAAGTCTGGATATAATGATTGAGAGAAAGTAAGAACTGCAAATGGTGGAGATCAGAGTCTAAAAGCTTAGTGCTGGAAAAGTACAGCCAATCAGGCAGCATCTGAGGAGCAGGAAAGGTGACGTTTTGAGCATAAGACCTTCACGAGGAATGTTGTGCAAAACAGCTTATGCTCAAAATGTCGACTCATCTGCTCCTCAGATACTGCCTGACCAGCAGTGCTTTTTCAGTGCCACACTTTTTGACTCCGGATATAATGATTGTCAATAGATAATGAAGAAATAAAAGTACAAAGTGCTGGATATAAGAATGTTTATGCAATGTTGACTATAGTTACAACCAGCCTTGGTAGACACAAGTACAAAATCCCAGACTTTCCCCTTGATTGGGTTCCAAAGATCAGGGAGTTTGAGGATGAAGCAGAACACTCCTCCACCCTGTTCTCCTTCTCCTGACTTCAGCACTGAAACGCAAGGACCAAAGATCACATGGATCAGACTGCATTTGAAAGGGTTTCTCAGCAAGTTACAGAATTAGAGTGAGCCAAAACTCTGTTTTAAAATATAAATTGGATGGTCTCATCTCCATCCATAAATTGTGCTGCTGTGTGATGCAAACTATTTATAATTTTAGACTATTTGTTAATTTCCTCAACTAAATTGCAAGTAAGATTACTTAAAGAACTAACATGTTATCAATGCAGCAGTTGCCTTCTGATGTTCAAGTTAAAAATCATCATGAGATAAGCATCAATATTGTCTTTGTTTCCTTCAGTGACATTATCACTCAAGCTATTTCAGCATGAGCAGACACATCCATGCATATGACATAAACACGTCAACAAAGAACGCCCTTGATAATGTCACTAACATAATCTGCATGGATACTTTGGGATCCACAAAGGACAAGCAGAACTCAGGAATTAAACTTGAGGATTGAGAAAAAGTGGTTTTCTATTAACCTACAGAAAACACAAAAAAGAGAATTCATTCATTAAAATCAACTTTAAAGAAATGATATTTTAATATGACATATAGTCTGCCCTATATAAACTCTGCCTCCTGTTTTAAATTAAAGTTTGAATTCTTCAATGTCCACTGATTCCCAAGTGAGTGGATAACGATGTGGCAACTAGAATATAATGTGGAAAAAAAACCAGCAAAATTGTTCACTTTGTCAGGAAGAGTAAATAAAGAAGCATTTTGTCTAAATGGTGAGAGACAGAGCTCTGAAATGGAAGCAAATTTGGATTCCTCATGCAGGAGTTGCAAAAGGTTATATGCAGCTACAGCAAGTAACTGGAAAAGTTAACAGAAGGACATCATTTATCATGAGAAGAATTAAATAGAAAAAATAGGCAGGTCATGCTTCAGCTCTTTCGGACATTGGTGAGATTTCTGAAGTGCTGTGCACAGTATTGGTCACCTTATTTAAGGAAGGAATGAGTTGGAGGCAGTTCAGAGGGGTTTTTTTTGTATAACTTTGGAATGGGTAGGTCATCTTTTGAGGAATGTTTGGAATGTATAGGCTAGTATCTGCTGGAATTTATAAAAATAAGAGGCAGATTGATTGAAACATATTTTAAAAATCAATATAGTCTTGTTAAGATTGAGAAGAGATTATTTCCTCTTATAATGAGTATAGAACCAGGGGACACTGTTTAAAAATCAGGGGTCACTCATCAAAAATATAGATTAGGCAAATTGTTCTTCTCTCAGAAGGTTCTGAGCCTTTGGAAACATCTTCCTGAAAAAGATGAAAGAAACAGTTGTTGAATATTTTTAAGGCAGAAATAGATAGATTCTTGTTAAGCATGTAATTGGAAGGTTATCAGTGGTGATCTCAGGAATGTGAATTTGAGGTTATAATCAGAACAGCAATGATCTTATTGAATGTCAGAGCAGGTTCAAGTGGATGAATGGTCTACTCCTCTTCCTTATTTCTATGTTTGCATATCATTTTCTGACTAAGATTTCCAGTATTCATAGATTATAAATTCTTTCAATGTTCAATATCCTACTCCCCTCCATAGATAGTATTATGTGTTTTAACTGGCCTGTGTTTTTGGTAAAATCCTGATACCATATCATTAACTATGATAATTAAGAGCCACTACTCATTTAACAGCAAGCCTATCAAACAGTCAACTCTTATAATCCAGAGCCATGTGCCCTTTCTCCTCTTGCTAATTTCAAAGACGTCAGATTTTGCATTTGATATCATAGCCTTCACTCTTTCACATTGCTTAATCCTGACAATTCACATTTTTGAAGACAAGTGACCTTCTCAGTCCCAGACGCTCAACGTTAAATCCAAATGAGTGCAGAGAAAACTCGATTATCCGGTATTCGATTATTCGAATATCAGATTATCCAGCAATATCACAATGTCCCAATGCTCAGCTAAACTGTGTTTTCCAACATTCAATTATCTGGAATTCGATTAACCAAGCGAAACACTCCCCGCCCATGTCGATGATTGAGGTTCCTCTGTATTTGTGTTCCCTGTTGCTAAGTGTGAAATATAATGATTTTCTTATTGCCTTTAGTTTCCTTAGATACAGAGTATGTTATTTACCTTTATCCATGCTACATTTCTTTTACTGACCTTGAGTACTTTACATGTCACCTTTCTACTTCCCTTAACTGCTAAGGCTTAAAAGCATTGAATAATTGCGGTTATGACCTTTTGTAAGAAAGCAAAGGGCAAGGATATGCCAGTAAACCTGACAAAGTGCAGCCCGAGTACATGACCTAACTTTTCAAATAACAATTCCCAGTAAGTTTCTGATGGTTGTTTGGCTGTTTAACCCACCCTGGAGTATAAACCTCATGCTCATGAAAGTATAAAATTCACCTCACTGGATGTGGGTATGGTAGCAGAAATGTCTTTAAATAAATCAGTTCAACGAAATCAAGATTTTGTTTTGAAAGTGGTATTGAAGAAAATCTTTGAGCTATCGTGTCCACCAGTGAGATAACAAAATGGGTGAGCGTGGGATTTATAGGGTTGCAATGCTAGTCAACTCGTTGGTATTCCTTTTGTTCTGTTCTATGAAAGAATTGAAAAGCTTGTGATCAAAATTTGTACCTGATGTGATGCAGCCAATAGAGTAGTTTCATATGCTAACACCACTATTGCAATAGAGAACTCTATTTGTAACCGGGCTCTGATTTGTTGCTTTGGATCTCAGCCTCTGTGAAAGCTTGTATTGTCAGCAAAATGTCAAGCTGTATCAGTGCACTTCATTTCTACAAAGCAAAAAAAAGAGACTTTTGAGAAAACTATGTTGATCTTTATTTGAATTTCTATATTACCTTAATGTCCATCATTTTTCATTCAAAGGTTATCTCAATTTAAACTGACATACTGGCTGTGAAGGTCCTTTTTCATAATTACACCCAAATGATCACTTTTACTTTTTGCTGCAAAACCTTGACATGTTCAAGTGTACCATAAATATTGTGCATGCCATTCAACAGAATGTTTTGCATTGTAACTGCTAACCCAGATTCACATTATCCTTTGTCAGCTTGTTTTCATTTTTTTGTGCTTAATTATCTTAGTTCAAAGGGATGGTTGCACAAATACGGATAATATTGTGAAATAGTCTGATGATTACAATATTCAAGTGGAATAGTGATATTTTGTACATATCCCACATCTGTAAAATATCCTAACCTAGGAACAATAAAAAGTTATCTGAGAATTAATTTTATTTTTCCCTGCCTCTTGATTCTGTTCTGATGCCTTGTTCCATTCCAACTATTGCTTTCTGCACTTTCTCAGGAATCTATTTTGGTCATTGTTCTTTTGAATCACCTACACAGTTTCTTCTACAAACTACAAATGTGGCATTTATCACATTTCCTCTACACTATATTCTGCCTTACTTCACATGGTCTTATCTTCTCTAACAACTTATGGATTTCAAAACCCAAGCCATGCATCATCTTACTATGTATTTAATTTTAATTTACTTTGTTTTTTTTAACTCCAATTCTTTTCATTTTAATGGTACATTGCACAAGAAGCCTTGGCCCAATTGCTAGGTATCTCAAAATGTGTAGGAAATATACTCAACTGTTAATCAGGTAGATGAGAAAACCCCAGATATCCAAGCAGATCTAGCTAACATCTGTTCAATATAATCTCTTACTTTCAATCATTTGTCTTGTGCCTATCTATGGCTTGCAATATGTCCACTACTTAGCAGTCTGAGGTTAATCCACCTCTCACCATCACTGTCAAAGAATTTTGAGCAGTTGGGCTGACTGTAGGAATATGTGCTTTTTTAAAAAAATGGAAACATGTCTTACAAGTCATTAGTGCTTTCAAATTTTGGTACATCCAATTGCCTAAGTAATGCAATTTGTGAGATCCTGTGTTTTAATCCAAACAATTTTAGCTTGAAAACCTGTCAGAGAAACATTTGATTATTTAAACTCAAGTTTTGCTCACTTGTGCAGACACCAGATGGCACTATGCTGTGTTTTAAATAGATATTAATAACAATGATATAATCTTTGCAGGGAAAATAGTTTTAAGTATCTATGTATCACCTACATTTTGAACCATCTGATGTGCATCAGCACTTTTTAGTATCACATGCGAACTGGATGTGCAAGAATATCTGCATAACTTGTCACTGGTGCTGTAGAGTGCATTCTCATTAAATGAGTTCAAAAACGTTGCCAAGCTTTGGGTTTTATTGAAGGAAAACAAATTACATTGAGTCCAAAGTGCATATTTATCATTTTCACATTAGAAGCACAGTTTCTGTCTAAATTTTAAACCAACAGATCTCATTAAGGTGAAAAATATTGGGGAATGGAACATCACGCAGTGTCAGCTGTAGATACTTGCAGGTTAGGACCAACTTGATTAAATGTAGGGGAAAAGTTCTATTAATCATCAAACATTACAGAGAAAAGTATACCACTTGGCCTATCAAACCCATGCCAGTTCTCAAAGTGTCTAAATTCCTTCCTGTGTTTTCATTTGTAATCTACCCAATTGTAATGTATCCTTTCTTGCAATTCTTTTTTTACTTCAAATTATACAGGAAAAGCTTTTCAAACAATACCCAACTGATAACTTTCACTTGTGCTCTAGGGATACAAATCTGCATAAAAATGTTTTCTTATATGCTATGTAAATTTGAGCAAGTGAAGTTAGCACAATCACACTGGAAAAGTAATGCTTTGGACAGAAGGGTTCCTGACTGGCAAGTAGTGGTCAGCTGACCTTTTCTTCTTATCTTCAATTTACATTAATCTTTTCATACCCATAAGGTTTTAGACGAGTGCTAGAATTGTACAATCCTGAGATTATAGTATATCTAGACTGTTGTTTACAAAAGTGTGTATTTAGTATTTTTTAGTGTGAATCTAACACTAGGGATCATCTAGTTATTTGTAAAATAATTTAATAGAAATTTATTTTAATTAAGTAGTTGCTAGAGGGTAAAAATGGCAGTCAGTAGGGCAGTATGTTTCTCTTGTGGAATGTGGGAAATCAGATCTGTCTGCAATACCACATCTGCAGGAAGTGAGGAAGTGTCCAGTTGCAGCTCCTGTCAGACCTCAGATCAGTTTGACAAGCTTAAGAATATGCAGGAGGCAGAAAGAATCATGGGCAGGAGTTTGAGAGATGTGGTCGCACCCAAGTTTGAGGCAAATAGATGGGTGACCACTGGAAGGGCAGGCAGACAGTGTAGGAGTCCCCTGTGCCTATCACCCTCTCTAACAAGTACTGTATACCCATTGTGAATACAGTTGGGGAAGATTGCCTATTAGGGGATGGTGACAGCAGCAGTCAAAGCAGTGGCACCAGCTGGTTTTGTTGTACAGCAGGGACTGTCAAAGTGCAGTAGAAAAGTACTAAAAAAGAACTCTATTGTCAGGGACATGAATAGGCATTTTCGTGGCCATAAAAGAGACTCCGGAGAGTTGTGTTTCCTTCTTGGTGTCAGGGTCATGGATGTCTTTAGGCACAGGACCTTCTTAAAAGGGATGGCAAACAGCCAGCAGTCTTAGTACACAATGGTACTAGCAATATAGGGCAGGAGGAGTGATGATGTCTTGCAAAGGGAGCTCAGGGAGAGATGATACGTTGAAATACGGGACCCCTAGGTTTATAATTAGGGGATTATCCCATGTGCCACTACATGGCTTGGAATAGTAAGATAGCACAGCTAAATATGTGGCTGAAGTGCTGGTGGAGAAGGAAAAACTTCAGATATGTAGGTCATTGGGGTGTCTCCCAAGGCAGGTGAGACCTGTACAGGTTAGATGGGTTGTGCCTAAACTGGAGAGCACCAATGTCCTGGCAGGAAGATTTGTTAGTGCCACTAAGGAGGGTTTAAACTTGGGGGGGAGGGGGAGGGGGAGGGGGAGGTGAGCAGAGCGGTAGGTCAGCAAGTGAAATGACTCAGAGACAAAGATCAGTAAGGCTAAGTGGAAGAACACACAGACTTGGTTGAGAGAGGGACAAGACTGGCAGCTTAATGTTGTGGGGTTGAGATGTTTTAAGTGTGATAGAGAGTGACATAAAAGGAGTAGGGGAGTTGTGTTACTGATAGGGGAGAGCATCACAGCTTTCCTGAGGGAGGACATCATGGAGGGCTCATCCAGTGAGGCCATATGGATAGAGCTCAGGAATAGGAAGGGTACAATCACTTTGGGGTTGTAATACAGGCCTCTCAACAGCCAGTGGGAGATAGAGGAACAAATATGTGGACAGAGTGTGGAAAAATTTAAAAACAACATGATTATTGTGGTGGATGGTTTTCCTTATATTGACTGGCACTCCCTTAGTGCCAGGGATGTGGGGGTTTATGGGAGGGAAGATTGGTGCATACAGGAGTGTTTCTGGAATCACTATGTAAATAGTACAACTAGGGGAGGGGCCATAATAGATTTGGTATTGGGGAATGAGACTACCCAGGTGATCAAAGTTTCAACGGAGGAGAATTTGGCGAACAGTGACCATAATTCTGTAAGTTTTAAGTTATTTATGTAAAATGATAAGAGTAGTCCTCAGGTGAAAGTATTAAATTGGGAGAAGATGAACAATATTAGGCAGGAGCTGGAGAATGTAGGTTGAGGGTGGCTGTTTAAGGCTAAATCCATTTTTGGCTGGGAGAATCCTTTAAAGACCAGTAGATTAGAGTTGAGGGCCAGCAAGGTTCCTGTGAAAATGAAGGATAAGAATGCAAAGATTTGGAAATCTTGGATGACAAGAAAATTGTGAGCCTCGTCAAAAAAAGGAGGCATATGTCAGGTTTAGGAAACTGAAGAAAGACAGATATGTGATGAATATATTGAAAGCAGAAAAAAACTTAAACAAGGAATTAGGAGAGCTAAAAGGGACCATGAAAGTCTTTGCCAAACAGGATTAAGAAAATAGGAGGATAAAGTGAGGTCTGCAGATGCTGGAGATCAGAGCTGAAAATGTGTTGCTAGAAAAGTGCAGCAGGTCAGGCAGCATCCAAGGAACAGGAGATTCGATGTTTCGGGCATAAGCCCTTCATCAGGATTCCTGAAGAAGGGCTTATGCCCGAAACGTTGAATCTCCTATTCCTTGGATGCTGCCTGACCTGCTGCGATTTTCCAGCAACACATTTTCAGCCCAGGATTAATAAAATACCCAAGGCTTTTTATACATAGACATAGGAGCATGAGGGTAGCTAGGGAGAAGGTAGGTCCACTCAAGGATGCTGGAAGGAATTTAAGAGTGGAGCTGGATAAAGTGGGTGTGGTCCTTAACAAATGCTTTGTATCAGTATTCAAAAAGGAGTAGAACGTGGAGGGTGGAGACTCTAGGGAAGGCTCTCTTGACATTCAATGCCATGTTGTTAAAGAAAGGGAAGAGCTGTTGGGTGTTTTGAAAAGCATTAAGGTGGACAAGTCTCCAGAACCTGATGAGATCTATCTCAGAATACTGAGGGGAGATGAGAGAGGATGTTGTTGAGGCCTTGTATGAAATCTTTGTACCCACTTTAGTCACTGGAGAGGTCCCAGATGTCTGGGGAATAACTAATTTGTTCCTTTGTTTAAGAAGGGCAACAGGGATAATCTGGGAAATCACAGACCAGTGAGCTTTATGTGAGTGGCTGGGAAATTATTGAAGAAGTTATTAGGGCCTGGATTTTCTCAAATATAGAAAAATATGGAGTTATTAAAATGTGGAGTTATTAGCAATAAGCAACAGGTCTGTCTTCAGCAGAGGTCATGTCTTACAAATTTGATTGATGTTTTGAGGAGGTGATAAAAGTGATTGGGGAAGGGGTGGTGGATGTTGTCTACAGGGATTTTAGCAAGGCCTTTTACAAGGCTTCTCATGGCAGGCTGATTCAGAAGGTGAAGTCACATGGGATCTGCAGTGAGCTGATAAGATGGATAAAGATCTGGCTTGATTTTAGTTTTTGAAAAGATAGTGTGTCAACGCAGTGTTGATGGGCCAAAGGGCCTGTTCGTGTGCTGTACTGTTTTTTGTTCTTTGTTCCAATTGTTACACACTGCTGTTATGCAGTAACAACACAATCGGTTTACTCCAAAAACAGTTTATTGCTTTCAAACTAAAGGGAGGTCCTGTCTATCTCACAAATTAATAATTTGGGATATTCATTTCAGTGCAGATGTGATTCCAGGATGACACATCATACACCCCTTACAGCTCATGTTATAAGAACTATCCATTCAGCTGTTCACAACATGTGAGGCACAAAATTAGCTGTGATTTTGTGATTGGACAACATTTGCTAAATAATCTTGACTATTCTGAGAATTATGCTGGGCTCACACTGTGATGCATGCATGTACACTAAGTAACACATATTAATACACAAGGCCTCTGTTCTTTACAGGCAAATATAGTTTATGCACCCACTGTTCTCAGTTCAACTTAATAAAATAAATCAGTCATTCTCTGGTTTACTCTTCAAGGCAATCTCATGACAAATCATACACAACCTTCCTGGTTTAAATTTAAACAACATTTGGCAGTTAACTGTCAGTCAACAACTAGCTGATGCTTTTGTTGAGCAAACATCTGGAGTGCTGTGTGTAGTTCTGGTTGCCCTGCTACAGGAAAAATATTATTAAATTCAAAAGGGTTCAGAAAATATTTACCAAGGTATTATCTGGAATGGAAGTTTTGAGTTATAGAAATAGGCTGGATAGGCTTGGACTTTTTCATTGGCATGTCGGAGTTTGAGGGCTGACCTTTTTGAGGTTTATAAAATCATGAGGGACATAGATAAGGTAAATTTTCCCTAGGATGGGAGAATTCCAAACCAGAGGGCATATTTTTATGGCAAGAGGGGAACATTTGGGCGGCACGGTGGCACAGTGGTTAGCACTGCTGCCTCACAGCGCCTGAGACCCAGGTTCAATTCCCGACTCAGGCGACTGACTGTGTGGAGTTTGCACGTTCTCCCCGTGTCTGCGTGGGTTTCCTCCGGGTGCTCCGGCTTTCTCCCACAGTCACAAAGATGTGCGGGTCAGGTGAATTGGCCATGCTAAATTGCCCGTAGTGTTAGGTAAGGGGTAAATGTAGGGGTATGGGTGGGTTGCGCTTCGGCAGGTCGGTGTGGACCTGTTGGGCCGAAGGGCCTGTTTCCACACTGTAAGTAATCTAATCTAATCTAAACTAATTTTAAAAAAAAATTTTTAAAGGATATGAGGGGCAATGTTTTCACACCGAGAACGGTTTGTTTGTGGAATAACTGCCAGAGGAAGTGATGGATGCAGGTACAGTTTAAAAGACATTTGGATAAGTTCACAAATAGGAAGGGTTTGGAGGGATATGGGCCAAACACAGGCAGGTGGGTCTAGTTTAGTTTGGGAACATGGAGGGCATGGATTGGTTGGCCCAAAAGGTCTATCTCCATGCTCCATGACTGTTTGACTCGATAACACTAAAAGTTTTGGAAAGAGTGACTTTACTTTGTAAACAAAAAGCTGGAATTAATAATTTTATTAGCATGATGTAGAGCCCATAGAAATAAGCTATTATATTTGGAAAATACTAGTTTACAATTTATACAATCGTGACATGATATTCCATTAATGGAACATAACCTCTGCACTAAAGAAATTAAAGAAGTGTTATTGACACCAGGGGTTAGAAAATAAGATGACCATTAATTGTATTAACTTTTTTAGGAAATTATTTATTTGTCTTCTAACATATTAAAACATCTATTCAAGGGTGCAGGGATAAGGGATGGGAAGTGTGATAACTCATAGAGACAAATAATAAATGTGAGCAGTTATGAACAGCCATACCAGACCCAAAATATTAACTCTGTTACTTTCTCTACAGATGCTGTCAGACCTGCTGAATTTCTCTTGCATTCGACATAGGTTTCAGATGTCCAGCATCTGCAGTATTTCATCTTTATTTGTGGTTTTAAAGGTATGGGATAAAGAAGGGA
The DNA here is from genome assembly GCF_020745735.1 of Hemiscyllium ocellatum. NCBI lineage: Eukaryota > Metazoa > Chordata > Chondrichthyes > Orectolobiformes > Hemiscylliidae > Hemiscyllium > Hemiscyllium ocellatum. Next base: position 62,477,413 of record NC_083409.1, on the reverse strand, counting down.
AAACATTTATATTATATTTTGTAGATTTGGTAACTAGATTTTGCCAGTCATGAATAGTGCATATGTGTCCCCAGATAAGACTTAGGAGACTAAAGTAAGGCCAGTGGCACAGACTTTGAGAAACAACTGGGGGAATCAAGACATAATTTTAGATACAAGACTCCCAGGAAATACAATTATATATTTTTTTAAATTTGGCTTTGTTCACAACAAATTCTTCAGTGAAGGTCAGCTGATAAAGATATATTTCTGATGGGAGATCAGTTTAAAAGAGAAATGTTTTGTCATCCACCAAAAGAGATACCAAATGCAGTGATGATACTCTGGAAGTTAAGTAAGTGTGTATATGGTACCTTTCTGTAAGGTCTATTATATTAAAATTGGGGGTGTCTTCAATTGAAAAACTGTGCCATGTCATAAGAGGACAGCTTTCAGGCATCTTTATGATTTATTTTGTGATATGGGAGAAGTGAATTTGAAAATGGTCATAAATAGTCCTAAACCAGAACCCAAAACTGAAGACAGGTTTCTGGGATGTTTTAGTTATTGGGATTGAAAATCAGGCAGAATGGATCTCTTTGCATCAACAGTCTTGTTAGGAAAATGTTGGTCTCATTGTTTCCATACAGGTTCCAAAACTGAAATGGAGGAATTACAAAGTCAATTTGAACAGCTGAATTTGCTATGTGTCCAACTAAGTACTTTTGAAATATTAGAGCGCAGCACAAGAATGTAAAAGCTCATTGTGAAAGATATTACATATGTCAATAAAGCAAGGAAAAAAAGTAATAATGGAGCATTGTGTTTTAACATTTCCATTATTGGGAGATGTCAGGAACATGAAACTTATTGTTTGTAATAAATATTTAGTATACAATTCTCTGCATGATGGATTCTTGTGTGCATAAGGCTTTATATTTTTTTCTTGTGGTAAAGCAAGGTAAACGCTGTTCTTTACTTAAGAAACTATGAAGTTCAGAAGAGGTTCAAAAAAGACTTGCTCTTGGGAAGGTAGAATCTATGGTATTTTTCTTAAACAAGATATAGGAAGAAATTCTAAAAAGGGATTGAACAACAATAGCCATTGATTGCTCCATAGATAATAAGTCACGATAGGATAATGTACTCAAAGTAATGTGTGATTGAAAAAAAAACACTGAGAATCAATACTTCTTTAAAAAAGATGGTGAAAATGGAGAGATCGCCAAATTGTGATGGATGAAGAGCAGCATATATCTGACAATTGTGCAAAGAGGCGGCAAGATCTAAAAGTTGTTGGGTGCATTGCAAAGAAAGAAATGGGATTATTACTTGTCATTATGCATGCTTTTGGTCTTTAAAAATTATGGATTGATTTCTCTAAAAGGAAAATGGGGTAGTGGTTATCATTTAATATGGTCTGAAGGAATGTCTGAGACCTAATGAAATTAAAGAATGGGTAATGGATATACTTAAGCTTAAATTGGGATTGAAATTATTGTGCATATATGGGGAGTAAGTAATCAGTGGGGTGTGAATTATCTGGAGTCAGGCTAACTGGAATAAAGGCCTCTCACAATAGTGCAGACTTTGGAACATGGGAACAAGAGTAGGCCAATCAGCTCCTTGTGCTCCAGCATTCAATGAGATTTCAGTTGGTCTGTGGCCCAACTTCATACAGCTTCATTTGGTACACATCATTTACTCTTTTGTAAACCAATGGTATTATCTCAGATTTAAAATTAACTGATCAAACATCAACTGCTTTTTGTGCAGTGGAATTCCAAATATCTACCACTCTTAGTATGTAGACCTTCTAAAGTCTGGTTGAAGATTTGTAGCTCGGGTGTCCGTTGTTGTGGTTTTGTTCGCCGAGCTGGAAGTTTTTGCTGCAAACGTTTCGTTCCCTGGCTAGGGAACATCATCAGTGCTATTGGAGCCTCCTGTGAAGCGCTGCTTTGATGTTTCTTCCGGTATTTATAGTGGTTTGTTCTTGCCGCTTCCGGGTGTCAGTTTCAGCTGTAGTAGTTTGTATGTGGGGTCCAGGTCGATGTGTCTGTTGATGGATGTTCTTGCCGCTTCCGGGTGTCAGTTTCAGCTGTAGTGGTTTGTATATGGGGTCCAGGTCCATGTGTCTGTTAATGGAGTTTGTGGATGAATGCCATGCCTCTAGGAATTCCCTGGCTGTTCTCTGTCTGGCTTGTCCTATGATGGTAGTGTTTTCCCAGTCAAATTCATGTTCCTGGTTGTCTGAGTGTATGGCTACTAGGGATAGCTGGTCGTGTCGTTTTGTGGCTAGCTGATGTTCATGGATGCGGATTGTTAGCTGTCTTCCTGTTTGTCCTATATAGTGTTTTGTGCAGTCCTTGCATGGTATTTTGTAAACTACGTTAGTTTGGCTCGTGCTGGCTATTGGGTCCTTTGTTCTAGTGAGTTGTTGTCTGAGTGTGGAAGTTGGCTTGTGTGCTGTTATGAGTCCTAGGGGTCGCAGTAGTCTGGCTGTCAGTTCTGAGACGCTCCTGACGTATGGTAGTGTGGCTAGTCCTTTTGGTTGTGGCATGTCCTCGTTCCGTGGTCTCTCTCTTAGGCATCTGGTGATAAAGTTGCGTGGGTATCCGTTTTTGGCGAATACCTTGTATAGGTGTTCCTCTTCCTCTTTTCGCAGTTCTGGTGTACTGCAGTGTGTTGTGGCTCTTTTGAATAGTGTCCTGATGCAGCTTCGTTTGTGTGTGTTGGGGTGGTTACTTTCATAGTTTAGGACTTGGTCTGTGTGTGTTGGTTTCCTGTGTACCCTTGTGGTGGATTCTCCGTTGGGTGTTCTCTCTACTAACACGTCTAGGAATGGGAGTTGGCTATCCTTTTCCTCTTCTCTAGTGAATCGTATTCCTGTGAGTGTGGCGTTGATGATTCGGTGTGTTTTTTCTATTTCTGTGTTTCTGATGATTACAAAGGTGTCATTGACGTATCTGATCCAGATTTTGGGTTGGATTTGTGGTATGACTGTATGTTCTAACCTTTGCATAACTGCCTCTGCTATGAGTCCCGAGATTGGTGATCCCATGGGTGTTCCGTTGATTTGTTCGTATATCTGATTGTTGAATGTAAAGTGTGTGGTGAGGCACAGGTCTAGTAGTTTAAGTATGCCGTCCTTGTTGATAGGTTCGGCCTCCTGTGTTCTGTTATGTATGTCCAGTAGGTTGGCTATTGTTTCTCTGGCTAGGGTTTTGTCAATTGATGTGAACAGTGCCGTCACGTCGAATGATACCATGGTTTCTTCTTTGTCTGAGTGTATTCCTGATGATGTCCAAGAATTCCTGTGTTGATTGTATGGAGTGTTTGGATCCACTGACTAGGTGTTTCAGTTAGACTGAAACACCTAGTCAGTTAGACTGAAACACCTAGTCAGCGGATTCAAACACTCCATACAATCAACACAGGAATTCTTGGACATCATCAGGAATACACTCATAGACAAAGAAGAAACCATGGTATCATTCGACGTGACGGCACTGTTCACATCAATTGACAAAACCCTAGCCAGAGAAACAATAGCCAACCTACTGGACAGACATAACAGAACACAGGAGGCCGAACCTATCAACAAGGACGGCATACTTAAACTACTAGACCTGTGCCTCACCACACACTTTACATTCAACAATCAGATATACGAACAAATCAACGGAACACCCATGGGATCACCAATCTCGGGACTCATAGCAGAGGCAGTTATGCAAAGGTTAGAACATACAGTCATACCACAAATCCAACCCAAAATCTGGATCAGATACGTCGATGACACCTTTGTAATCATCAGAAACACAGAAATAGAAAAAACACACCGAATCATCAACGCCACACTCACAGGAATACGATTCACTAGAGAAGAGGAAAAGGATAGCCAACTCCCATTCCTAAACGTGTTAGTAGAGAGAACACCCAACGGAGAATTCACCACAAGGGTACACAGGAAACCAACACACACAGACCAAGTCCTAAACTATGAAAGTAACCACCCCAACACACACAAACGAAGCTGCATCAGGACACTATTCAAAAGAGCCACAACACACTGCAGTACACCAGAACTGCGAAAAGAGGAAGAGGAACACCTATACAAGGTATTCGCCAAAAACGGATACCCACGCAACTTTATCACCAGATGCCTAAGAGAGAGACCACGGAACGAGGACATGCCACAACCAAAAGGACTAGCCACACTACCATACGTCAGGAGCGTCTCAGAACTGACAGCCAGACTACTGCGACCCCTAGGACTCATAACAGCACACAAGCCAACTTCCACACTCAGACAACAACTCACTAGAACAAAGGACCCAATAGCCAGCACGAGCCAAACTAACGTAGTTTACAAAATACCATGCAAGGACTGCACAAAACACTATATAGGACAAACAGGAAGACAGCTAACAATCCGCATCCATGAACATCAGCTAGCCACAAAACGACACGACCAGCTATCCCTAGTAGCCATACACTCAGACAACCAGGAACATGAATTTGACTGGGAAAACACTACCATCATAGGACAAGCCAGACAGAGAACAGCCAGGGAATTCCTAGAGGCATGGCATTCATCCACAAACTCCATTAACAGACACATGGACCTGGACCCCATATACAAACCACTACAGCTGAAACTGACACCCGGAAGCGGCAAGAACAAACCACTATAAATACCGGAAGAAACATCAAAGCAGCGCTTCACAGGAGGCTCCAATAGCACTGATGATGTTCCCTAGCCCGGGAACGAAACGTTTGCAGCAAAAACTTCCAGCTCGGCGAACAAAACCACAACATGTAGACCTTCTTCCAATCATCTCTCTTGACAGTCTGATCCTAATTCTCAAACTACTTCTATTGATTGGGGATTCCAGAATGAGGCGGCATAGTCTTTCTCTATCTACCTTATCTTTTTCTGTTAATGTCTTAAAGACTTTGGTCAGATCACCCTTAACTGTCTTGATTCCAGAGAAAACAGATTTAATTTGTATAACGTCTCTACATAACTTACCTCCTGAATTCCAGGTATCATCCTTGTAAACCTACATTTTGTTCCTTCCGAAGCAAATATATCTTTCCTAAGAAGTGATGCCCAGATCTGCTCTCAGTACTCCAAGTGAGTTCTAAGCAGAGTTTTATACAACTGCTGCAAAACATCTGCATTCTTGTACTCCAGTCCTTTAGATAGAAAGGCCAGTATTTTTGTGACTTTCTTGATTATTTTCTGCACCTGTCTGTGACGTTTTAAAGATCTACATACCTGAACCCCCAAGTCTCTTTGGCCATCCACTGCATTTAACGTCATGCCATCTAGAAAGCACCCTGACGTATCCTTTTTTAGGGTCAAAATGGATAACCTCATACTTGCTTACATTTAATTCCATCTGCCATAGTTTTCTCCTTGCATTTTAGCACAAAATTGCAAGGGGATAGTCATAGACTGTCATCTACACTGTTCACAATACTGTCTAACTTTGTCATCAGTAAATTTGGATATTTGATTTTCTATGCCGTTATCCAAGTTGTTAATAAATAACATGAACAATTAAGGCTCTAATAGATCCTTGTGGGACACCACTGGTCACATCCTTGCAGTTTGAGCACCTACCCATTATCCTTATTTTCTGTCACTTGCCCCTTTACCAATTTCCCAGCCACGTCAGTAATTTAGTTACAAATCTGTGGAGTTCTAATTTAGTTAACAGTCTCCTTAGGGGACTTTAGCAAATATCTTCCAGAAGTCCATAAAAATAGCAACCATACGCATTTCCCCTAGCATTCTGCTTAAACATTGTTATCTTTTGGAGTATAACATTCATAGTTGTTTAGTAGCCTGTTAAATAATCATCTTCCATGATTTGTTACCCATTGCCATTCTTAAAATAATAATGCCAGAAAGGTACACAATTATCAACTGTATTTTCTCCCATTGAGAAGCATATTGTGACATCTGGATCAACTCAAAGTTCATCTCAAACGTAAACTAGTGTGGACATCAGCATTGGACATCTGGAAATCCGCTGTCTACATCATTGGGGGAACTCGACGAAATGCATTGCTTGCAAGATTTAAGAAAACCACCACATTTTCAGCATCTGTCTATCATCTTTTACAAAGAGGCAATAGCTGTGGCCTTCACAGCTGCATCATTCACATTTTGACCACACTTCATTTTAAAAAGGATTAGACATTGGTGATATTGCAAGGAATAGATCAAAGACAACTATCCTCTGGAGTCAGATGGCATGCAGTTAAGAGATGTGGAACAGGACAGCCACTACTAATATATCAGTGTTAACGCTCTAAATAAAATCAACTCAGAAGTGACTATTCTTCTTTCACCTCTGTCCCACACCCTCTTAAAATCCTTTACTATCAAAGACATTCCTCTGTTCCTTCTATAAAACAAAGCTACATTTCACCTAGTACCCAAAATTTGAAATCTTATCTTGTTTCAATATATGCTTGCTGTTGAAATGTGAAAGGTTGTCATTGTCTCACTATGCACTTTGAGAGAGATGATACATTGAAGATAGCAAATTCATTGCATTTTTCTATTCTCTAAACCATCACTGTCGTCACTTTCCTTTCTTAAGTGATTTGGGTGACAAAGTGTTTATTGCTGATTCCTTCCCTGAAGGATATTATTGAAGTGATTGTGTTTTACAGCAATCCATTAGTTTTCATGGTCATTTTATTGATACCAACTCGCAAACTACCAGATTTAGTGAATTAAAATTCACAATGTGCTATAGTTGGATGTCAGCTTGTGACCCTTAAGTTTCTAAATCAGTGCTTTAACAACTATGTTACCATACTCGACAGAGGAATATAAGCCTTTTTTTATTTCAAGAGCAGTGTTTGATCATCTTAGTTTGTACACAAAACATGGTTGTTAGCACTGCAGATATATTGAGCAAAATGTTTTTTTTCTGGAAACAATGATATTTAATCAAAGTGTTCAGGAGCAGTCAAGATGCTATCAAACTGTATAATGATATTCTAACAGTGTTTCATTCTCAGTTGCTCTGGGAGCTGACACACAGCTAGCAAATATTGCAGCTCATGACCAGATAGCATGGTCACAATAACCACTGACATTGATGTGACAGCAGCTAGGGTAAGAAAGGTGCATATTTTGTGAGAATTAAATTAATTATTTTCATGTTCACTAATACTACTGGATCATAAACATGATGTACAGATGCAGGATATTTGAAATCCTCTTCAAACTCTTCATATGCATCAAGCAACACTCCTTGTTATATCTAAACCTACTGCAGCAGAGACTAACAAACCATTTTGGGAAGTTAATTCTCTTTCAAGATCCTTGGGGACAGTTCTACTTTTCTGATACTTCATGCTTTGTGAACAGCAAATACATCTGAGTTTGTTGATAGCCTCAGGCATAGTGTGTCTTCATATGTTGCTCTCAACCTCAATATCATGAAAAGTGTGATCTTAGTCACATTACCAATGAAATCATTTTAGCACTGGGTCAGTAAACGGAATTATACTTGTGATGCACTCCTCACAATTAGATACTATTAGCACAATGAGTGCCAATATCACTGGCCAATACAAATATTAACATTTGACAACAAAATATTATGGGAACATGAAGGATGTCACAGAGATTGGTCAGTAGAATAGAATGAGTACAAGGGAACAGTGGAATTGTGAATCAGATTTCTTAATCTCTACGACCTCCAAATTGAATGAGGAGAAAGATTAATTGATTTCAGAAGCATTGCCCCTAAAACCTAAATCCCAGTGCAGGAAGCAATTCAACAGTTTCTCAAGAATAGCAAGGATGAGTACAGCTCCACATTTCTCCAACAACACATGACAAAGGCCCTTTGCTCTTCTCCAGCACTTTGAACAATTCCTCTCCTTCATCACATCTTTTACCACTCTACATTAGGCTATGGTCCACCATCATTCATCATTACGAGAAGCACGTTTACGCATTCCCTTAAACCATTTAGTGGCAGTGCTATCCTCAAGGTTTCAAACCTGTTCATAGTCACCAACTTGTTTCCTGACTCCGAAGGTCATGAATGATTGCAGCACAGAAAAAGAACATGAAGCATTTTTTGTCCTTTCCAAATCTAGGCAAGAGCAACTCAATTAGTCACACTTCCCCATTATCTTACAATTTCTTTCTGTTCAGATACTTAACAATATCCTTTCAAAAGGCATAATTATATTTGTGCCCACCACAGTCTCTGGCAGAGCATTGCAGATCCTCACCATTCACTGTATAAAATATTTTCCTCATGTCACTTCCAGTTCTTTTTGCCAATCACCTTAAATCAGTGTCCTGCTTCTCAACTTTCTGCAAATGGGAATAAATCTCCCTTCAAATTTCTCCAAGCAAAACAATCCTAGTCTTTCCAATCTAATCACACAGTTCAAGCCCCATATCTGGAACAATTCTGGCAAATGATGTCTATATCCTCTCTTAAGTCTTACATCTTTCCTAAAGCACAATATCCAGGATTAGACCCAATACTCCAGTTGGAGTGACACAGTTGTTAAAAATGTTCATCATAACCTCTTCACTTTTATACTCTGTGCCTCAATTTATGAAACTCAGGATCATTAAATTATCTCTCAACCACCCTGACAACCTTCAAAGATTTTTATCTGAACAGCGCCAGAGACCCGGGTTCAATTCCCGCCTCAGGCGACTGACTGTGTGGAGTTTGCACGTTCTCCCCGTGTCTGCGTGGGTTTCCTCTGGGTGCTCCGGTTTCCTCACATAGTCCAAAGATGTGTGGGTCAGGTGAATTGACCATGCTAAATTGCCCGTAGTGTTAGGTAAAGGGGCAAATGTAGGGTTATGGGTGTGTTGTGCTTCAGCGGGTCGGTGTGGACTTGTTGGACCGAAGGGCCTGTTTCCACGCTGTAAGTAATCTAATCTAATCTAATTTAATGAACGAGGAAAAGAAATAGACCCCCAACCCCTACCATTCAATACGATCATGGGTGATCTGATTAAGAATGAGAAATGATTTTTCAAAAAGGAAAGAAGTCACTTGATGAATTTAAATTCCACCATATGCCATGGCAGGATTTGAACCCAGATCCCCAGGACATTATTCCATCTCTGGACTAATAATACTCCAGTGATTATACTATTAAACCATTGTGTTCTCCGTACATACAATGTCCTGAGGGATCTTGTCAGGATAGATATGGAAAGGATAGTTCCTGTAATGGAACAAGCTGGAACCAGAGAACCAAGGTTTAAAATATCAGGAGTCTTTCACTTGAAACATGGATTAGGCCACCTAGTCTTGTCAGTCTTTGGAAAATGCAGTAGAAGTAGTGCCCTTGAACATTTTTAAGTTAGGAGGTAAATAGATTCCTGTTGAGCAAATGGGTGAAAAGTTGTCATGGTTAGGCGAGAATGTGGATTTGAGGTTGCAATCAGATTAGTCATGATCTTATTGAATGATAGAGCAGGCACAAAGTTGAATTTCTTACTCCTGGTCATTATAGGCTTGTATTAACATACAGATGAACTATAATTGAATAGACAGACTAAATGGTCTACTGGTGTTCCTCTGTTCCTTCTTTTCTTTTTGGACTTCAGTGAGTTAATACATTAATTATTTCCTTAAGCGAAAGAAAAAAAGGGTATATTGAAATACCACATCTGAAAGAACATTACTTGTATTTTTGATTTCCAATAGCTGATTCACATTGAACGTACATTTTGACATTAATGAATGTTTTTAATCTAAATCAGTCTTTAATCTCTGATCAAATCATCAATGAAACAAATGAGCCTTCGGTCAAAAAGGCAACAAAGTAGAGTGTAAATGATTCATTTTAATGACTAGAGAATCCTTTATCTCATCGCTATGCACCCACATACTACTGTATTACTGTCTACAACTGCAGCTTCAAAGTCACTGGGAGCACAGAGACATTTTCTTTATTGAGCCAGTAATCAATGTAAAATATTAAAAGCGAAAAAAGTAAAATCATGAAAATGTTCCTGTTCCATTCTTAATTATTTGGAAAATTGCTGGTTCTGGTTGTATTTGTAGGTCTGAAAAATGTCTCAAATTTGGAACGATAAATATAACTTATCAGCTTATATAAATTTGTATACTTTCTAAACTGTGCTACTAATCTTTATAATTAGGATATGTGCATTTAAAGCTCAACCAATGCGAATTAAACATTAACTGTATATTTGATACATATAATGGATGTCTAAGCCTCAAATATAGTAGACAGCAAACATATACTCAGTATAACACAGAACTGATGCAGTCAACACAATGAGTGTTCAGCTTGAAATACCCTCTTACCACATTCAAATAAATAGTATGGTACCTATTTAAGAACCTCCAGCAAGATAGATTTGTTCTATGGTAACCAAAAATGTCTATATACAATGTAACAAGTGATTCAGTGATTCGGTGATGTAGCCTTTTGAGGAACCACTGCAGGCTGCTGCCAAAAGTGTGAGCTTTTACCTGAAATACAGAGCTGGAAGCAGCAAGTGTGCTCCTCCAACACAACATTCAAACCACGGGCTTCTGCCAGCCATGATTAACCCCTCTCACTGATCAGTTACCATCAGGCCTGATTGCTTCTTTCTCAGTCAGAACGTCTATCCAGTTGTCACCTTCCTAATTGCTCCTGTTGAACAACTCCTCTCCCAATTGACCATCTCAAAGAATCACCTGACAACAGCTGCTATTAAAACAAAGGCTCTTCAAAATTCAGCCTGGGAACACTTGTGCTATTAACAACTGATTTATTCATAGCGCATGATGAAACTGAATATTGGATGCAGTTTAGCCCAGTTCAGCTAGGTGCAAGGAACGTTATGCACCATGGAAGGATGCTAAGAGTTCACAGGACAGGAATCTTGCTTGTGCTGCGTCTTTATTGAACTGACAGGAGGATATATGCCTGCGGTGAGTGCCTCATGTTGGAGGTTGTGGACCAGGGAAGCCAGGATGCAATTAGTACTGTATTGCATTTCTGTCCCCTTACTTGTACAAAGAAACAAGATCTCATCGCTATGCACCCACATATGTCTACAACTGCAGCTTCAAAGTCACTGGGAGCACAAAGACATTTTCTTTATTCAGCCAGTAATCAATGTAAAATATTAAAAGCAGAAAAAAGTAAAATCACACTGTGAGTTACCCAAGGTACCTACTATGCACACAATTGTTCTCAGAATTAGCAGATCATTATTTTCAGTCAGTGCATGTGCATTGCACACAGCCTTTGAAAGGAATGCCAGACTCTTAATGGTTCATGTGCACATTGTCTTTGCCTCGTCATCTGGATGATGATCTTTCTCCAGGGATTGTTGTTCCCATCTCACTTATTATTGCTGTGTATTTTGTAATGTTTCAGCTCTGGCATTGCTGTCACTAGCTGCTTGATTTTAATGAACACTGCTTCTTATTCTGTCTCCTAGTACTACTGCATCTCTTTGGCAATGAGGTGGCATAGGGGTTCAGTCTAACAGCTAGTTGGGCAAGAACTTTGTTAAATAGTTAACAAGTACAAAAAAAATCATTACACTGCTTTTACGTATGTTGGTTGCAGCAATGATGTTGCATCTCTCACCCTTTCGCAATCCAGGCAAAGACCTTTTTTTGCTTGTAGTATATAACCTATCTATACTTGTCACGCGTATCTATTAGGTTTACAAAAATGTTGATCGTGGTCAGTAACAGCTTGTGCCATTGTGTCTGTACAAACATAAACTAGCAGATCATCCAATATAGAGACTGACAAGATCATGTATTAGTTTTCTCTGTTCAAAATCGTCTGGAACCATGGGAGGTGCCAAACAGCATGTGCAACCATGAGTATCTTCCTAAAGACATGCAGGGTGTACTTACAACGCTGTTGCTTTCAATCAGCACCCATTCTTCAAATCTAAGGCAATGAACACTTTTGCCTTTGCAAATCCTTTGGGTCAATGTATACCTTAATATTCCAGATTGTTTCACGACCAACATGTTGTTATTCCATTCGGGAGGAGTTATCCTTCCTTTTCCAGCTGTTCTATTTTGTTTTTCAGACTGTCTTTGAGGCCAGCTGCATCTTTTGTCAGTAGATGTTAAATTGGTCTTACACCCTCATCTGCTTCAAGATGATAATCCTCTAAATGAGAGATCCTAAACCTATAAACTCATTGTTGTAGTTTTCAAAGATCGATTCCATGGTGAATGCAGTATCCCTGCTTTGAGATGATTCTTAGAACTGGTTGTTCGACATATCTTCCTTGCCAAACAAAATAGTTTGCCAAATAGTTTCTTGTAAACTGTCCCCTAAACTCTAACTTTCCAAATATTTGTGCTGTTAAAATATTCTGATACTGCAAGGTGGATGACAGTGATTGGAGAAAATTACATCTGAATATCTCCCTAATTTCCAATTCCTTATGATTTTCAAGGTGCTGTATCAATCTGTCATATATTTCATTTAAAAATTGTTCGAAGTATTTTGAGGGATTTTTGAGACAACAATAGACGTGGAGCAGATTGTAGAGAAAGTGAGTACTGCAGATGCTGGAGATCTGAGTCGTGAATGGGGTACTGGAAAAGCAAAGCAGGTCAGGAAAATACGAGGAGCAGGAAAATCGATGTTTCAGGACCAAACCACCAATTCTCCTGCTCCTCAGATGCTGTCTTATTTGCTGTGCTCTCTCGACATGGAGCAGATTGGGTTTCTTTTAGGCCCACAATGATAATAGTGACTGTTGGATGGATTAATAATATTTTTATATATGGGACAGTCATAGAATCCCCTACAATAAGGAAGTAGGCCATTTGGCCCATTGACTCCACACCAACTTCAAATAGTATCCCACCTAGACCCACTCTATCCCAATGCTAATCCACTTACCCTGCACATTCCTGGACACTATGGGCAACTTAGCATGGCCAGTCCACCTAACCTGCACATCTTTGAACACCCAAAGTCAACCACATAGACACAGGGAGAATGTGCAAACTCCACACAGCCAATCGCCCAAGAGTGGAATCAAACACAGGTCCCTGATGCTGTGAGGTAGCAGTGCTAATTATTAAGCCACAGTCATGTGGACAGAGCAGAATAGATAGCATTTGTTCTCAGTTCTTAATTGATACTTTGCATCGGTATTCGTCTTTTTGCAGCAGAGAGTTGCGGGAGCTGGGCGGAAGTGAAGTCGGAGCGCAGAGCTGGTCGGGAAGGTAAGTGATTGTTATTTGAGTGGAGAAGGAGGTCCAGCTCTGAGGCTCAGAAGGGAAAGGGGGAGAGGAGGAGAGCACTAGTTATAGGAGACTCTATAGTTAGAGGGACAGACTCTCGGATGGTTTGTTGCCTCCCGAGTGCCAGAGTCCGAGACGTCACAGACCGTGTCTTCAGAATCCTTAAGGGGGGAGGGTGTGCAGCCAGAAGTCATGGTGCACATTGGCACCAATGACATAGGTAGGAAGAGGGGTGGGGAGGTCATTCAGGAGCTCAGCGAGTTAGGCTGGAAGCTAAAAGCTAGGACGGACAGAGTCGTCATCATTGGGTTGTTGCTGGTGCCACGTGACAGTGAGGCAAGGAATAGGGAGAGAGTGCAGTTGAACACGTGGCTGCAAGGATGGTGTAGGAGGGAGGGCTTCAGGTATTTGGAAAATTGGACTGCATTCTGGGGAAGTGGGACCTGTACAAACAGGACGGGTTGCACCTGAACCAGAAGGGCACCAATATCCTGGGAGGTAGGTTTGCTAGCACTCTTCGACAGGGTTTAAACTAATTTGGCAGGGGGATGGGATCCAGACTTGTAGTCCAGCGAGTAGGTTAGCTGTTTTTCAGGATGTCCAAGAACGTAGGGTGACTGTGGAGAAGGTAGCACTGACAGAGAATACTTGCGGACACAGAAATGGGTTCAAGTGTGTATACTTCAACGCAAGTAGTATCAGAAATAAAATGGGTGAACTTAAGGGGTGGATCGGTACCTGGGACTATGATGTTGTGGCCATCACGGAAACATGGATAGAAGAGGGACAGGAATGGTTGTTGGAGGTTCTTGGTTACAGATGTTTCAGTAAGATTAGGGAGGGTGGTAAAAAAGGAGGGGGTGTGGCATTGCTAATTAGAAATGGTCTAATGGCTGCAGAAAGGCAGTTTGAGGGGGATCTGCCTTTGGAGGTAGTATGGGCTGAAGTCAGAAATAGGAAAGGAGCAGTCACCTTGTTGGGTGTTTAGTATAGGCCCCCCAATTACAGCAGAGATGTGGAGAAACAGATTGGGAAACATATTTTGGAAAGGTGCAGAAGCCACAGGGTAGTAGTCATGAGCGATTTCAACTTCCCAAATATTGATTAGAAGCTCTTTAGATCAAGTAGATTGGACGGGGCGGTGTTTGTGCAGTGTGTCCAGGAAGCTTTTCTAACTCAGTATGTAGATTGTCCGACCAGAGGGGAGGCCATATTGGATTGGTACTTGGTAATGAACTGGGACAAGTGATGGGCTTGTTAGTGGGTGAGCATTTTGGTGATGGTGACCACAATTCTGTGACTTTCACCTTGGTTACGGAGAGAGATAGCTGCGTACAACGGGGTAGGTTTTACAATTGGGGGAAGGGTAAATACAATGCTGCAAGACAGGATCTGAGTAGCATAGGTTGGGGGCATAGGCTGTCAGGGAAGGATGTCGTTGAAATGTGGAACTTTTTCAAGGAACAGATACGACGTGACCTTGATATGTATGTACCTGTCAGGCAGGAAAGAGATGGTCATGTGAAGGAACCTTGGTTGACGAGGGAGGTTGAATGTCGAGTAAAGAGAAAGAAGGAGGCTTACATGAGGTTGAGGAAACAAGGTTCAGACAAAGCGTTGGAGGGATACAGGATAGCCAGGAGGGAGCTGAAGAAAGGGATTAGGAGAGCTAAGAGAGAGCATGAAAAATCTTTGGCGGGTAGGATCAAGGATAACTCCAAGGCCTTTTATATGAATGTGAGAAACATGCAAATGATTAGAACAAGGGTAGGTTCAATCAAGGACAGTAGTGGGAGACTGTGTATTGAGTCGAAAGAGATAGGAGAGGTCTTGAATGAGTACTTTTCTTCAGTATTTACAAATGAGAGGGACCGTATTGTTGAAGAGGAGAATATGGAATGGACTGGTAAGCTAAAGGAGATACTTGTTAGGAAGGAAGATGTGTTTGGCATTTTGAAAAACTTGAGGATAGACAAGTCCCCCGGGCCTGACGGGATATATCCTAGGATTATGTGGAAAACAAGAGCGGAAATTGCAGAGCCATTGGCAATGATCTTTTCGTCTTCACTGTCAGCGGGGGTGGTACCAGGGGACTGGAGAGTGGCGAATGTTGTGCCCCTGTTCAAAAAAGGGAATAGGGATAACCCTTGGAATTACAGGCCAGTTAGTCTTACTTCAGTGGTAGGCAAAGTAATGGAAAGAGTACTGAGGGATAGGATTTATGAGTATCTAAAAAGACACTGCTTGATTAGGGACAGCCAGCACGGATTTGTGAGGGGTAGGTCTTGCTTTATGAGTCCTATTGAATTCTTTGAGGAGGTGACCAAACATGTGGATGAGGGTAGAGCAGTGGATGTAGTGTACATGGATTTTAGTAAGGCATTTGATAAGTTTCCCCATGGTAGGCTTATGCGGAAAGTCAGAGGGAAAGGACAGTGGGAAATTTGGCAAGTTGGATAGAGAACTGGCTAACTGGTCAAAGTCAGAGAGTGGTAGTAGATGGTAAATATTCAGCCTGGAGCCCAGTTACAAGTGGAGTTCTGCAGGGATCAGTTCTGGGTCCTCTGCTGTTTGTAATTTTTATTAATAACTTGGAAGAGGGAGTCGAAGGGTGGGTCAGTAAATTTGGAGACGATACGAAGATTGTTGGAGTTGTGGATAGTGAGGAGGACTGTTGTCGGCTGCAAAGGGACTTAGATATGATGCAGAGCTTGGCTGAGGAGTGGCAGATGGAATTCAACCATGTCAAGTGTGAGGTTGTCCATTTTGGAAGTACAAATAAGAATGCGGAATACAGGGTTAATGGTAGCGTTCTTAGTAAGGTGGAGGAGCAGAGGGATCTTGGGGACTATGTTCAAAGCTCTTTGAAAGTTGCCACTCAGGTGGATAGAGCTTGTAAGAAGACCTATGGTGAATTAACGTTCATTAGCAGAGGAATTGAATTCAAGAGTCGTGAGGTGATGTTGCAGCTGTACAGGACCTTGGTAAGGCCACATTTGGAGTACTGTGTGAAGTTCTGGTCGCCTCACTTTAGGAAAGATGTGGAAGCTTTGGAGAGGGTGCAGAGGAGATTTACCAGGATGTTGCCGGGAATGGAGAATAGGTCATACGAGGATAGGTTGAGAGTGCAAGGCCTTTTCTCATTGGAAGGGCGAAGGATGAGGGGTGACTTGATAGAGGTTTATAAGATGATCAGGGGAATAGATAGAGTAGACAGTCAGAGACTTTTTCACTGGGTAAAACAGAATGTTACAAGGGGACATAAATTTAAGGTGAAGGGTGGAAGGTATAGGGGGGATGTCAGGGGTAGGTTCTTTACCCAGAGAGTGGTGGGGGCATGGAATGCGCTGCCTATGGGAGTGGCAGAGTCAGAATCATTGGTGACCTTTAAGCGGCAATTGGATAGGTACATGGATAGGTGCTTAAGCTAGGACAAATGTTCGGCACAACATCGTGGGCCGAAGGGCCTGTTCTGTGCTGTATTGTTCTATGTTCTATGTTCTATAAAAGAGAGGGATGATGCAGATATTGTAGCTGAGGAAGAATGTGAAGTATTGGATATGATAAACATAGAGAGAAAACAAATATTAATGAAATCAACATCTCTCAAACTATCTGATCAGGATGAAATGCAATGCATACTGTTAAAATTCCAAGGAGGAAATAGCAGAAATGATGATCATCATTTTCCTGTCCTCCTGGTGATTTTTTAGATTAGATTAGATTACTTACAGTGTTGTGCCAGAGGATTGGAATACTACTTAAAGAATGAGGGAAGAATGAAAAATTACAGGCCAATCAATTTAATTTCACTACTGGTTCGGTATTGGGTACTTTTTTGTCATAAATCTTAAATGATTTGAATGTAGGGGAGCATAATCAAGATGTTTTTAGATGATGCAAAAATCAACCATGTGGTTGATTGCAAAGAGGGTAACTGAAGAAAGATATCAATGGACGGGTCTCATGGACAGAAATATGGCAAGTATCAGGTGGCACGGTGGCACTGTGGTTGGCACTGTTGCCTCACAGTGCCAGAGACCCGAGTTCGATTCCATACTCAAGTAACTGATTGTTGGAGTTTACACATTCTCCCCGTGTCTGTGTGAGTTTCCCCTGGCTGCTCTGGTTTCCTCTCACAGTTCAAAGATATGCAGGCTAGATGGTTTGGGCAAGATGCTCTTTGGAAGGTCAGCGTGAATTTGATGGGCCAAATGGCCTGCTTTCACAGCATAGTGATTCTCTGAAACGGAACTGGGAAAAGTATGAATGATGATTTTGTGTCAATCAACCAATGCAAAAGAATACCCAATTATTGATAGGATATTGAGACGTGTAGACATAATTTGGAGACGCCAGTGTTGGACTGGGGTGTATAAAGTTAAAAATCACACAAGATCAGGTTATGGTCCAACAGGTTTATTTGGAAGCACTAGGTTTTGGAGCTTTCGAAAGCTAGTGCTTCCAAATAAACCTGTTGGACTATAACCTGGAGACATGTAGAGAAAGTGAGGATCAATGGAATAAATGACCACAAATCCCTGAAGGTAGCCTGAGGAATTGAGAAGAAAGCACAGAATATAAGTGAATGGAGGTTATGCTGGGACTAGAAACAAATAGACCACAACTTGAGTACTGTGTGCCAGCTGGCCATGTTGTTACAGAATAGATGAAACAGCACGAAAGAGAATACAAAGGGGAGTTACAAGAATGTTGGTAGGACTGGAAAAATGCAGCTATAAGAAAAGCTAGGGGAGGCGGAAGTTATTCTCATTGGAATAGAGGAAGCTGAGGGCAAATTTGATCATGATGTACAAACTTGTGAGCAACCCTGATAGAACGAATTGGAAGAACCTTAGTAGAGGAGACAGAATTTTTTTTAAAATTCATTTACGTGATGTGGGTAACATTGACTGGGCCAGCAGTTATTACCCAGAGGACAGTTGAGAGTGAATCACATTGCTGTGGATCTGGAGTCACATATAAGCCAGACCCGATAAAGATGGCAATTTCCTTCCCTAAAGGACAACAGTCAATCAGATAGGTTTTTGCAACAATTGATAACAGTTTCATGATCATAATTAGACTCTTACTTCCAGATTTGTTATTGAATTCAAATTCCAACATTTGACATCAGGTCCCCAGAAAATTACTTGAGTCTCTGAGTTAATATTCCGAGCAATAATACCACTGGGCCATCCCCTACCTGTAGATCAGATGGCATAGATTTAAAATAGGTGAGAGAATACTAGAGGGGAGAAGAGGATTTGTTTTTTGTTTCACCCAGACAGTGGTATGTGTCTGAAACTCACTATCTGAACATTTTGAAGAAGCAGAAACTCTGAACTCATTTTAAAAGTGTCCAGATATGAACCTCAAGCTCTGTAACACACAGGCAATGAACGAAACACTGGATAGTCAAATTAGAATGGGGTTCTTGACCCAGATAAACATGGGAAGTTTAGTGGCCTCTTTCTGTGTCTTAAACGTTCTATGATTCTAAACTCTCTGTGTTGATGGAGAGAGATCCAGAGGACAAAGCTTTAAGATAGCTGGGAACAGAAACAACTGGAATCTATGGAAAACCTTTAATTTTGCAACAAGTAAGTAAGATGGGGAATGCACTGCTAGTGAGTGTGGAAGAGGCAGATTGAATTAATGAATTCAAAAGGGAGGTAAATATTTGAAAAGGGGAAAACTGCTGAACAGATGAAGAAAACAGGAGAAGTAGATACAAGGTGTGTGGCGAGGTGATGCCCTGCCACTTGATTTACAGTTTCATTTGATCCCAGATTAAAATCGAGATGAATCCAGAGTGGTACTGATAGAACAAGTGGCCCCCTTCTGTGCTATAACCATCCTTTGATAGTACGAAAATATATAAACATGTGTCCTTTTGTAAAATCAAAAAGTCCCAGCATGTCACTTGTAAAAATCTATTTTATTATGGTGAGTTTGTGATTAACATGAAGCACTGAAATTTACAGGAATGGGCTTCAGGGCATTTTGTACCAAATATGATAAGACATGTTGTGGGCTCTGGGATTCTTTATTTTTCTGGTATAGAATTGCATTATCTGTCTGCATGTTGGGTACAAAAATAAAAATGAATAATGATAGAAATCTGAAATTGAAGCACTAGCAAGACTCAGCAGGGCTTTAGAATCTTTAAAGATTAAAAAAAAAGTACTATTCTGGAGGGTCTCTTCATGCATATTTCCAGACTGATAAACTCATCATCTGATTCTTTACAAAAGTACTTAAGCATTTGCCTACTTTGCAAGTGTACTGTTTGCTCCCCGACTTCATGGGCTTGTTCAGTCTAATCAGAGGTGCTCTTGCTTGGCCATACCAGGTCTATTATCCAATGCCTACAGCCAGTTAAAATCATTATGCACATTTATATTTCAAATGTTGACCTGCCGTGATCTCCAAAATGAACAGTCAATTATCAAAGTTATGAATGGCACTGTATAAGACTGTCACCATGATAAACTACCCCTCTTTGTCCTTCTGAACCTGCCTGCAGCCTTTGTTAGGGATGGTCACGTCAATCCTGTTCCAACATTTCTCCTCTGTTACCTAGCTGAGTGGTTACATTCTTATTCAGCAGCTTTAGCCAAAGAATCATCTCTGATGACTTCCCTCTATGCTCAGTGCCTCTGGTGACTATAAAGGATTTATCCTTGAACCTCTCATATTTACATTCTAAATAAATAAGGTTTATATGTACGATTAAAGTATCCAGCTCTAACTCATGGACACCTGTTTCAACTTCAACAAATGTGATGCTGGAAGAGCACAGCAGGTCAGAGAGCATCTGAGGAGCAGGAAAGTCAACGTTTTGGGCCAAAGCCTTTTGTCAGGACTGGGGAGGGGGAGGGAAGCACAAAAGTAAATCGGGGGCTGCTGGGGGAATGGTAAGTGGGATGGTGACAGGTGGATGCAGGTAGGGGGTTATTGTGATTGGTCAGTGGGAGGGTTGGAATGGATAGGTGAGTAGGAAGGTGAACAGGTTAGAACAGGTCAGGGAGGCGAGGAGGATGGGTAGGACATAAGACTGGGGAAGAGGGACCTTAAAGCTGTTGAAGTTGATGTAGAGGCCATTGAGCTATTAGCTTCCCAGGTGAAAAATAAGGTGTTAGTCCTCCATTTTCCATTTGGCCTCACTCTGATAGTGCAGGAGGGCAAGGATGGACATGTCAATGGGGGAATGGGAGGGGGAATTCAAGTGGATGGCAACCAAAAAATTGGGTTGGTTAGTTCATGCAGAGCATAGACTCTCCGTAAATCGGTCCCTGAGTCTGCTTTTGGTCTCCATGATTTACAGGAGACCACAACGGAAGCAACAGATGCAATAGACAAAGTTGGATGAAGTGCAGGTGAATCTCTGTCAGATCTTTGTTTGTCTGACGTCCAGTATTGGATAAGCAGACCAGTTCCTCCAACTAGATACTGAGAAGATCAAAACCATCGCCTTCTGTCCAGTATAAATTCTACTCCCTAGTCACCAAGTAAAGTTTTCCAGTCACTCACATCCAGTAACTGTCAATGTCAAGCCAGACTGTTGGTGTTGCATTTTACCAGGAGGTGAGTTTCTAATTGCAAATATGGTTCTTTCATTCAGACTGCTAACTTCCACATCAGTAATACTGGCCATATCTGACTTGCATCTGCTCATCTGTGGTTTTCTCTTTGTTATCCCTAAATCTGATTATTCCAATACTATCCTGGTTGGCTTCCTTTCGTCCAGCTTCCAAAACTAAAGGAAATTCAAACCTCTGCTGCTGTATGCTAACTGTGTATATGTCTGAGCAACTATCAAACATATTCACTGATCTACTTTTTCAGACCATCAATACCTCAACTTTAAAATCATATTTGGTTTCAAATCATTTCATAACCTTACTCTTCCCTATCTCTATTAACTCCTGTAGTCCTATAATGCTCCCAGAACTCTAAGCTCCTCCAATTCTGGCCTCTTGTGCGATTTTAAATTGAAATCCTCCTACATTGCAGCTGTATCTTCACCTGCCCAGGCTCTAGGTTCTAGAATCTATCCCCTAAACCTCAGCACCTACATATTGCCTTTAGAATGTTTCTAAAAGCATACTTGGACCTAACAAGCACCTATAAGCAGTAGAGGCATATTGGATCTTACAAAATATACTTACCTACTTAAGATTTGCATTTTTGGAATCAATTTTGTCAAAATGATGTCACATGTATGCTATTACTACTTTAACCGAATTGACTAATTCAAGAGTCTTGGACTTTGGTTGGAGGTAAAGCAATTAAAAATAAGCTGGGACACTTTAAGATAGTCAAAGTCATTTAACCTAAAGGTAGCCAAACTCATTAGGAATTTATTAAGGAATGTCTAACATGGCAAAAGAATGATTGTTGCATGCAAATGGCCAAAATTGGCTACCACTTTAAAACTGTTGACCACCCTCTAAAAGGCTATACAAGAGCGATAACCAAGACATTAATATTCATTATGTGAAATATAAACTTCAGACTGACATCTTCAACTATCTCTGGGGATGGACCATCACAACTTCAGGTCTTGCCAGAGAAACGACAGTCCTCCAAAATGCTTTATGTATCGAGAAGGGCTGAAGCTTATCACTATGTCAAAGGATAACTAGGGAATTTTTTGGGAAAAAGATTGTTTCCATTATCGCTCTACAGCCTGTATGCACAGATTAAAAGACACTTCTGTGACAAGCTTTGATTATAAGCTTGTGATAGAAGTAAGGTTCACAATAGTATTACTATAGCATAGGGATGCTCTCTCAGGAAAGTGAGAGATGACTGCTACTAGTTTAACCTGATGCTCACAACATTTCAGGCAAGGAGAGAGGTTGAGAAGAGTCTTTCATGATAACCTCAACCAGTGTGGGAATTCAAGACATGCTGTTGGTATCATTCTTTATTGTAAACTTACTACCTAGCCACCTGAGCTAGTGTAACCCCAGCTTGTGGCATTACTGCAGAATGACAGTGACATCAAGGTGGAATAATAGCATTTCTCTCACTCTACAGTTCTGAAGGTGGGACATTATCTCTGTTCCAACTTAAAGTACATCATAAAGATAATAAAATAAATTTTAATGCTGTAGCACCCACTCTGGGAAATGGACAGATTGCAGTTGAAAAGACCATCTCCAGAAATACAACCAGCTTCTCAAACCCCGACAGAATTTCAAGAACCAAATTAGAACATATAATGCTTTTCACTTAGGAACAATATTTTCTTCCATTTGATCTTTTCTCACTCCATAATCTGGCCTGTTTAGTTTAATTTGGCATGGATTTTACTGCTTCGTGAGCGGGTTTACAAGAAAACTAACTCCTTAATTTCAGTAGATGAAAAGATTTGTTTGTTTTGGTCCTTAATAGCTTTGCACAAGATCAAATAGATATTGAATAAAGAAAAACAGATCTTTCTAAAAATTCAAAACTCTGTTCTAACAACCTCAGGAATGAAAAGAGAGGAATGTATTTGCCACTCAGAATTAGTAGATGTTTTCAGTGGTAGGAGTGAGGTGTTAGAACATTTCTAATTATATCCAAATTATGTAGGAATTTTATTATTAATTGTCTATATCTTCCAGAACATTGCATAACTGGTGAAGTGACAGAGATTACTATTTGCATTGTTTTCAACTTGACAATATAAATCTGATTTGAAGAAACTGTGTTGCTCTTTTCTTCCCCATTTTTGATGAGTTTGCACTGCGACTTTTCTTTGAGCACTTTAGGGTATTCCTTATTCAAAGGTTCAAAAAGCTTTCTCTTTGAGTAAGTAAACTTCTTGCTATCATATATTGAGATCTTATTCGATTTGACAGTAACTACGGGGAGAATTTCCTGCAAGAATGATAGGCGGGACAGGAAGATGCC
This sequence comes from Hemiscyllium ocellatum, assembly GCF_020745735.1. Classification (NCBI taxonomy): domain Eukaryota; kingdom Metazoa; phylum Chordata; class Chondrichthyes; order Orectolobiformes; family Hemiscylliidae; genus Hemiscyllium; species Hemiscyllium ocellatum. Next base: position 62,454,257 of record NC_083409.1, on the reverse strand, counting down.
ACAATCAATGCTCATCATTTTATGAACATAAAGTAATTTTAATCCAGCAATTTGGAGGGTATTTATCTGTTACATAACAGTTGTGGTAAAATAAACTGAATTCAGCAATGTTTGAATTCATTCAACATGAAATTTTGAAATGTATGAATCATTCATTTACTTTGGACTATATAGGTATTTTAGTGCAGGTGCTGATGCCAGCTTCTGTATTCATATTGGCGGCAGAGGTGCTTTCAGTACCGACCATTGTAGTGATGTTGTAGGTCACTGTTGTTCTGCTGCTGACAGTGAGGGAAATAATGCTCCTGCCCCACTGCTGTTTTTGATACTCTTTCATAAACCACTTCAAAATCAGAGAAATGACTTGTTGATGGTAAATCTGATTGCATCAAAGTGGAACCTGCTGGTCCCCTGGAACAGGTTAAATGTGGGATTTTGTTCTTCCTTACTCACATATTTTTACCTCTTAATTTTGAATATTTCCTATCTTTCATTTCTAATTACATTTCCAATCCAGAGCAAAGATGTCTTTTGGGAGTGTCTCTAGCAGAAACATGGTATTAAGCTGATTTTTGTGATTTTGACAATTCACCCAACATGTTCCCACTGGGTGAGTTAGATTCAAATTTGAGCCCTCGTCTTTTAACATGCATGTTGTTTAATAAAACAAGGATTCTTGAATTTAAATCGGATTTGTAGAAGAAATGTATTTAGTTTCAGCACGTGAATCATAATCTGGCAAGGCCAAATGGCCATCCTTCTGAGAATCTGACTGGTTTGCATTCCCTTTATTTCAGCAGATACACAATCGACCAGCTCAATAAAGAAAGGGTGATCTGTTGCATTCAGTTGACTCACAGCAGTGTTGAAAATCTACCTTGAGGTGTGATAAACAGAATTTTTACATGAAATGGCACTTTGGCAGGCATTATTAAACCACATGGCATTGCTAGATCTGACAGAAGGAAAAAAGTAACATATGAAACCTTCCTTGCCAGGAAGTAACATCAACAACTTGCCTGGCACGTTTAGATGAGCAAAACTCAGCATTTGGATAGGTGTCAAAGCATTCTCAAAGACTGCTTCAGTTGGCTGACTTATAAAGCCAGAGACAGGATTGTTCATGCAGCATAAGGGTACTCTGCAAAGTGGTTGATATGAGGCAAGCAAGAAATTGCTATAGGGATGTGTTGAATTATGAAAACAGAGAGAAAAGGTATGCTAATTTTCAAGTTGTTTAAGGTCATTCAAGATGCCAAAGTTCTCTGTTTTACTGCCAGCCTGATCATTAGTTGATTTGATTTTACTTCAAATGGTCCAGACATTTTCAGAGGCTAAAAATGTAACAGTAAATTTGAAAGGCCACTCCCACATGCAGAAGAAGTGTTGTGTAGGACAATATAATGAATAGCCAGTAAACTGTGTTTCATATCTGTAATTGTTGCATAAGCTAATGCTTCTGAAGGGGTGAATGTTCATGTTACATTGGTACCACTCATTCTACCGATATCACTCAGTATGTGGGTTGAATTGCTTTAGTTTGGAAAAGTGCTTGCCAAGTGACATTCACGGTGCATGGCCCACCATGGTACAAAGCAGCTTTTCTCATAGAAATTTCATAGAATCGTTGAATTCCTAATGTGTGGGAACAGGTCATTTGGTCCATCAAGCCCACACTGACCCTTCAAAGAGGATCCCACCCATGACTATAAACCCCTCACCCTATCCCTGTAACCCTGCATTTCCCACGGCTAATCCACCTAGCCTGCACATTCCTGCACACCAAGGGCAATTTAGCATCACCAATCCATCTGACCTACACATCTTTGGACTAAGGGAGAAAACTGGAGCACCAGTTTTTCAAATTATTAATTATTCAACCAGCCTCCACAAGGGCATTTTCATGGAATAATGGGGCAGGACAGACAGAAGTGCTTGCTATTTCCAGGGCTGTGCAATGATCATGTCATTGATGCCATCTTTAAACCCCAGTTCCCCACGCTTCAGATATCACCAACTAGGGCACTGCCATTCACACAGTGGTCCTGCATGGAGAATCCCCAAGGAAATGGCCAAAAATGGCAAGTTTGCCCTTCAGCTCAAATGACAAGGACTTGGAGGTGTTGGTGGAAATGGTGGTGTAAAGGAAATCCGTGCCTTTTCTTGCTGATCAGGAAAAGAGAGTGTGTAACTAAACTGAGTGAGCATTTGTGTCCGTGCAGAGTCCCAGGTGAAACACGATGCTCAGCATGCAGGGTCAACATCAATGATATTCTGTCCTTTCAAGAATAAGTGTCACTATCTTCTTTTTGATACTTCACATTCACCAGGCTTCCCCCTAAGTAACTCTGTTAATGGACACACCTCTCAACAAGCCTCATGGATGACAATTCTCACTATTATATACATCATGTCCACTCAAGAACATTCAACTACCTCAGCCACTCACACTACTTCCCATCCTGCACTCTTCTGTTTCCTACTTGCCACCGGAGACATCGCACCAACTCTCCTGCTCCAGCACTATGACCATCAACTGTCCAATCCACTTCCATAGTGCTCAATCCCTCTTTTTGCCTTATTTTAGTAAACAAAATGTTTTATAAGTAGGCTGAAGGTAAACACTGGCAGAGGGGTTTTGGACATAAGTCTCTCATACCACCTGAGGAAAAGATGTTAAATTTGGAATGGGAAAAGAGCTCAATCTCTCATGTAGGGATGCAGAGATACCCTTGGGCAAATAACTGATTGTGTTGTGTTAGTTCTCCCATAACTGCCTTCCCAAATCCAATTCCTAATCTGCTCAATTTTTATCCTCTTGCACTGTGAATTTCCTCCCTTCTCTTATGCAAGCACTTGCAACATTTCAAGAACCTTTGCTCTGAGGAAGCCAGTATCAGAGGCCCTCAGATCTACTTCCACCTTTAACCCTCAGCTAATGCATTGACAAGGTTCTCACCTGCATCCTGCACCAGCTCAGAGACTTCCAGCTTGGAGGGTGTTCTGTCCAGATTAGATTCAGGAGCATGATCTTATGAGTGCATCACTGACTAATCTCAGCAGTTGGTCAAGGAAGAAACAGCCCAGGTTTCTGGCACTCAGGGGACTGCCAGAGACCTGACACTTTCCCAGCACTAGACAGATGATGACCTGATTGTTTTGGCTAGGAATGACTTCATTAAAATGCACAGGGACAGCAGATAGGTTTGTCAGAGACACTCGACAAACTGGATTGAAGGATGGAGGCGAGCAATATTTATCAGTCCCACACTTGCTCTGGCATGCATACATTTGGCTGTCTCCCCCATGGAGAGATTGGTGAACACCAGTGAGCCTGGTCCAGCACACTCAGTGCCTGCTGGATAAGAACATTGAGCAGCGCTGCCTTGTTCTAGCCATATGTGTGCAGCATCGATGGCAGGGTGAGGGGGGGAAAGGGACTCTCCTCAGATGCGTCCCAACCCACACAGAGACAGAATAGTGCCAGCAAGTACCCGGGGTAGGAAAGGCACCCATAGGGAGAGGGTGGCACCCACAGGGAGAAGGTGATATCCACAAGAAGGGGGCAGCACCCACAGGGAGAGGGTGATATCCACAGGGAGAGAAAGCACCAGCAGGGAAGAGAGGCATCAACGGGGAAGGGAGGCACCAACAGGGAGAGGATGGTATCCACGGTGAAAAGAGGCACCAAAAGGGCCCTTCAGAAGCTTCTTCTCTGGACACCCAGAGATGACTAGCCTCGCTGCCAAAGCCCTCCAAAAGCAACCTGAGGAAGGTGAGCCTGAATCTGTGAAAAACACTTATCAGGTTTGGGCACTTTGACCCCAAACGCCCCCAGGTGTGACGGCCCAACTCCCCATGCCAATAGGGCCAATTACAGAGCAGGCTGCTTCCTCCCCAGCAGTGGAAGGTGGGTTGCAATCAGATGTATTGATAGGGAAAGAAAGAAATAAATTACTGAAGTCACAGCAATATTTCATGCATTCACATTCTTAAAATATGTGTTCAAGTGTCTTGGCAACTGTTGAACTCGATGAATGCAGATCCACTTGAGATGAGCAGCTTTTTCAGACATGCTGAAATGAAGAAAATTGAAATAGCCAAGTATTGCTCACAAGCAACCTAGTGACAAGCAACCTCGTCCGTCACTGCAGACACCATCAGACATCATGGATCCAAAAGACCATCAGACATAGGAACAGAAGTAGGTCACTTATCAAGTCTGTTCTACCATTCAATATCTTTCTCATCCTTCTAAATCCCAATGAATACAGACCCCATCTACTCAACCTCTGCTCATGAGACAGTCCCTCTATACCTGCTATCACCCTCCTGAACCTTCTATACTGCCAATTTATCTTTCATTAAATAAGTGACCCAAAACTGTTCACAGTATTCTAGCTGCAGCCTGATGAGTGCCTGGCACTTGAACTGTGACATGGATAACTGTAGCCAAGGTGTTGCACTTTAATGGAGACATCACTGAAGCTAAATGCAATGTGCAGGGATTGTGGTAAGACATGGTATGCACACATCTTCCAAACTTACCACCTTGTGAATGAAATTGAAATCGGTGATGATGCCACACATCTCTAGAAGCAAATGTTTATTCTATCAGCTTTCCAACAGAGTCCTCTACCATTCAGTGCTGGGAGATGTACAATGGGCAGCACACAGATCCCTCTCCCATGTGTTACAATGATGGGTTAGAACCCTAAGGGGGTTTTAGCTCTCAATTCCCAAATGTAACTCTTTCTCAAAAGAGAACAGCTACAAAAACAAAATAGCCATAGGTGCAAAATCAGTGGTTGGCTGGAGCAGAGATCGAGTGAATCCCTACAAGAGTATAAACATAGTAGGAGTACACTTAAGTGGCAAATCAGGAGGGCAAAAAGGGGACATAAGATAGAACATAGAACATTACAGCACAGTACAGGCCCTTCAGCCCTCGATGTTGCGCCGCCCTGTCATACTAATCTGAAGTCCATCCCTCCTACACTATTCCATGTACGTCCATATGCCTGTCCAATGATGACTTAAATGCACTTAAACTTGGTGAATCTACTACCGTTGCAGGCAAAGCATTCCATATCCTTACTACTCTCTGAGTAAAGAAAGATAGCTTTGGCAAATAGGGCTAAGGAGAATCCAAAGGGATTCTACAAATACATTTATGACAAATAGGTAACGAGGGAGAAAATAGAGCCTCTCTAAGACCAGCAAGGCAGCCTATGTGTGGAACCACAGGAGGTGGAGATACTAAATGAGTATTTTGCATCAGTGTTTATTGTGGAGAAGAACATGGAAGATATAGAATGTGGGAAAATAAATGGTGACATCTTGAAAAATTCCATATTACACAGGAGGAGGTGCTAGATATCTTGAAATGCATAAAGGTGAATAACCCCAGGATCTGATCAGGTATAACCTGAAAATCTATGGCAACAGAGGGAAGTGATTGCTGGACCCCTGCTGAGATAGTTGCCTCATTGATAGTCACAGGTGAGGTGCTGGAAGACTGGAGGCTGGCTAACGTGATGCCACTATTTAAGAAAGGTGATAAGGAAGAGCCAGGAAACTATAGACCGGTGAGCCTGACATTGATGGTGGGCAAGTTGTTGGAAGGAATCCTGAGGGACAGGATGTACATGTATTTGGAAAGGCAAGGACTGATTAGGGTTAGTCAACATGGCTTTGAGTGTGGGAAATCATGTCTCACAAACTTGATTGAGTTTTTTGAAGAAGTAATGAAGAGAATTGATGGGGACAGTGTGGTGGATGTGATTTATAATAATTTCAGTAAGGCATTCGACAAGGTTCCTCATAGTAGACTGGTTAGCAAGGTTAGATCCCATGGAATACAGAGAGTACTAGCCATTTGGATACAGAACTGGCTCAAAGGTGGAAGACAGAGGGTGGTGGTGGAGAGTTGCAGTGGTTAGGCCACTGTTGGAATATTGTGTGCAATTCTGGTCTCCTTCCTATCGGAAGGATGTTGTGAAACTTGACAGGGTTCAGAAAGGATTTACAAGGATGATGCCAGAGTTGGAGGATTTGAGCTACAGGGAGAGACTGAACAGGCTGGGGCTGTTTCCCCGGAGCATCAGAGGCTGCGGGGTGACCCTATAGAGGTTTATAAATTCATGAGGGGCATGGATAGGGTAAATAGACAAGGTCTTTTCCCTGGGATGGGGAGGTCCAAAATTCAGAGGGCATAGGTTTAGGGTGAGAAGGGAAAGATTTAAAAGGGACCTAAGAGGAAAAAAGTTTCACGCAGAGGGTGGTGCATGTATGGAATGAGCTGCCAGAGGAAGTGGTGGAAGTTGGTACAATTACAACATAGAAAACACATCTGGATGGCTATATGAATAGAAAGAGTTTAAAGAAATATGGGCCAAATGCTGGCAAATGGGACTACATTTATTTAGGATATCTGGTTGGTAGGGAGGAGTTGGACCAAAAGGTCTGTTTCCATGCTGTACAGCTCTGTGAAGCTATGACCTGAATATGCAATGGAATCTTCATAAGGGGGTCAATATCATGCCTTGATAAAAGAATTCTGAGAACTGTGTATTGCATAACCATAAAGTTCATGCTACATTGGGGAAGTGTAATTTTAGCAGCAAACCACCATGATAGCCTCTTCCCCCTTCCCAAAAAAGGCAGCCCTGAACGTCACAGACCATGTCCCTAAATACTTACTGTTCAGTGTGAAAATAAAGCAGCTCTGAAGATTTGTCTTCTCATGTTAACGGTGAAACGTGTTTTGGAAATGTTATGTCTAGGTAATGCTTTTAAGTTAATGCTTGATTACATTTTCCTTCGCTGATCTGTCAAGGATTGCTGGAGGTCATGGTACTGTTCATCCATGGATAATGAATGACCTACCAATGAAGTTTACTTAATGCTAGATGGGTGGCATTACTGAATCAATGGATGCATGATTAATGCAAATGCCCCTAGCAGGGCTTCACATTCAAACAATTTTACTCCCCACAACCGCAGCAGTGGTAAAGTGGTAACTTCCTTTACCTATGCTGAATGCAGTGGCAGGTATATTGTACAGATGTGTCATTGAATTTGGATCAATGGTGACAAGTATTCACCTTTGTATTCTTGTGAGTGAGTTGCATGTTTCGTCCAAGATGCAGCAAGATCCCCTTATCCCCCATGTTCTTTTTTTTGTGTTGCTGTCCCCTTGAGTTTGATGATCTTTCAGCAGTCTCCCCCTTTCAGTTCAGCCTCTTTGCATAACTGTACATGTGCTCAGTTTACCCTACAAGCTCATGGCTTTGTAATTGGCCAAGCCTTCTTTTGGTCATGCCCTCCTTCTCCACCTATAGAGATCAGAGAGATTGTGACCGGTGGAACCTCGCTTCTGAAGCTGCCTGCCACCTCTTATGAAGAAATGCTGCTCCCAATTCTCTCTATCCAGAATTATCCCTCATGGACTCAGTGCAACGAATCCCATCTCCAGGCTTGAATTTTCCACTTTTCCCAACCACTGTACTGCAAAGACCATGGCTGTGATAGGAATTAACTGAACATTACCAAGCCTCTGGCCTGGGATCGGACAAGCCCCTTGACTGATTAGCACATCCCCTGACTGACTGTTGGCCTCCTTAGCACAGGTCCCTTTCAATTTTCAGGGATTTACTGAAAGCACACGCTCTAAGTTTACTGTGTACTGTAGGTGTGACATTGATTAGCATGGTGCTGCACAGTAATGTGTTGACTCAGCCCCTTGACTGTTCAGTGGTTGAAATCATGACAAGCTGCCAACTTCTCCCTCGGAGCTAAAACATGATACAACACGGATACTGACAGCCTCCAAGTCAAATGAATGAGTGCTAACAGTTTTGAGAAGTGGCTTCAGTAGATCCAGAGAATGCATATGTCACTGTGTACAAAACAGGTCATGCAAGTTAGAAGTGTCCCCCAGCTTCAAAGTGAAGTCCTGAAGGATTGAAATGGTGTCTGAGTTGGACTGACAGCAGGCAAGATGATGCAATGAGGCTGGTAATTTGTCAATGCCAACTTGTTTGGATAAAGGGGTGGAGGAGGACGGTATCCATGGAGCATGCAGGGCCTTTGTGGTGAAGACAGAGTTGGATGAAGGCCCGGAGCAGCAAGCAGTAAGCTGCAACCACGAGGGAAGCTGCTCTGACTTCTGTCAGGAACTGGTGCCATCTCGTTTCTCAGGAGATAGAAATGAGGCCAGTTGAGATAATAATGGGATGTAAGTACGTGGAAAATAAGTTATCACTAAGTAACAAGAATCTGTTCAAAATCACACAACACCAGGTTATAGTCCAACAGCTTTTATTTGGAACTAGTTACCTGATGAAGAAGCAATGCTCTGAAAGCTAGTGTTTTCAAATAAACCTGTTGGACTATAATCTGGTGTTGTGTGATTTTTAACTTTGTCCACCCCAGTCCAAGACCAGCAGCTCCACATGATAGCAAGATTCTAACTTTGCTGTTGAAACCATAAGGGGAGAACCAAAAAACATTTCTCATGTTGAGATTCTGATTCTCAGTTTTGGCACATTCTCCCACATTTCTCATCATTACCCACAATGCTCAAGAGAGTAGAAACTTCCATCTAATGAGCTACACTCAAGCTTTCACCGGCAGCAAATGTATCAGCTCCAGCTCCCTAAGATCCTGATAGTTATGTCTGACCAAATGTTTTTTGGTTATTGCTATCATACAATAAACCTTCTGGTTTTCTAAAAGCAGTGCCTCTTCTCTCAACATTCTGCAGTGGTGTCCTTTGACACTGATTTAGATAGGCCTAAGACAAAACAAGGACAAAAGAGGATTGGTATCAATGAACTACCTTAAGCAATCTTTACGTGTCACACACTGGGAAAGATGAAAAATACCACCTATAACAGTAAGAGGGAAGGATTAGATTCCCTACAGTGGTGCAACAGGCCCTTCAGCCCAACAAGTCCACACCAACTCTCCAAAGAGCAACCCACCCAGACCCACTACCCTAACATTACAGGCAATTTAGCATAGCCAGTTCACCTAACTTGCACATCTTTGGACTGTGGGAGGAAACTGGAGCACACCCTCACAGACAATGTGCAAACACCACACAGACATTGCCTGAGGTGGGAATTGAACCCAGGTCACTGGTGCAGTGAGGTAGCAGTGCTAACCACTGAGCCACCGTGCCACCCAAATATACTACAGAACATTTTGTATAGTGTAATTCACCACTGGGACTATCTAACAAGCACTTTTGTGAGATATTTATAGCATCCATAAAACCTGATCATAATCTCATATGAAGTTCAGGTGCACACATTTTAGCTGAGGTGGTGGACCATCATATAAGAATCAAATCCAGAAATCTGCACGTATTTCAGGGATGCTGAGATCACTTGTGGCCATCTAGATATGTAATGTTGTTAAGATCATCTATGTAGCATTCAAATCTAGGACTTCAACGATCATTATGACATGGTGTCACACCACTTTTTCAATTATGTTGTAAGGGAAAGCAATCAAGATTCTTGTCTAAAACCAACTACCTTGTCATCAATGTTAAATATTCTTGACCATTACATACAATTGCAAGCTGACATTTAGTTAGCTCAGGAAAATGTTTATAATGAATGAAAATGAATGCAGTGTGTATACTGCATGTAAATTTTGAGGTAAATCCAATCAAAAGATTAAAATGCCAAATGCTGATGGCACACTAATGAGAATACAGTACTTCTTTTTCTGTAATACTGATGTATGTTCAATAATTATGAATTGAGACTGAGTTACTGTATATTTTTAATCACATGAATCAGAAACTGGAGTTCTTTTCCAATATATATAATGGCAACTGGAACTTCTTTAAATCTGAAA